>NC_091283.1:157698146-158050021 GCF_032444005.1 Ranitomeya imitator | reverse complement strand
CAGTCTTGGTTGGGAAGCGATCTACCACAGCTTGGCAAAGCTGTTCCATGCATCTGGATGTATTTATCCTCCTAAGGCTCCTTTCACACTAGCGTCGTTTTGGAGAAAAAACGCATTCTGCAAAGTTGTCTGCAGGATGCGTTTTTTCCCCATAAACTAACATTACCGACGTATTGCCACACGTCGCAACCGTCGTGCGACGGTTGTGCCGTGTTGTGGCGGATCGCCGACACAAAAAAACGTTCAAAGTAACTTTTTTTGTGCGTTGTGTCCGCTATTTTCGGCCGCGCATTCGTGGCCGAAGCCACGCCCCTCCTCGCCGCAACTCACAATGGGGCAGCGGATGCGTGGAAAAAATGCATCCGCTGCCCCCGTTGTGCGGCGCTTCCACAGCATGCGTCGGTACCTGGGCCCGACGCTCTGCGACGGGCCGAGCCCGACGCTAATGTGAAAGTAGCCTAAGCCACAGGCCAGCCAAGATGATACCATGACATAACCTGTAAGTTCTCTTTTCAACGTTAATCCATTTTTATTTTGTAATCTGTAATGTACCGTATTTTCCGGCGTATAAGACGACTTTTTAACCCCTGCAAAGCATCTCAAAAGTCGGGGGTCGTCTTCTATGCCGGGTCCGGCATGTGCAGGGATCGGTCCTGTATGGTTCCCAGGATCTAAAGGAGAGTAGACTCTCCTTCAGGCCCTGGGATCCATATTCATGTTAAAAAAAAAGAATAACAATAAAAAATATGGGATACACTTACCCATCGACGGCCCGCGGCTCTCATCGGTGCAAGGGCCGGCCTCCAATCCTAAGGATGCATTGATCGAAGGACCTTCGGTGACGTCACGGTCACCCGACCGGTCAAGCGACCGCAACGTCATCAAAGGTCCTTCGTTCAATGCATCCTTAGAAACGGAGGCAGCCTCTTGCGCCGCTGAGAGCCGCAGGCCGTCAGAGGGTAAGTATATCCCATATTTTTTATTTTTATTCTTTTTTTTTACATGAATATGGATCCCAGGGCCTGAAGGAGAGTCTACTCTCCTTTAGATCCTGGGAACCATACAGGACCGCTCCCTGCACATGCCGTACCCGGCATATAAGACGACCCCCGACTTTTGAGATGCTTTGCAGGGGTTAAAAATTCGTCTTATACACCGGAAAATACGGTACATTACAGATTACAAAATAAAAAAGGATTAACGTTGAAAAGAGAACTTACAGGTTATGTCATGGTATCATCTTGGCAGGCCTGTGGCTTAGGCTACTTTCACATTAGCGTCGGGCTCGGCCTGTCGCAGAGCATCGGGCCCAGGTACCGACGCATGCTGTGGAAGCGCCGCACAACGGGGGCAGCGGATGCATTTTTTCCACGCATCCGCTGCCCCATTGTGAGTTGCGGCGAGGAGGGGCGTGGCTTCGGCCACGAATGCGCGGCCGAAAATGGCGGACACAACGCACAAAAAAAGTTACTTTGAACGTTTTTTTGTGCCGGCGATCCGCCACAACACGGCACAACCGTCGCACGACGGTTGCGACGTGTGGCAATACGTCGGTAATGTTAGTTTATGGGGAAAAAACGCATCCTGCAGACAACTTTGCAGAATGCGTTTTTTCTCCAAAACGACGCTAGTGTGAAAGGAGCCTTAGGAGGATAAATACATCCAGATGCATGGAACAGCTTTGCCAAGCTGTGGTAGATCGCTTCCCGACCAAGACTGATGGCTGGTCTAAGAGTATAGTGACTTATACTTCTGAGCTTGTGACATCACTAAAGGGCTGGTTAATGATATGCACTGATCGGACAGTTCTTTACCTTATTCCAAGGTCTCAGACAAAGGCATTCCTGAGTGAGAGGGGAGGGACAACGGGTGGCTTTGCCGGATTGGTCACCTGCAGTTTAAAGCCACACCCTGCCCACCATTAGTATCAGGTTGCCCAGTCTCTATCATAGGCTTTGTTTTGGGTAGGAGTGAAGCTGAGGGGTGGGGGGAAGAGAAAGGGGTCGCAGCTGCATTGTGAGTGTGTGTGTGTAGTTAGCCATGTCCTTCTGAAACTACACTCACAATAAGACATTTTTTGGCATCATCGTGACAGCAGCACAGGGCCATATAAATTCTTCAATGACGCTGGCAGGCTCGTCGTACATTACGGCTGTATAGCGGGGGGAGGGAGAAAGAGTGGCTTAGAATTCCAGCCTTGTGTGGGCAGGCAGAGGAAATTGCAGCTCAGAGCGCTGTATGTGTAATTGAAGTAATCAGGACTTCTTCCTGTTTCCTGACATATGCACTGTGGTATCAGTGGCTCAAAGGCATTTAACCCCCTTAAAAATATCAGTTACTTATTCAAATCTGTGAAAATGGGCTGTTTGCCCACTTTGATGACAGTTCTGGTGCCCAGAACTCATTTGGGCCAGGCTGAAAGGACCTGGGTTTGATGCAGGGCATCACTATCTGTGTATTTTAAGTGTCGTATCAGTGGCCCAAAGGCATTTAACCCCTTAAAAACATCAGTTACTTATTCAAATCTGTGAAAATTGGCTGTTTGCCCACTTTGATGCCAGTTCTGGTGCCCAGAACCCATTTGGGCCAGGCTAAAGGGATCTGGGTTTGATGCAGGGCATCACTTTCTGTGTATTGTAAGTGTCATATCAGTGGCCCAAAGGCATTTAACCCCATAAAAACATCAGTTACTTATTCAAATCTGTGACAATGGGCTGTTTGCCCACTTTGATGCCAGTTCTGGTGCCCAGAACCCATTTGGGCCAGGCTGAAGGGACCTGGGTTTGATGCAGGGTATCACTGTCTGTGAATTTTACGTGTTGTATCAGTGGCCCAAAGGCATTTAACCCCTTAAAAACATCAGTTACTTATTCAAATCTGTGGAAATGGGCTGTTTGCCCACTTTGATGCCAGTTCTGGTGCCCAGAACCCATTTGGGCCAGGCTGAAGGGACCTGGGTTTGATGCAGGGCATCACTGTCTATGTATTTTAAGTGTCGTATCAGTGGCCCAAAGGCATTTAACCCCTTAAAAACATCAGTTACTTATTCAAATCTGTGAAAATGGGCTGTTTGCCCACTTTGATGCCAGGTCTGGTGCCCAGAACCCATTTGGGCCAGGCTGATTGGACCTGGGTTTGATGCAGGGCATCACTTTATGTGTATTGTAAGTGTCATATCAGTGGCCCAAAGGCATTTAACCCCTTAAAAACATCAGTTACTTATTCAAATCTGTGAAAATGGGCTGTTTGCCCACTTTGATGCCAGTTCTGGTGCCCAGAACCCATTTCTGCCAGGCTGAAAGGACCTGGGTTTGATGCAGGACATCAATATCTGTGTATTTTATGTGTCATATCAGTGGCCCAAAAGCATTTAACCCCTTAAAAACATCAGTTACTTATTCAAATCTGTGAAAATGTGCGATTTGCCCACTTTGATGCCAGTTCTGATGCCCAGAACCCATTTGTGCCAGGCTCGAGTGACATGGATTTCATGTGGGGCATCAATAGGTATGTAAATCAGGTGTTATATCAGTGGCACAAAGGCATTTAACCCCTTAAAAATAGCTGTTACTTATTCAAATCTATGAAAATGGGTGATTTGAGTACTTTGATGCCAGTTTTCATGCCCAAACCCCATTTGTGCCAGGCTGAATTGACATGCATTTAATGAGGGGCATCAGTAGGTATGTAAATCAGGTGTTATATCAGTGGCACAAAGGCATTTAACCCCTTAAAAATAGCTGTTACTTATTCAGATCTGTGAAAATGGGCGATTTGCCCCCTTTGATGCCAGTTTTGATGCCCAGAACCCATTTGTGCCAGGCTGCAGTGACATGGATTTCATGTGGGGCATCAGTAGGTATGCAAATCAGGTGTTAGATCAGTGGCACAAAGCTATTTAACCTCTTAAAAATAGCTGTTACTTATTCAAATCTGTGAAAATGGGCGATTTGCCCCCTTTGATGCCAGTTTTGATGCCCAGAACCCATTTGTGCCAGGCTGCAGTGACATGGATTTCATGTGGGGCATCAGTAGGTATGTAAATCAGGTGTTATATCAGTGGCACAAAGGCATTTAACCCTTCAAAAATAGCTGTTACTTATTCAAATCTATGAAAATTGGTGATTTGAGTACTTTGATGCCAGTTTTGATGCCCAGAACCCATTTGTGCCAGGCTGAAGTGATTTGACTTTGATGTGGGGCATCACTAGGTATGTAAATCAGGTGTTAGATCAGTGGCACAAAGGCATTTAACCCCTCAAAAATAGCTGTTACTTATTCAAATCTGTGAAAATGGGCGATTTGACCATTTTGATGCCAGTTCTGATGCCCAGAACCCATTTGTGCCAGGCTGGAGTGACATGGATTTCATGTGGGGCATCAGTAGGTATGTAAATCAGGTGTTAGATCAGTGGCACAAAGCTATTTAACCCCTTAAAAATAGCTGTTACTTATTCAAATCTGTGAAAATGGGTGATTTGCCCACTTTGATGCCAGTTCTGATGCCCAGAACCCATTTGTGCCAGGCTGGAGTGACATGGATTTCATGTGGGGCATCAGTAGGTATGTAAATCAGGTGTTAGATCAGTGGCACAAAGCTATTTAACCCCTTAAAAATAGCTGTTACTTATTCAAATCTGTGAAAATGGGCGATTTGCCCCCTTTGATGCCAGTTCTGATGCCCAGAACCCATTTGTGCCAGGCTGCAGTGACATGGATTTCATGTGGGGCATCAGTAGGTATGTAAATCAGGTGTTATATCAGTGGCACAAAGGCATTTAACCCCTCAAAAATAGCTGTTACTTATTCAAATCTATGAAAATTGGTGATTTGAGTACTTTGATGCCAGTTTTGATGCCCAGAACCCATTTGTGCCAGGCTGAAGTGATTTGACTTTGATGTGGGGCATCACTAGGTATGTAAATCAGGTGTTAGATTAGTGGCACAAAGGCATTTAACCCCTTAAAAATTGCTGTTACTTATTCAAATCTGTGAAAATGTACGATTTGCTCACTTTGATGCCAGTTCTGATGCCCAGAACCCATTTGTGCCAGGCTGCAGTGACATGGATTTCATGTGGGGCATCAGTAGGTATGTAAATCAGGTGTTAGATCAGTGGCACAAAGGCATTTAACCCCTTAAAAATAGCTGTTACTTATTCAAATCTGTGAAAATGTACGATTTGCCCACTTTGATGCCAGTTCTGATGCCCAGAACCCATTTGTGCCAGGCTGCAGTGACATGGATTTCATGTGGGGCATCAGTAGGTATGTAAATCAGGTGTTAGATCAGTGGCACAAAGGCATTTAACCCCTCAAAAATAGCTGTTACTTATTCAAATCTGTGAAAATGGGCGATTTGACCATTTTGATGCCAGTTCTGATGCCCAGAACCCATTTGTGCCAGGCTGGAGTGACATGGATTTCATGTGGGGCATCAGTAGGTATGTAAATCAGGTGTTAGATCAGTGGCACAAAGGCATTTAACCCCTCAAAAATAGCTGTTACTTATTCAAATCTGTGAAAATGGGCGATTTGACCATTTTGATGCCAGTTCTGATGCCCAGAACTCATTTGTGCCAGGCTGGAGTGACATGGATTTCATGTGGGGCATCAGTAGGTATGTAAATCAGGTGTTAGATCAGTGGCACAAAGCTATTTAACCCCTTAAAAATAGCTCTTATTCAAATCTGTGAAAATGGGTGATTTGCCCACTTTGATGCCAGTTCTGATGCCCAGAATCCATTTGTGCCAGGCTGGAGTGACATGGATTTCATGTGGGGCATCAGTAGGTATGTAAATCAGGTGTTAGATCAGTGGCACAAAGGCATTTAACCCCTTAAAAATAGCTGTTACTTATTCAAATCTGTGAAAATGTACGATTTGCCCACTTTGATGCCAGTTCTGATGCCCAGAACCCATTTGTGCCAGGCTGCAGTGACATGGATTTCATGTGGGGCATCAGTAGGTATGTAAATCAGGTGTTAGATCAGTGGCACAAAGGCATTTAACCCCTCAAAAATAGCTGTTACTTATTCAAATCTATGAAAATTGGTGATTTGAGTACTTTGATGCCAGTTTTGATGCCCAGAACCCATTTGTGCCAGGCTGAAGTGATTTGACTTTGATGTGGGGCATCACTAGGTATGTAAATCAGGTGTTAGATTAGTGGCACAAAGGCATTTAACCCCTTAAAAATTGCTGTTACTTATTCAAATCTGTGAAAATGTACGATTTGCCCACTTTGATGCCAGTTCTGATGCCCAGAACCCATTTGTGCCAGGCTGGAGTGACATGGATTTCATGTGGGGCATCAGTAGGTATGTAAATCAGGTGTTAGATCAGTGGCACAAAGGCATTTAACCCCTTAAAAATAGCTGTTACTTATTCAAATCTGTGAAAATGTACGATTTGCCCACTTTGATGCCAGTTCTGATGCCCAGAACCCATTTGTGCCAGGCTGCAGTGACATGGATTTCATGTGGGGCATCAGTAGGTATGTAAATCAGGTGTTAGATCAGTGGCACAAAGGCATTTAACCCCTTAAAAATAGCTGTTACTTATTCAAATCTGTGAAAATGTACGATTTGCCCACTTTGATGCCAGTTCTGATGCCCAGAACCCATTTGTGCCAGGCTGCAGTGACATGGATTTCATGTGGGGCATCAGTAGGTATGTAAATCAGGTGTTAGATCAGTGGCACAAAGGCATTTAACCCCTCAAAAATAGCTGTTACTTATTCAAATCTGTGAAAATGGGCGATTTGACCATTTTGATGCCAGTTCTGATGCCCAGAACCCATTTGTGCCAGGCTGGAGTGACATGGATTTCATGTGGGGCATCAGTAGGTATGTAAATCAGGTGTTAGATCAGTGGCACAAAGGCATTTAACCCCTTAAAAATAGCTGTTACTTATTCAAATCTGTGAAAATGTACGATTTGCCCACTTTGATGCCAGTTCTGATGCCCAGAACCCATTTGTGCCAGGCTGCAGTGACATGGATTTCATGTGGGGCATCAGTAGGTATGTAAATCAGGTGTTAAATCAGTGGCACAAAGGCATTTAACCCCTTAAATACCATACCTCAGTGCCCACTTTGATGCCCATTTTTGTGCCAGCCTTCTAAATTTTGTATCTGTTTTTAAGTGTATTCACAAAAGGACACATGACCGCATATTATTATATACTCAGAATGGTTTATTTTTATACCAAAACCTGAAAAAAACAGAAAATAAAAAATAGCCGAATAAGAAACTGCTAAATAAGAAACCAACTTCAGCCCGAATAAGAAACTGAACGAATAAGAAACCAACTTCAGCATCGTCCCAAATCATTTTTCCCAATTCCTGACCAAATACTAACTCATCATACAGACAAGGCCCCCAAAACTAACACACATCTCAGACCAGACCCCCCAAGTACCGATCTCAGACCAGACCCCCTAAACTAACACACATCTCAGACCAGACCACCCCCAAAGTACAGATCCCAGAGCAGACCCCCGGCCTAAACTAACACAGATCCCAGACCCCCTAAACTAACACAAGTCTCAGACCAGAGCCCCCAAAGTAATAAAGGTCCCAGACCTCCCTAATAAACATCCCATACCCCCCCCCCCAAAGTAATAAAGATCGCATACCAGACCCCCCAAAGTAGTAAAGATCCCATACCAGACCCCCCAAAGTAATAAAGGTCCCAGACCTCCCTAATAAAGATCCCATACCACCCCCCCCAAAGTAATAAAGATCGCATACCAGACCCCCCAAAGTAGTAAAGATCCCATACCAGACCCCCCAAAGTAATAAAGGTCCCAGACCTCCCTAATAAAGATCCCATACCAGACCCCCCCAAAGTAATAAAGATCGCATACCAGACCCCCCAAAGTAATAAAGATCCCATACCAGACCCCCCCAAAGTAATAAAGGTCCCAGACCTCCCTAATAGAGATCTCATACCAGACCCCCCCCAAAGTAATAAAGATCGCATACCAGACCCCCCAAAGTAATAAAGATCCCATACCAGACCCCCCCAAAGTAATAAAGGTCCCAGACCTCCCTAATAAAGATCCCATACCAGACCCCCCCCCCAACGTAATAAAGATCGCATACCAGACCCCCCCAAAGTAGTAAAGATCCCATACCAGACCCCCCCAAAGTAATAAAGGTCCCAGACCTCCCTAATAAAGATCCCATACCAGACCCCCCCAAAGTAATAAAGATCGCATACCAGACCCCCCAAAGTAGTAAAGATCCCATACCAGACCCCCCAAAGTAATAAAGGTCCCAGACCTCCCTAATAAAGATCCCATACCAGACCCCCCCAAAGTAATAAAGATCGCATACCAGACCCCCCAAAGTAATAAAGATCCCATACCAGACCCCCCCAAAGTAATAAAGGTCCCAGACCTCCCTAATAGAGATCCCATACCAGACCCCCACCCAAAGTAATAAAGATCGCATACCAGACCCCCCAAAGTAATAAAGATCGCATACCAGACCCCCCAAAGTAATAAAGATCCCATACCAGACCCCCCAAAGTAATAAAGGTCCCAGACCTCCCTAATAAAGATCCCATACCAGACCCCCCCAAAGTAATAAAGATCGCATACCAGACCCCCTAAAGTAATAAAGATCCCATACCAGACCCCCCCAAAGTAATAAAGGTCCCAGACCTCCCTAATAAAGATCCCATACCAGACCCCCCCCCCCCAAAGTAATAAAGATCGCATACCAGACCCCCCAAAATAGTAAAGATCCCATACCAGACCCCCCAAAGTAATAAAGGTCCCAGACCTCCCTAATAAAGATCCCATACCAGACCCCCCCAAAGTAATAAAGATCGCATACCAGACCCCCCAAAGTAATAAAGATCCCATACCAGACCCCCCCAAAGTAATAAAGGTCCCAGACCTCCCTAATAGAGATCCCATACCAGACCCCCCCAAAGTAATAAAGATCGCATACCAGACCCCCCAAAGTAATAAAGATCCCATACCAGACCCCCCCAAAGTAATAAAGGTCCCAGACCTCCCTAATAAAGATCCCATACCAGAACCCCCCCCCCAAAGTAATAAAGATCGCATACCAGACCCCCCAAAGTAGTAAAGATCCCATACCAGACCCCCCAAAGTAATAAAGGTCCCAGACCTCCCTAATAAAGATCCCATACCAGACCCCCCCAAAGTAATAAAGATCGCATACCAGACCCCCCAAAGTAATAAAGATCCCATACCAGACCCCCCCAAAGTAATAAAGGTCCCAGACCTCCCTAATAGAGATCTCATACCAGACCCCCCCCCAAAGTAATAAAGATCGCATACCAGACCCCCCAAAGTAATAAAGATCCCATACCAGACCCCCCCAAAGTAATAAAGGTCCCAGACCTCCCTAATAAAGATCCCATACCAGACCCCCCCCCAACGTAATAAAGATCGCATACCAGACCCCCCCAAAGTAGTAAAGATCCCATACCAGACCCCCCCAAAGTAATAAAGGTCCCAGACCTCCCTAATAAAGATCCCATACCAGACCCCCCCAAAGTAATAAAGATCGCATACCAGACCCCCCAAAGTAGTAAAGATCCCATACCAGACCCCCCAAAGTAATAAAGGTCCCAGACCTCCCTAATAAAGATCCCATACCAGACCCCCCCAAAGTAATAAAGATCGCATACCAGACCCCCCAAAGTAATAAAGATCCCATACCAGACCCCCCCAAAGTAATAAAGGTCCCAGACCTCCCTAATAGAGATCCCATACCAGACCCCCACCCAAAGTAATAAAGATCGCATACCAGACCCCCCAAAGTAATAAAGATCGCATACCAGACCCCCCAAAGTAATAAAGATCCCATACCAGACCCCCCAAAGTAATAAAGGTCCCAGACCTCCCTAATAAAGATCCCATACCAGACCCCCCCAAAGTAATAAAGATCGCATACCAGACCCCCCAAAGTAATAAAGATCCCATACCAGACCCCCCCAAAGTAATAAAGGTCCCAGACCTCCCTAATAAAGATCCCATACCAGACCCCCCCCCCCCCAAAGTAATAAAGATCGCATACCAGACCCCCCAAAATAGTAAAGATCCCATACCAGACCCCCCCAAAGTAATAAAGGTCCCAGACCTCCCTAATAAAGATCCCATACCAGACCCCCCCCCCAAAGTAATAAAGATCGCATACCAGACCCCCCAAAGTAGTAAAGATCCCATACCAGACCCCCCAAAGTAATAAAGGTCCCAGACCTCCCTAATAAAGATCCCATACCAGACCCCCCCAAAGTAATAAAGATCGCATACCAGACCCCCCAAAGTAATAAAGATCCCATACCAGACCCCCCCAAAGTAATAAAGGTCCCAGACCTCCCTAATAGAGATCCCATACCAGACTCCCCCCAAAGTAATAAAGATCGCATACCAGACCCCCCAAAGTAATAAAGATCCCATACCAGACCCCCCCAAAGTAATAAAGGTCCCAGACCTCCCTAATAAAGATCCCATACCAGAACCCCCCCCCAAAGTAATAAAGATCGCATACCAGACCCCCCAAAGTAGTAAAGATCCCATACCAGACCCCCCCAAAGTAATAAAGGTCCCAGACCTCCCTAATAAAGATCCCATACCAGACCCCCCCAAGTAATAAAGATCCCATACCAGACCCCCCCAGAGTAATAAAGATTGCATACCAGACCCCCCCAAAGTAATAAAGGTCCCAGACCTCCCTAATAAAGATCCCATACCAGACCCCCCCCAAAGTAATAAAGATCGCATACCAGACCCCCCAAAGTAGTAAAGATCCCATACCAGACCCCCTAAAGTAATAAAGATCCCATACCAGACCCCCCCAGAGTAATAAAGATTGCATACCAGACCCCCCCAAAGTAATAAAGGTCCCAGACCTCCCTAATAAAGATCCCATACCAGACCCCCCCCCCAAAGTAATAAAGATCGCATACCAGACCCCCCAAAGTAGTAAAGATCCCATACCAGACCCCCCAAAGTAATAAAGATCCCATACCAGACCCCCCAAAGTAATAAAGATCCCATACCAGACCCCCCAAAGTAGTAAAGATCCCATACCAGACCCCCCCAAAGTAATAAAGATCCCATACCAGACCCCCCAAAGTAATAAAGATCCCATACCAGACCGCCCAAAGTAATAAAAATCCCATACCAGACCCCCCCCAAAGTAATAAAGATCGCATACCATACCCCCAAAGTAATAAATATCCCAGCCCCCCCAAAGTAATAGATCCCAGACCTCCCTATTAAAGATCCCAGACCCCCCAAAGTAACAAATATCCCAGACCTCCCTAATAAAGATCCCATACCAGACCCCCCAAAGTAATAAAGATCGCATACCAGACCCCCTAAAGCAATAGATATCCCAGACCCCCCAAAGTAATAGATCCCAGACCTCCCTAATAAAGATCCCAGACCTCCAAGATTCCATACCAGACCCCCCAAAGTAATACAGATCCCAGACCTCCATAATAAAGATCCCATACCAGACCCCCCTAAAGTAACAAATATCCCAGACCTCCCTAATAAAAATCCCATACCAGACCCCCCAAAGTAATAAAGATCTCAGACCTCCCCAAAAGTAATAAAGATCGCATACCAGACCCCCCCAAAATAATAAAGATTCCATATCAGACCCCCTAAAGTAATAAAGATCCCATATCAGACCCCCTAAAGTAATAAAGATCCCATATCAGACCCCCTAAAGTAATAAAGATTCCATATCAACCCCCTAAAGTAATAAAGATTCCATATCAATGGTCCTCTGCAGCCACTCACAAAGACGGTCACACACTGGACCTCATCTTCACCCGCCTCTGCTCTCTAACCTCTCTAACTCACCTCTTCCACTCTCTGACCACAAATTTCTCACATTCTCATCTCTCTCCACTCCATGTCTACAATCCCCACCCCACAAACTTTCACACCCTCGCAGAAATCTTAAACATCTTGACCTACATTCATTCTCTGAATCCCTCCTCCCCCTCACAGGCATAAGTTCCATACACAATGCGGATGACGCTGCTGCTCTATATAACACCACAATAGCTGTAGCTTTGGAATCTGCTGCCCCACTTACACATACCAAAGCTCGCAAAATCAACAGACAGCCCTGGCACACCAGCCTGACCACAGAACTGAGGCGAGCTTCCAGGGCTGCTGAGCGCAGATGGAAAAGATCCCACTCTAACGAGCACTTCATCGCATTCAAACAGTCCCTCACTACTTTCAAGACCACACTCGCCACAGCTAAACAAACATACTTCTCATCTCTCATATCCTCTCTCTCTCTCACAACCCTAAACAGTTATTCAACACCTTCAATTCTCTCCTCCGTCCCCCAGCACCTCCTCCCTCCCCACTTATCTCCGCTGAAGACTTTGCCTCATTTTTCAAGCAGAAGATTGATAGCATTAGAGACAGTTTTGGTCAACAACCCCCAGAGCCCTTTCTCCCGATTTCCCAGCCCTCCACCTCCAAAACCAACTTCTCCACCATTACAGAAGATCAACTCTCCACTCTACTCTCAAGATCGCATCTCACCACCTGTGCACTTGACCCGCTCCCATCCCACCTCATCCCAAACCTCACCACAGTCTTCATTCCAACCCTAACCCATCTCTTCAACCTATCACTAACAACTGGTGTTTTCCCCTCAAGCTTTAAACATGCCTCCATCACACCTATCCTCAAAAAGCCCTCTCTTGACCCATCCTCTGTATCTAGCTATCGCCCTATATCTCTTCTCCCTTATGCCTCCAAACTACTGGAACAACACATTTACCTTGAACTGTCCTCCCATCTCTCTTCTTGCTCCCTCTTTGACCGCCTACAATCTGGCTTCCGGTCACACCATTCCACCGAAACTGCCCTAACTAAAGTCACCAATGACCTCTTAACCGCCAAGAGCAAGCGACACTACTCTGTCCTCCTCCTCCTCGACCTGTCGGCTGCCTTTGACACAGTGGACCATTCCCTCTTATTACAAACCCTCTCATCCCTTGGCATCGCAGACTTGGCCCTATCCTGGATCTCATCATACCTAACAGACCGGACATTCAGCGTCTCCCACTCACACACCACCTCCTCACCTCGCCCTCTATCTGTCGGAGTCCCACAAGGTTCAGTCCTTGGGCCCTTGCTCTTCTCCATTTACACCTTTGGCCTGGGACAGCTCATAGAATCTCATGGCTTTCAGTATCACCTCTACGCTGACGACACACAGATCTACATCTCTGGACCAGATATCACCTCCCTACTAACCAGAATCCCTCAATGTCTGTCTGCTATTTCATCCTTCTCCACTAGATTTCTAAAACTTAACATGGACAAAACAGAATTCATCATCTTTCCCCCATCTCACGCGACCCCCCCAACGAACCTATCCATTACAGTAAATGGCTGCCCCCTCGCCCCAGTCCCACAAGCTCGCTGCCTCGGGGTAATCCTTGACGCTGATCTCTCCTTCAAACCACATATCCAAGTCCTTTCCACTTCCTGCCGCTTTCAACTCAAAAATATTTCACGAATCCGTTCATTCCTCAACCATGAATCTGCAAAAACCCTAGTCCATGCCCTCATCATCTCTCGCCTTGACTACTGCAACCTCCTGCTCTGTGGCCTCCCCTCTAACACTCTCGCACCCCTCCAATCTATTCTAAACTCTGCTGCCCGACTAATTCACTTGTCCCCCCGCTATTCCCCGGCCTCTCCCCTCTGTCAATCCCTTCACTGGCGCCCCGTTGCCCAGAGACTCCACTACAAAACCCTAACCATGACGTACAAAGCCATCCACAACCTGTCTCCTTCATACATCTGTGACCTCGTCTCACGGTACTTACCTACCCGCAACCTCCGATCCTCACAAGATCTCCTACTCTACTCCCCTCTTATCTCCTCTTCCCACAATCGTATACAAGATTTCTCTCGCGTATCACCCCTACTCTGGAACCCTCTACCACAACACATCAGACTCTCGCCTACCATCGAAACCTTCAAAAAGAAGCTGAAGACCCACCTCTTCAGACAAGCCTACAACCTGCAGTGACCACGGATCGACCAAAGCGCTGCATGACCATCTCTACCCTCACCTATCCTCACCTACTGTATTCTCACCCATCCCTTGTAGATTGTGAGCCTTCGCGGGCAGGGTCCTCATTCCTCCTGTGCCAGTTATGACTTGTATTGTTTAAGATTATTGTACTTGTTTTTATTATGTATACCCCTCCTCACATGTAAAGCGCCATGGAATAAATGGCGCTATAACAATAAATAATAATAATATCAGACCCCCTAAAGTAATAAAGATCCCATACTTCCCTAATAAAGATCCTAGACCTCAACCAAAGTAATGAAGATCCCATACCAGATCCCCCCAAAGAAATAAAGATCCTAGATGAGACCCTCCCAAACTAATACATATCTAAAACCAGACTTGTTAAACTAATACAGATTACAGATCAGACCCCTGAAATAATAAAGATCTCAGACAAGACTCCTAAACTAATAAATACACCAGACCCCTACACTAACACAGATAACAGCGACCCTCTAAACTAATACAGATTCCTGTCTGGACCATTTAGACACATAAAAACCCAAGTCAAGAGCCGCGCCCCCCCCCCCCTAAAACTAATACAGACCCCACCCCAGACTGTGATAACTGTGTTGGAGTAGTTGCAGGCCTCATTGCTTCTGAATGCCGCCATTATCTGATGCCAGGGAGACAAGAGGGCTGCAGGAACGGGAGACTCAATTAGCCTGGAGACTTTACCACTCATCAAGGACGTCTTAGAAGGTTTCTCCACTAGTGCCACCTTTTCCAAAGCAAGCTGTTCCGATGGCATCGTGCTGTGCAGATACACACCGCCTATGTACCTATACATCAATCAGAGAAACACTTTAAAGTGGACCGTTCACTGTACCTCTTGTTTTAAACTGAGCACCTCCGCCAATCGCTGCTGCTCTATTGATTCCACAACAGTTTTTCGTTTCCTTCTGCACCCCTCTGTTCCAGAGTTATGCTCCCTGATAATAAAGATGGAAATTTTCCCTTTGATCGGCTGGGTGTGAACCACAGAACATCTCTGTGGGCGTGGCCATGTTCTGATTGGCCGGCATCAGAGGAGAAAAATAATAAACGCCCATAACAATGTTCTGCAGGACGCGCACAAGTGCTCAAAGGGGCAATTTGCATCCTTTTGTTAGGGGGGCATAACTTTGTAACAGAGTGGCACAGAAAAAAAACAAAAACTGATTCAGAATCAGTGGAACATTGGTAAGTGGATGAGATATTCAGTTTAAATTAAAAAAATGCAGTGAAAAGTTCGCTCTAAATAGGTTTATCACTAATGGGAAGTCCCACGAGAAGTTTCAGGTGCCAGTAAGCGGACTTTCGACAGTTTCTGTTAGTGTTATGGTTTTTGATGTTGGTACTTTTCACAGGGTTCCAATGGAAAATTTATAGCAAGATCCTCCACTTACTAAGGGCCCTTAGATGTCATGCACTCAGTATAGGTACATCTCTCATCGTTGGCTGACACTGGGGGTATTGTCACCGACACGAGACCGCCGACGTGCTCCGGAATGAAGACGACAACCCCGCCTACATTCAAGTTTATATTTTATTATAATCCATTAAAACTTTTAATTTTCAATTTTTCTGTCAAATAAATTTTTATTTTCTACAACAAAATATGAAGAATCACAAGTGCTTCCGTATAACGCTCGCTGAAAAAATCTCAGAAATACAGAGCTCTGCATGCTATCTAACCACTGACCTGAGACGAGAGCAGCCCCCACTTCTGTGACTGAGCCCCCCAATCATCACCGGGCCTTTAGTATATTCTCTACTAAACTTTCATGCACACGTGGTATACGGTAAGTGCGAGTGGGAGTGATAGGTAACGTAAAGCACGGCAATATGGAAGGAATGGGAACATCTCCAGTAGGAAAAATAAGCTGTAGATCCAAAATTAAAGTGGCGTTCAGCCGTTACCTACACACAGTGGCGGCAGCCATTAGGACGGGACATAACTAGATGACCTTGCTCCATTTTCATTCTTCACGGGATTTGTGGCCCATACCTGGCCAAAATTAAAGGGGAATATTTGGAGTAAATGGCAGCTAAACAGTGTCTCATTGTCGAGGTAGGGAAAAAATAGCTTAAAGTAGTTGCCCATTTTTTTTTTACTTAAATGCATGTATTTTGTGCTAAAAATCACTTTTGCAATTCGGTTACATGAAAAATTTTGCACGACTTTGCCTGCACAGGCTCTTTGTTTCCCTGAATATTTAACTTTGATGTGCCCCGTGGTCATAAATCAGAGAAGGAGGTAAAAAAAAAAGACAGATTAAAGAGTTACAAACTCTTTTATTGGACCGGCAAAATGAGCTCACTGGCAAATTCACTCCTTTTGCAGCCAACAATAGACAGTGCAAAGCAAGGGCTATAGAAGGAGAACAATGCAAAATTTGTATAGAAACCTATACAGAAAGATATACATTTGAGTAAGAGAAGAAAATTGTCCAGGAAGGTGGCCAACCCCTTTAAGATAACACAAGATGGCGTTTTGTGTGGTCATTTGATTATGGTCAGTGGATGGTAATATTTTGATGTCATCATCCAGACAGTGATGTCATTAAATTCCAGACGCTGGACTAGTCTCAAAAATGTTCATTTGCATGACCCCCTTCCACCAAAGTTACTAAGCCTCATAGGCAAGAGTGGAATTACCCCTTTAATGGCCATTTTTAATTTTTAATGGGCTTTTTGCCATTTGCTAGGAAGCCACTATTATATATGGGAGTATAGGAAAAAAAAGCATAACCTGAAGGGTGCCCATAATAGTAAAGAAAACCAGTATTGTCTCCTGGCCGAAGTGGCCCCTGATGGGATTCAAACCCAGGACCACTGTGATAAAACATGGCTGCTTCCACTGTATTTAGATAATAGGAGCTTAACTGATGATGATGATGAAATGTGTGAAGTCACAGATTCATCAAAAGTTGTCGCGTGATCATCTGCCCGGCGTTCCCGAAAAGCACCAGAGATGACAAAAGCCTGACTCGCCCATGAGGACAGCGAATTGTGCAAGTCTCTAAGTATTGCTATCGTCATATTCTCTTTCTCAATGGACACCGTCCCCTATTAAAAATGTCATCTCTGCTAATGCCATAACCCCTAACCCAGGAGGGGCTTTTACATAGAAAATGATGGAGCGCTCCTAAAAAGGGATATGTCCATCTGCATAAATGAGTTTTGTCAGATAGCACTCGTAAATACAAGCAACTTTACAATTTACGTAAAATTTTCAGCCGTTCTTGAGCTAGTAACACTTTTCTTTCGTTTACAGTTTGTTGTCTTGGAAACCGACCACTGCTGCTAGACAGCAGAACATGTACAGCTCTACCATGCTCGTTTCTGTTGAGCTTGTAAGTGCTGATTTGAAGCTGGAGCGGATTGTTACCTCCTAAGTCCGGTGCTTACAAGCTAGGTAGCAGCGGTGGTCGGTCTCGTATGGCAACGAACTGTAAACATAGGGGAAAAAAATAATTTTTAAAGGCTGGCAGCAGAAAATTGCAAAAATATAGTCACCATCTGACTATATCCATATAGATGAAGATGAGAATAGCCCGTGGCAGCGCCATAGGGAAAATGGTGGCGTGCAGGGGAAAATGGAGGCAGGGAGGTCCAATCACGGACATCAGTGTAGGTAGGAGAACGTTTTAAAACGCAAAGAAAAATTACAGTATTTTCAAACTTTTTTTTTTTCATGGTGAAACGCCACATACAATTACACCAATCACATCCAAAGCTGCAACAGCTGCAGTGCATTGTGGGGGCTCTCATGACGAAGCAGCGCTATAACTTCAGGCATCTTGGATGCCCTTTAAGTCATGGCCGGCAGAATTTTTGCCTCGCTTTGGATGTGACTAGAGTGTACATGATATAACATGGGTGAATTTTACAGGGATATTTTCAAGAAAAAAAAAACAAAGCAAAACAAAACATGTCAGTCAATGCTATGGATGATACAGCAGCCATCTTGGAATAACCTCTTCAAGCACAAATAAAAGAAAAAGTCTGATGTGAAAAGGCCTGAGGAAAGATTCCACGGATTCATGAGGAAATGAGGAGCCAACGGCAACCGAGAAACACGCGGCTTCCATTGTGGCCTAGAAAAATGAAAGCTGTCTCCTGGTTGCTAAGGGCAACACCTCCATTTTGGAGCTGCTGACAGGAACAGTTTTCAGCAGCCTCCATTACACATAGCCCCTAGTCAGCGGGGAGAACAGTGTGTAAGGGTTGTGTCACATCCATCTTACATGGAGAGGACGGAAACATAGTGCACTTCACCTGTGTACAATGGAGGCAGCCATTTTACAGGAGGGAGGGGCTGCAGCAAAATAAACATGGCGCTCCCCACACTGGCATACAAGTGACCAGATGAGGCCTTGGCCAAGTCTCCCTCAGAACAGGAAAACAAATGGCTGCCTTGGAAGCTTGTCAGCAACCAATGGCGAAACGTCAACTTCAACCATGCCTGGTGTTGTTAGAGCATGGTGGGAGTTGTAGTCTCACCACATCCAGAGAGTCACCAGTTGCAGACTAGTGATTTATTGGATAAATATATATATACTTTCCTTATAAATATTGAGAAATAGATGACATTTATACAGTATTAGATCCGTAAAGCGAAGGATTGTCTACACCGGTAGCAGATAAGAAGAATCCGCCCTATACGTTGTGCTGCGGGGATTCGTAAACTACGCGACGATCACAGCTTACACCGGCCCCATAGGATATCACAGCGACCACCCATTCTTTTTTGTTATATTCCCTCTTAAAGGAATTTTCGTTGGGCCCTTTTATTTCATCCAGTCTATAAGAACTAACTCCATATTATTTGTACGCCGATTAGTATCCACCACATAGATATGTTAACAATATGGCCTAAAGTACCTCTTTGCGCCAGTCCATGGACTTGCAAATATTAAAGGGACTCTGTCACCTGAATTTGGCGGGACTGGTTTTGGGTCATATGGGCGGAGTTTTCGGGTGTTTGATTCACCCTTTCCTTACCTTCTGGCTGCATGCTGGCTGCAATATTGGATTGAAGTTCATTCTCTGTCCTCCGTAGTACACGCCTGCGCAAGGCAAGATTGCTTTGCGCAGGCGTTTACTATGGAGGACAGAGAATGAACTTCAATCCAATATTGCAGCCAGCATGCAGCCAGCAGGTAAGGAAAGGGTGAATCAAACACCCGAAAACTCCGCCCATATGACCCAAAACCAGTCCCGCCAAATTCAGGTGACAGGTTCCCTTTAAAGCGGGTGCCCAGATAAAAAAAAAAACATGGATAATTTTATTCAAAAACAGCGCCCTTTCTTTCCATTGGTTGTGTTGGGTACTGCAACTCTAATTTTCCTATTTGAATTTTTCGATATTCTCATCCCCTTCTTCCAAGAGTCATAACGTTTATATTTTTCCATCAACATTGCTGTACAAGGGTTCGTTTTTTTGCGGAACGGTTGTAGTCTTGAATGTCACCACTTACTACATAACGGTGCTTAAAAACTGTAGAAAAAATTCAAAAGGTGATGAAATGGTGAAAAAATGCAATTCTGCCATTGTTTTTATGGCGTTCAGGGTGTGGGAAGAATGACCTGGCGACATGGTTCTTTAGTTAGTTCAATTATGGCGATACCAAACTCATATAGGTTTTTACTATTTTGGTGGCTTAAAAAGTTTTGAAATTTGTTAGAAAAAAAAGTGGTTTACGTCACCATTTTTTGAAACCCCTAACTTTTTTATTTTTCCGTCGACGGAGATGTGCGAGGGCTTTAGTTTTAATTGCCAACATTTTTGAGTAGCGTACATATGATATTCTGATCGCATTTTGGGAAGGTAGGGGTTACAGTGATGAAAAAAGCCAATTTTATGGATTCGATTTTTGTTTTATTCACAGCGTTTACTGTCCATATTACATCATTTTCTATTTTCATAGAGCGGACTATTATCGATGGGGTAGTACAGAATACACTTATTTTTCTTTATTTTTAACTGGGGAGACGCTGGGTGATTTATTTTTCATTATTTCTAATATCTATTCTATTTTATTTGTAATAACTCAATATTGCAGATTATACTACTAATCACAGACTTCTGTGCAGTCCAGCTTGTGGCTGAGCTATACAGGAGTACCAAGATGTCGGCAGCGGGGGGCCTTCAGCAAGCACGCAGCTTGCAGTATGGCGGAGTCATCTCTTCGACACGTTTCCACTATTTTAAGAGGCAGCCATATTTTTTTCTTATACTGGACATCCCCTTTAAGTGTCTTTACGGCAGTTGTAAAAGGCAGTGGGAATATTGTCCCACATTACATGGTCACATGATAAGTCCTAAAACCAACCCTCCCTTTAAAGTGTAATCAAAATATATAGGGAGGGGAGAAAGAAGAGTCAGCTCACCAGTTGCCGGTACACCTGTTATCAGGACCAGGTATTTTCGCATGGAAACGACGGCATTAAAGGCTCCATAAGTTCAAAAGGAGAGTAGGAAATCCAGCGATGAAAAAATATATAAAACTTCACATTTATTGTGCAACTTAAAACAGTGTTTCAGTACAAATGCAAAGTAATCCACTTAGGACTTCAGACCTCTGCGTTTCACGCAAAGCCTTATTCACGATGGCTTTGGGCCAAAATATTTGGTGTGATGTCCTAAGTGGATTAGGTTGTATTTGTACTGAAACACTGTCTTAAATTCCACAATAAATATGACGTTTAATATATTTTATCATTGCTGGATTTCCTACACTCCTTTTGAAGGCCCTTTAAAGTGAAGCTCAACTATTGCTTAGTACAGGCTCTATAGTGACCAAATCTGACATTTAGATTCTATGTAACGGCGTCGGTGTGCGTGGCAATAATGAGTAACCTTGTGGGCGAGCAGCGTCAGTGTGCGTGTACATACGTCGTTTCCCGGAACCCACAATTCCACATGGTAAATTCATAAAAAGTAACTCAATTGCTTTCATATCAGCACCAGGCATCAGGGTGGAAACAGCCAATATATATATTATAAATAGCAATCTACGCTATTGTCTTACTATAAAATAAACTATATAGTAATTCTCTAGAAAAAGCCACCGCGCTTCCAGAATACCGCCCTTTGGTACATAAGAGATTTCTCCACTCCCATTACATTACATTGATCATATTGTACGCCTGCTCTTGGTCACTGCTCTGCCACCTGTGGCTCCTCAGTTGTTATGAGACTACAACTCCCACCATTCCCCGACAGCCAGGGAGTTGTGCTTTCACAACAGCTGGAGAGCCGTAGGTTGATCTTTCCCACTCTTAGGGTTATGCTTTCCTTTCCGAACTTATTCATTTCAGTGCCAGGCCTCTGCGTATCCATCTCTTGCCCAAAGGGCAGTATCGGGGGGATGACTCCTGATACAAAAGAATACATAGACTACAAAACGTGGTGTCATTTTTAGGGGTTTTTTTTAGTCTTGGGAGTGTTGTCACATGATATCATCCAAGAGGTTAGGACTTGCCACCCAATCAAGAGTCCTGGGCTCCGAAGCTGCCATAATCATGCACATGAACTGTTTTCCAGTCCTTCGATCAATGGGGTAAATTGTGGTGGGGGTGAACCTCTTATTATTCTCCACAAACTCGCAAAGTTGCTGGTAGATCTTAGGGTACTCATGTCGAAGGAAGACCCCCCTGATCCGCAGCTCCCTCTGTATATGTATAAAGCAAACCTCCCTGGCCTTTCTCCCTTCTTCTCCATCCTTATCCAGGTCAGCAGTGCCTGGTGGCGGGGTAAGAATGAGGGTCTCCATGTCTTTTTCCTTTTTTGTGATTTTCCTTTCAGGACTAGAAGAGGCTAAGGCTATTTTGGCATACTTGCGGACGGTGGGGACGTGGTGGGCTCTGGCAGATAGTCGATCATGCCCGCTTTGTCCCACAGCCACAGTTACATTCAACAGGAAACATTCCTCAGGGTCATATTGGTTGCCTGCTATCTGAAGCTCCTTGGCATGTTCTCCAAGGTTGTCTGAATAACTCTCAAGCTCCCGTAGAGACAAATAGGTGGGAGACATGAGCAGACCCTCCAGACCAAGTTGCAGGAAATTATCTGCAGATCCCGGGTTAGGGAAACCCAAGAAGAGCACCCCTCTCCCGCGGGACAAATAACCAACCTTGGCGATTCTAGAGAAGGCTTTGTGCACCTCAGTGTTCTCTCTGCAAAATTTAAGCACATGGCGACAGACGCTGCCCATCCTGCCATAGATGCAGCTCTCCTTGTGTATGTCCCAGTCTTCCCGTCGACAATTACGGGAACAGTAATACGTGTAGCAGCTATGGCAGGACTTGAAGTACAAGCAGGCATTGAACATTGTCTCTGTGCGTCTGCATTTGGCATTAGAGCACGTCAGTAGGTCATCTTCATCAGCGCTCAGGTCTGGGGAACAGTCCTCTAAGGGTTTATGGGGACTTGTCACTGGCACCTCAGGGAACGGCCCCCTCCTTTGACCTCTTTGAAATTCGGGGAATGTAGGAGTTGGCTGTTCCTTGAGAGGTCGGTTTTGTAACAAGTGCGCCATCTGTCCATACGCCTCGGATTTCCTTGGTATCCCTATCATGTCTTCCTTAATTAATTTCCTCAATTGATCAGCCAGGGCATCGGCCTCACTGGGTCGACGACTGGATGGCGGCTTATAATCTATGACCAGATCTGCGATGAGTTCGTCAAGCTGCTCCAAGCTACGGTGTCTCGAGGACCGGCTTGGCAACTTTTCTTTGGTAGCATAGGAGGCATGTGCTGGGTAAGCGGGTGGTGAGACTCCAGAATCGATCACATCCCAGCTGGCCGAACGCCGCTCGCTCCTTCCCACTCCGTTCGCTCGTAAATCATTGTCTGTTATGGTGATTTCTGGAGTGACAAACCATGAACGTCCCATTGTGTACCCCCCACTACCCCCATCCGTATGCACCTTTTCTACAATTGAGTTCTCCGAGAGTGAGAGGGCAGCATAGCGCTTGGGAGAACAAGAAAGATTAACAACGACAGGTTGACGTCTGTCATCTGGAGATAAGGCACGTCGCTCGCGGCACAACAGGTTTTCATAGCTGCGCCCTCGTGATAATGGGTCCTCCTTGCGCCCGCTCGTGTTCAATATGTTATCCCAAGACCGAGAATAATTTCTGGAGTCAGTCCCAAGTCTCTGCTGGTTCATACTATATGATGCATGCCAGGAAGAAAGCATTGCCTCCCTCCCAGTCGTGTGCGTGGGAAAAGTAGGCATTTGTATTGTTTGGTAAGGTATGGGGCTCTGATCTGGATAGTACCACTCACTGAACTGCAAGGGCTGTGTGTTCCTCGGATAGGGATACGTTCGGGATAAAGCCTCTCTTTCGGAATACTTTGCAATGTCCTCAGCGAAGTAGAGCTTGGATGATGTACTCTGAATCGGGTAAGACCTTGGGTCATCAGCATAAAGGCTTTTGGTAGGGGCACTACGAGGAGGATAATAACGGGGATCTTCACCGTAAAACGTCCTTATGGGGGCCTCCTGAATAGGATAAGATCTAGGGTCCTCAATGTAATAAGTCCTGGGTGTGTTCTCATCGGCATAATATGTGTGAGCAGGAACACCAGGGTCGGGATATGGGCGGGGATAATAGCCCCTACTCTTGATTGGTATGGTTTGGCTGAAGTTGGCATCGTCATCAGCATAGTAGAACGCAGTGGGCATAGTTGGGCTGATATACTGCCCGCAGTCCCTAGTGGTGTACTGTGTGAAGTCCCTTGGTGAAGCAACACTTTGGTAAGCAATACCTCGCACATCTTGTGCATACATCTCTCCTGCTGGGGTACAAGCATAATGAGTCATCCGTGGGTCAACACTGTAGGAATCGCTGGGTGTGGGCGTACGAGACACGGACATAAGTCTTGCATTTGGCACAGCTAAGCTCCTTGGGGTGCCTGGCTGCCTTGTGCAGTGTTGTGCATCACCCCATGTCTGGCACGGTTTGGAGGCGGTGTGAGCAGCATGCTGAATTACAGCATCGTCAGGCTTTATGTCTACCCGACAGCGCACGTGAGGACTGGCGATAGGTTTTCCACCATGAGGGTCCTCCATGCAATTGTTGCTGACACACAAGGGTGAGATACGACTGGCATTGTTGCGTTGTGGCTGCAATTTTATAGGATGCACCTCATTCATTAGTACCTTGGTTGGTGCGTAGGTGACCTCTCTTTTTGGGGAAGCCACTGATTTCTGAGTCTCTCGAGAAGCCCTGGTGACCTCTCTACCTCTTCTCGAAGTTGGAGGGGGAGACTGCGAAGAAGACATCTGTATGGGGACAGACGTGAAGGTGGTTTTGACCCGAGGTGCACTTTTTGACCTCGGTCGCCTGCGTTGCTCTTTGGATGCTTCCTTGGCAGTGTCCATTCCTTGAGATGTATATTGAGTCTCTGTCCTGGTAGACCTCCTCACCACAGGCTGAGATGATGGTTCTGGGGTTCCGGCACGCCTGTGTCCTCCTCGATGAGAGTTATCCATGACTGGTGGGTTGGTTACCTGGTCGTCTAAGGATTCGAGGAAGTCAAAGCTGCGACAGTGCCTCTTATTGAACGGTGGTTGGCTGACGTCTCTGTGGCTAGACATGGAGCTGTCACATTGTGCAGTTGAGCAAGGGATGGGAGAATATGGGTTCAGCGTCACCTTTATGTCTTGATAAACTGTAGACAAGAGTATGTCAGGCGGGTCGGTTCGTGTCATCTTAAAGTAGTGTGGCCGTGTAGTGATGTGTCTTCACCTCATCTCAACCATGTGATCTGTGGGTGGAAAAACAAATGTCATCTCTGTCATATACAAATGTCAGATACTGTTATAATTTGCATTGTTCAAAAAATATACATATGACATATCCCGGGAATATGATTCAAAATGGATTTCGAAAGGGCTGCTACAATGGCAGAAAGCAAATTATCTCAATGTCTGGTATCTTAAGGGCACGCTACAGAAACATGGACCTGTCTTTCAAAGAGGACTTGTCAATTACTATGAACACTTCTGATCTCCTGAAATTGGCGCTGCTTTAGTTTCTTTTTATGCCTCTCCGTTCCTAAGATATGGTCTTTTCTTCCCCGTGTATAAATCTTGTCTTGTTAGCCTCATGAATGCGCCCATAGAGAAGATCCAAGGATAATGCCCCCTTTACTAACAAGACTAGATATATATACAGTGAAGAAGGGGTCATATCTTGGGTATGGAGAGGTGCAGGAACAAAAGAAGAACCATCCCAGATTTAGGAGAACAGTGGCATTTTCAACAAATACAGTCCCTTCACTTCTGAGAATAGCCACAATACATCCAAGCGTTAGTATAAGTCTTCGTTCCATTAGCCCCGCTCCTTAGCTGGAAGGCGTCTTCTCGTAGCCTAGGTTTTGTCTAGCAATGCGTGGCTCTAGTAAATTTAGAGGGGGTGTGACAGCCATGTCACCCCCCAGAAAGCGTCACCCGTCCTTCACGTCAAATTCTGATTCGTAACCACAACAGGCAGAAAAAAATGTGTCTGTAATTCCACAAAGCCCAAGATTGATTCCTACCCTTTAAAGTAATGAGGATAGTGGTATTTTCCCATGCCCGTGCAGTACGGAGGGCGCAGACGGGGATCTGCTACTATGATCTGACATCTGAACTCTACCTAGCCTTTCCTTTACCGGGACTAAAGGCTCAGTGTGCTCCCTCACCCTTTATATAAATAACCCAGCACAGGCAAAGAGGCTTGTTGGTGCCCCCCTAACACCCAGTTCCCCCTAACACCCAGTTAAATCACAAATGGTAAAAGAAAAAAAATCTGAGATTGAGGGGTGTGGAAGGGTTGCTTGGGGAAACCATTGAAGGAACCCATTTTGGCAATTTTAGAACAGGCAGATACTGATTACAAAAGTTAAATACATAAAAAATGTAAAAAAATAATCCCCAAAATATACCGTATATATAAAAGTTTAAAGAACTCCCTTTTTCCTCCAAATAAAAAAAAAAATACCATACTGCCTTGTGCTTAATTGCCTAAAACTAGTAAAGTATTTAAATATTTATTCCATAATCTGAACACTAAAAAAAAAACAAACACCAGAAATGCAATAAACGACAATCAAAAGAGAATATAAACCCCAAAAGGGTGTCAATAAAACGTATGGCCACAGCACGTTTGGAATTTTCCCCCCCGTTTTTTGGCACAACGAATTCAAAGCTACAACTCCTACAGCTATGGCGATAGACAAATGTAAAAAATGTATGGCTCTTAACATGTATGAGCAAAATCGCTCAGGCCAGAAGATGAGTGATGGGGTAAACCAGGAACAACAAGGCGGTATAATGTGGGGGAGTCCTGGATTTGGGGTGCAGGGCAGCGTTGGGTAAACAGGGATGAATATTGTAGGATTGGCGCGGCATGCTGGTGCGTTTCCTGGTAGTGCAGATTTACGTTTCCACATCAGGGCAGGATGTAACGTTCGTGTAATGATTATCCGCCACATGTAACCAGCCTAACGAGCTCTTAGGATTGGCGTCTACCACGTCCATGATTATTAATGGATACACAGAGGGAGAGGCCGGAGTAGGATTATCAGACGCCGCTCATCGCTGACAGCTGGAATTTATTTCTCCGGAGTTCTGCTGAGAGAAGCAGAAACCTTAGAATTGTCTCATCCCATGTTTGGGTTTGTAGGCTCTGCATATACACCATATGCCCCAACGTATGGCACCGTACACAATACATATGGGATGCATTGGCTCCCATACAAGAAATACACGCTGTCTGGCACACATTACATTGACAGTATGTACCTAGTGCATTCATTTTCCCACTATCCCTACTTTATGTATGGACTAGGCCTTGCATTATAAGCAGCCATTTTTACTGCAAAAAGTGAATGTTGCCTACAGCAACCAATCAGATTCCAGCTTTCATCTCTACACAGCCGATTCTGAAATAAATGGAATGATATGATTGGTTGTTATGTCTATTCTGGGGCTCATCTCACAAGGCCGTCTAGAGCTTCTACCACAGACGTCTTTGTCTAGATAAATACTTAACAAGAGGCAGTAGCTTCAGGAGTGGCAGTAGGGACCACCCAACATCGCTTCCTAATGCTTGGCTGCAAAGCAGAAGACTCGGCCGTTGAGCTCGTCTAGGACTTGGAGTCAGTATAATTTTTCTTTCTAGGACTTTACTCTGAAATAGGCACTTAACAGGCAGTTTTATTTTTATTTTTTAGGGAGGCATTAAGGAGTAGTACTACTTTTTTAGGACAATTGGTGTGTATTATTACTTTTTGTGGGGCTTTCGGGACAGTATTACATAATAAGGGGGCACTCTGGGAATTATTACTGATTAAGCATTATTACTGGTTAGTCAACCTACGAAGGCTTATTAATACTTTAAAAGGGGCATTAACTGCATTACTATTTTATAAGGGGGTACTCAAAGCGTTATTACTTTATAAAGGGAAACTCTCAGCATCACTTCTTATAAGAAAGCTCTACTTTATAAGGGAGCATTGTTGCTTTATAAGGGGGCACTTACTGCATTACTACTTAATAAGGGGTCTCTTGGGGCATTACTACTTTATAAGGGGGCACAACATTAGTGCTTAATAATGGGGCATTTGGGTGTTATTACTTTACAAGGGGACCCTCTCGGCATTCATACTTTATAAAGAGGCATTATTATAAGGGGACACTAGGGGCATTATTACTTCATAAAGTGGCACCCTCAGCATTACTACTTTATAAAGGGGCACTCAAGGCATTATTACTTTATAGGGTATCACTCTACACATTACTACTTTATAAAGGGGCACTCAGGGCATTTTACTTTACTTCACTAGTTTGTAAGGGGGCACGCAGAGCATTACCTCATAGGGTGCCACCCTTACTTTATAGGGTGGCACCCTCCGCATTACTATGGTACTTTATAAGTGGGCACTCAGGGCATTATTACTATATAAGAGGACACCCTCAGCATCACTACTTTATAAGAGCGCGCAGGGCATTATTACTTTATAAGATGGAACCCTCCACATTACTACTTTATAAGCGGGCACGCAGGGCATTATTACTTTAAAGGGTGGCACCCTCTGCATTACTAATTTATAAGGGGGCACTTAGGGCTTTATTACTTTATAAGGTAGGAATTATAGCCTTCAAAATGGGCAAATATGAGACATTATTACTGTCTAGGAGGAACTAAGGGGGCATTTACCGTTACACCAACATATCTAAAATGCAGTATTTATGTAACCATAAAACAAAATGGGCTCAGTTTTGTGGTATCAGCAGCATGGGGAGTTTGTGAAGGTTGGGAATAGGTGGAGACGGGGCTGGAAATGTTAGAAGTCAGAGGTGTCTGTTTTGCAAACTCTCATGAAAAAAAAAGAAGAAAAGTGAAGAAAACGCCACCTGCAAGTCACATATATACAGTGCCTTGAAAAAGTATTCATAGTCCGCAAATTTCTCCCCATTTTTATCGTTACAGTCACAAACTAAAATTTATTTTATTGGGATTTTATGTGATATACCAACACAAAGTAGCAAGTAATTATGAAGTGTAAAGGGAATGATACAAGGTTTTCTAAACATTTTACAAATATAAATCTAAAAATTCTGAGGTGCATTTGTATTCAGCCCCCTAAGTCAATACTTTGTAGGACCACCTTTCGCTGCAATTACTGCTGTAAGTCTTTTGGGGTCTGTCTCTACCAGCTTTGCACATTTTTTGTCCATTCTTCTTTGCACACTCGCTCTCAGTGAGATTTGATGGAGACGTCTGTGAACAGCAAATTTCCAAGTTTTGCCACGGATTCTCACTTGGGTTTCAGTCTGGACTGTGACTGGGCGATTCACACACATGAATATGCTATGATCTACATCAGCGTTTCCCAAAAGCCCTTTAAGTTTGTTTCCATATGAAAAAGGTTCAGCATTATATGTGATGATAAGTGTCATGATCCCAATGGCAGGGGATCACTAAAGGACAAGCACAGATACAAACAAGCTCTAGGGCGATGGAACCTGAGCTGACCGCGACGCTGAACCTAACACACAAATAAAAGTAGCCGGGGAACGTGCCTACGATGATCCTAGACGTCTCGCTCCAGCCGAAGATCTAACTTCCCCTATTAGAAGAAACACAGACCTCTCTTGCCTCCAGAGAAATCCCCCACAGAAATAGCAGCCCCCCACATATAATGACGGTGAAATGAGAGGAAAGCACATACGCAGTATGAAAACAGTTTCAGCAAAATGAGGCCCGCTAAAGCTAGATAGCAGAGGATACAAAAGTGAACTGCGCGGTCAGCGAAAAACCCTTCAAAAAACCATCCTGAAATTACTTGGACTCATGTGCCAACTCATGGTACATGAGGAGCAATTTCAGCCCACTAGAGCAACCAGCAGCAAGAATCACATATCTGCAGGCTGGACTAAAAACCAAATTAAGCAAAACACCAAAACAGGAAAATCCAAACTTAGCTTGACCAGAAGGTTCTAGGAGCAGGGAGCAGAGGTAACAAGACACACTGGATACATTGATAACCGGCGAGGAAATGCCAGCAAAGCCAGGTTAAATAGGAAACTCCCATATGCTGATGGAACAGGTGGAACCCAGAAACCCAGGAAAGACAAGTCACCCAGTACCATCAGCAACCACCAGAGGGAGCCCAAAAACAGAACTCACAACAGTACCCCCCCCTTGAGGAGGGGTCACCGAACCCTCACGAGAACCACCAGGGCGACCAGGATGAGCCCTATGAAAAGCGCGAACCAAATCATCAGCATGAACATCCGAGGCAACCACCCAAGAATTATCCTCCTGACCATAACCCTTCCACTTGACCAAATACTGGAGTTTCCGTCTGGAAACACGAGAATCCAAGATCTTCTCCACAACATACTCCAATTCTCCCTCCACCAGCACTGGAGCAGGAGGCTCAAGCGAAGGAACAACAGGTACCTCATACTTCCGCAACAACGACCGATGAAACACATTATGAATAGCAAACGATGCCGGGAGATCCAAACGAAACGACACAGGGTTAAGAATTTCCAAGATCCTATAGGGACCGATGAACCGAGGCTTGAACTTAGGAGAAGAGACCTTCATAGGAACAAAACGAGAAGACAACCACACCAAGTCACCAACAAGAAGTCGAGGACCCACGCGGCGACGGCGATTAGCAAACTGCTGAGCCTTCTCCTGGGACAACTTCAAATTGTCCACCACATGACTCCAAATCCGATGCAACCTATCCACTACCATGTCCACTCCAGGACAATCAGAAGGTTCCACCTGACCAGAGGAAAAACGAGGATGAAACCCCGAATTACAAAAGAAAGGAGAAACCAAGGTAGCAGAACTAGCCCGATTATTAAGGGCAAACTCGGCCAGCGGCAAAAAGGTAACCCAGTCATCCTGATCAGCAGAAACAAAACACCTTAAATAAGTTTCCAAGGTCTGATTAGTTCGTTCAGTCTGGCCATTCGTCTGAGGATGGAATGCAGACGAAAAGGACAAATCAATGCCCATCTTAGCACAGAACGTCCGCCAAAATCTAGACACAAACTGGGATCCCCTGTCAGAAACGATGTTCTCAGGAATCCCATGCAAACGAACCACATTCTGAAAAAATAGAGGGACCAACTCAGAGGAGGAAGGCAACTTAGGCAAGGGTACCAGATGAACCATTTTAGAAAAGCGATCACACACAACCCAGATGACGGACATTTTTTGAGAGACAGGGAGATCCGAAATAAAGTCCATGGAAATGTGCGTCCAAGGCCTCTTCGGGATAGGCAAAGGTGACAACAATCCACTGGCCCGAGAACAGCAAGGCTTAGCCCGAGCACAAACCTCACAAGACTGCACAAAAGAACGCACATCCCTCGACAAGGAAGGCCACCAAAAAGACCTGGCCACCAAGTCTCTAGTACCAAATATTCCAGGATGACCTGCCAACGCAGAAGAATGGACCTCGGAGATGACTCTACTGGTCCAATTATCCGGAACAAACAGTCTCTCAGGCGGACAACGATCAGGTTTACCCGCCTGAAACTCCTGCAAAGCACGTCGCAAGTCTGGGGAGACAGCAGACAAAATCACCCCATCCCTAAGGATACCAGAGGGCTCAGAATTTCCAAGGGAGTCAGGCACAAAACTCCTAGAAAGAGCATCTGCCTTCACATTCTTTGAACCTGGCAGGTATGAAACCACAAAATTGAAACGAGAGAAAAACAGTGACCAACGAGCCTGTCTAGGATTCAGACGCCTGGCAGACTCAAGGTAAATCAAATTTTTGTGATCAGTCAAGACCACCACACGATGTCTAGCACCCTCTAGCCAATGACGCCACTCCTCAAATGCCCACTTCATGGCCAAAAGTTCCCGATTACCAACATCATAATTCCGCTCAGCCGGCGAAAACTTTCTAGAAAAAAACGCGCATGGCTTCATCACTGAGCCATCGGAGCTTCTCTGTGACAAAACCGCCCCCGCTCCAATCTCGGAAGCATCAACCTCAACCTGAAAAGGGAGCGAAACATCAGGCTGACGCAACACAGGAGCAGAAGAAAACCGGCGCTTAAGTTCCTGAAAGGCCTCCACAGCCGCAGGAGACCAATTAGCAACATCAGCACCCTTCTTAGTCAAATCCGTCAAAGGCTTAACAACACTAGAAAAATTAGTTATAAAACGACGATAGAAATTAGCAAAGCCCAAGAACTTCTGTAGACTCTTAAGAGATGTAGGCTGCGTCCAGTCACAAATAGCCTGAACCTTGACGGGATCCATCTCAATAGTAGAAGGGGAAAAAATATACCCCAAGAAAGAAATCTTCTGGACTCCAAAGAGACACTTTGAGCCTTTTACAAACAAGGAATTGGCCCGCAGGACCTGAAACACCTTCCTGACTTGCTGAACATGAGACTCCCAGTCATCAGAAAAAACCAAAATATCATCCAAATACACAATCATAAATTTATCCAGATATTCACGGAAAATATCGTGCATAAAGGACTGGAAGACTGAAGGAGCATTAGAAAGTCCAAAAGGCATTACCAAATACTCAAAATGGCCCTCAGGCGTATTAAATGCGGTTTTCCACTCATCACCTTGCTTTATTCGTATAAGATTATACGCACCCCGAAGATCAATCTTAGTGAACCATTTAGCCCCCTTAATGCGAGCAAACAAATCAGTCAACAATGGCAAAGGATACTGATATTTTACGGTAATCTTATTCAAAAGACGATAATCTATACAAGGCCTCAAGGAACCATCTTTTTTGGGCACGAAAAAAAAACCTGCTCCCAAAGGGGACAAAGATGGACGGATATGTCCCTTTTCCAAGGACTCCTTAACATAATCCCGCATAGCAGTATGCTCTGGCACTGACAGATTGAACAAACGACCTTTAGGAAATTTACTGCCTGGAATTAAATTTATAGCACAATCGCAATCCCTGTGAGGAGGAAGCGAACTGAGCTTAGGCTCCTCAAAAACATCCCGATAGTCAGACAAAAACACAGGAATCTCAGAAGGAGTAGATGAAGCGATAGAAATTGGAGGTGCATCATCATGAACCCCCTGACAACCCCAGCTTAACACAGACATTGATTTCCAGTCAAGGACTGGATTATGAGTTTGTAACCATGGCAGACCAAGTACTAGGACATCATGCAAATTATACAGTACCAGGAAGCGAATCACCTCCTGATGAACGGGAGTCATACGCATGGTCACTTGTGTCCAGTACTGAGGTTTATTCATAGCCAAAGGTGTAGAGTCAATTCCCTTCAAAGGAATAGGGACTTCCAGAGGCTCCAGACTAAACCCACAGCGATTGGCAAATGACCAATCCATAAGACTCAGGGCAGCGCCTGAATCCACATAGGCATCGACGGAAATGGATGATAATGAACAAATCAGAGTCACAGACAGAATGAACTTAGACTGTAGAGTACTAATGGCAACAGACTTATCAACCTTTTTTGTGCGTTTAGAGCATGCTGATATAACATGAGCTGAATCACCACAATAAAAGCACAACCCTTTTTTCCGCCTATACTTTTGCCGTTCACTTCTGGACTGAATTCTATCACATTGCATTATCTCAGGTGACGGTTCAGACGACACCGCCAAATGATGCACAGGTTTGCGCTCCCGTAAACGCCGATCAATCTGAACAGCCATAGTCATAGACTCATTCAGACCAGCAGGCGCAGGGAACCCCACCATAACATCTTTAATGGCCTCAGAAAGGCCATCTCTAAACTTTGCAGCCAGAGCGCACTCATTCCACTGAGTAAGTACCGACCACTTCCGAAATTTTTGACAATAAATTTCTGCTTCATCTTGCCCCTGAGAGAGGGCCAACAAAGCTTTTTCAGCCTGAATCTCTTGGTTAGGTTCCTCATAGAGCAAACCCAATGCCAGAAAAAACGCATCCGCATTAAGCAACGCAGGGTCCCCTGGTGCCAATGCAAATGCCCAATCCTGAGGGTCACCCCGCAGGAAAGATATAATTATCTTGACTTGCTGAGCAGGGTCTCCAGAGGAGCGAGATTTCAAAGAAAGAAACAACTTGCAATTGTTCCTAAAATTCAGAAAACGAGATCTATCTCCAGAAAAAAACTCTGGGACAGGAATTCTAGGTTCAGACATAGGAGCATGTACAACAAAATCCTGTATATTTTGAACCTTAGTGGCAAGATTATTCAGGCTGGAAGCCAAACTCTGGACGTCCATGATAAACAGCTGGGATCAAAGCCATTCAAAGATTAAGAGGAGGAGGAAGTAGCCAGGCTGCAATAAGGCTAGGCAGCAAACTCTGAGGGAAAGAGAAAGAAAAAAAAAAAAAAAAAAAACTTCCTCAGACTACTTATCCTCCTACTTCAGCCAATACAATTAACACTTTGTGGGCCGGTTATACTGTCATGATCCCAATGGCAGGGGATCACTAAAGGACAAGCACAGATACAAACAAGCTCTAGGGCGATGGAACCTGAGCTGACCGCGACCCTGAACCTAACACACAAATAAAAGTAGCCGGGGAACGTGCCTACGATGATCCTAGACGTCTCGCTCCAGCCGAAGATCTAACTTCCCCTATTAGAAGAAACACAGACCTCTCTTGCCTCCAGAGAAATCCCCCACAGAAATAGCAGCCCCCCACATATAATGACGGTGAAATGAGAGGAAAGCACATACGCAGTATGAAAACAGTTTCAGCAAAATGAGGCCCGCTAAAGCTAGATAGCAGAGGATACAAAAGTGAACTGCGCGGTCAGCGAAAAACCCTTCAAAAAACCATCCTGAAATTACTTGGACTCATGTGCCAACTCATGGTACATGAGGAGCAATTTCAGCCCACTAGAGCAACCAGCAGCAAGAATCACATATCTGCAGGCTGGACTAAAAACCAAATTAAGCAAAACACCAAAACAGGAAAATCCAAACTTAGCTTGACCAGAAGGTTCTAGGAGCAGAGGTAACAAGACACACTGGATACATTGATAACCGGCGAGGAAATGCCAGCAAAGCCAGGTTAAATAGGAAACTCCCATATGCTGATGGAACAGGTGGAACCCAGAAACCCAGGAAAGACAAGTCACCCAGTACCATCAGCAACCACCAGAGGGAGCCCAAAAACAGAACTCACAACAGATAAGGAAAAACTTCCTCAATCGTAGATATCTTTTTAATAAATATCAAGATTGGCCAGCTACTTTTTCCAAGTTTTTAATTTTGGCCTAAGGTTTATTTGAGTTTGACATCCCTGATAAACCATCCATTGTCGCTCTAGCTGTTTATGGTCGATGTCTTACTGAAAGGTGAACCTACACCCCAGTCTTAAGTTTATTGCAGTCTTCTCCTGGATCTTCTACATGCCATGTAGGGGAAACAACAACCATGTGGAAGAAGTGTCTCTGGTCAGCTGAGAACAAAGTAGAACTTTTGGGGCTAAATGCAAAACACTATGTGTGATGGAAAACTAACACTGAAAAACACCATTCCCACTGTCACACATGGTGGTGGCTGCATCATGCTATGGGGATGGTTTTTTTCAGCAGAGGCAGGGAAGCTGGTCAGAGTTGATGGGAAGATAGATGCAGTTAAATATGGGGAGACCCTAAACACAGTGCCAGAGCTACAATGGATAATTAAGATAAAAGCATATTCATGTGTGTGAATGGCCCAGTCACAGTACAAATCGAAAACCCAATGAGAATCCGTGGCAAGACTTAACACTTACTGTTCACAGATGTCTCCATCCATTCTCACTGAGAGCGAGTGTGCAAATAAGAATGGGCAAAAATGTCACCTCTAGATGTTTAAAGCTGGTAGAGACAGACCCCAAAAGATTTACAGCAGAAATTGTAGCGAAAGGTGGTCCTACAAAGTATTGACTCGGGCTAAATACAAATGCACCTCACAATTTTCAAATTTATATTTTTAAAATATCTAGAAAACCTTGTATCATTTCCTCTATACGTCACAAATACTTGGTATTTAGTGTTCATATAAAATCACAATAAAATACATCTAATTTTGTGGGTGTAACGTGAAAAAAGTTGGAAAAGTTCATGGGGTATGAAGACTTTTTCAAGGCACTATATATGTACAGTATATCCATACCAAAGTCTCTACTACAATCTGCATGACTGGTATCTATCACTATACATACGGTCACTGTATGGCGGTAATATTGGTGCCCACTATAATGAAGGTGTGCCTCCGTCACCAGTGTTGGGGGCGCACTCTGATGTGTTTATATACAGCCCAGTGTGTTGCATTCTGCACAGTGGTGTAAAGCGGCTTGTAACGTCATTTATGTTTATCGCTAGGTGCATGGTAATTAATGTATTTAAGTCTTAATTATCATGAAGCAAATATTACATTATTATAATAATGGTTTTCCATGATGATCATACAACCTTTTAATTCATTGCAAATACCGCCATACAATGAAAAGCGACTACGATCCAGCACCACTAAGGATACAACCCCCAACATTTCAGCAGGTTGAATACTATTTAAAACTACGCTCTACGTTATGTAAGAAGTCTTAAAGGGCCAGCGCAGATAAGAATGACCTTATACTTCTCCATCTGTGCAGTAACATTGTATATGATTACGGGGATGCAAAGCTAACGTGAATATTCTCAGCTTCATTATAGAGTTCCGGATGATGAATCCGGCCGCACATCACTATCTGCACACAGATACAGCCCAGAATACAGACGACATCCCATGCACCATTGCAGTAAATGACATGTAGACAGATGAGGTCATTAAATATGGCTGCACACACCTCAGGATGGATCAGATACACATCCCGGCGTCTCCCTCATGTGATCTGACAGATCCACAGCCTCGGGGTCTGCCGCTGTAACAAGATCATTAGGCAGCCTTAATCCCATGTCAGCTAGCCCCCCTCCTCTGGACGTGGCAGGAGGGATTGTGCGTGGTACCCAGGAATCACGGATGCGGTGATACAGTGTAGCTCGGATGCAGACCCTGTGTAGACTGCATGAAAGGAGCTCAGAGGATGGCATCAGTGCCCCCTGCTCTAACACAATACATAAAGGATACCCCTATATACTCTGTGTTCAGGGTGCTGCACTTACAAGCACTGCCTGGCATCAGAAGCCCCTGGATGACGTAGGGTGTATGAAGGATGCTACCAGCCCCCTGCTCTAGTCAGGCTGCGAGCAGGATGTGGCATTGCCCGAAAGCCTGGCATCAGTGCCCGGGTGCTACATACCCAGTGCTGTGTCCAGGATGCTGGCTGCTCCTATATCATCTCCTGTGTAATGCTGGCAGCTTGCAGCCTGTCCTGTCACCCTGGATGCAGGATGCTGTCCTCCCCCTGCAGCTTGCATGGAGGATGTGACATCTCTCAGAAGAATGAGAACTGAACGAAATGATCCTACATGTTGCCGGAGGCTTGTGGACTGCTCTGTACCACCTTATAAAGCCTGCGTGCAGCCTGTGACAGTGCCCAATAGCCTGGCATGATGCTGGGCACCCCTGGATAGCAGGGATGCAGGATGTGACATTGCCCAATAGCCTGGCATGATGCTGGGCACCCCTGGATAGCAGGGATGCAGGATGTGACAGTGCCCAAAAGCCTGGCATGGTGCTGGGCACCCCTAGATAGCAGGGATGTGACATTGCCCATTAGCCTGCCATAAAGTTTGGGCGCAAGATACTACACTGCATGGCATTATGTACCTGCATGCTAAAACCAGGATGCTGCATGGAGGATGCCCCACTACTACTCTATGCCGCCTGGATGCAGGATGTGGCATTGCTCCTAGCCTGGCATTAGTGCCCTGTGGATGATGCATGATGCTACATACCCCGAGCTGTGTCCAGGATGCTGGCTGCTCCTAGCTCTGTAGCCCGCAGGATGCTGTCCTCCCCTTGGAGCCTACATGCAGGATGTGATCCTATATGCTGTAGGCGCTTGTAGTCTGCTCTGCTACACCCTATAAAGCCTGAATGCAGGAGGTGACATTGCCCACTAACCTGGCACAATGGTGGCTACCTGTATATAGCAGTGATGCAGGATGTGACATTGCCCACTAACCTGGCACAATGCTGGCTACCTGTTTATAGCAGTGATGCAGGATGTGACATTGCCCACTAACCTGGCACAATGCTGGCTACCTGTATGTAGCAGTGATACAGGATGTGACATTGCCCACTAACCTGGCACAATGCTGGCTACCTGTATATAGCAGTGATGCAGGATGTGACATTGCCCACTAACCTGGCACAATGCTGGCTACCTGTATGTAGCAGTGATACAGGATGTGACATTGCCCACTAACCTGGCACAATGGTGGCTACCTGTATATAGCAGTGATGCAGGATGTGACATTGCCCACTAACCTGGCACAATGGTGGCTACCTGTATATAGCAGTGATACAGGATGTGACATTGCCCACTAACCTGGCACAATGCTGGCTACCTGTTTATAGCAGTGATGCAGGATGTGACATTGCCCACTAACCTGGCACAATGCTGGCTACCTGTATATAGCAGTGATGCAGGATGTGACATTGCCCACTAACCTGGCACAATGTTGGCTACCTGTATATAGCAGTGATGCAGGAGGTGACATTGCCCACTAACCTGGCACAATGCTGGCTACCTGTACATAGCAGTGATGCAGGATGTGACATTGCCCATTAACCTGGCACAATGCTGGCTACCTGTACATAGCAGTGATGCAGGAGGTGACATTGCCCACTAACCTGGCACAATGCTGGCTACCTGTACATAGCAGTGATGCAGGATGTGACATTGCCCACTAACCTGGCACAATGCTGGCTACCTGTATATAGCAGTGATGCAGGATGTGACATTGCCCACTAACCTGGCACAATGCTGGCTACCTGTATATAGCAGTGATGCAGGAGGTGACATTGCCCATTAACCTGGCACAATGCTGGCTACCTGTATATAGCAGTGATGCAGGATGTGACATTGCCCACTAACCTGGCACAATGCTGGCTACCTGTATATAGCAGTGATGCAGGAGGTGACATTGCCCACTAACCTGGCACAATGGTGGCTACCTGTATATAGCAGTGATACAGGATGTGACATTGCCCACTAACCTGGCACAATGCTGGCTACCTGTATATAGCAGTGATGCAGGAGGTGACATTGCCCACTAACCTGGCACAATGCTGGCTACCTGTATATAGCAGTGATGCAGGAGGTGACATTGCCCATTAACCTGGCACAATGCTGGCTACCTGTATATAGCAGTGATGCAGGAGGTGACATTGCCCACTAACCTGGCACAATGCTGGCTACCTGTACATAGCAGTGATGCAGGAGGTGACATTGCCCACTAACCTGGCACAATGCTGGCTACCTGTATATAGCAGTGATGCAGGATGTGACATTGCCCACTAACCTGGCACAATGTTGGCTACCTGTATATAGCAGTGATGCAGGAGGTGACATTGCCCACTAACCTGGCACAATGCTGGCTACCTGTACATAGCAGTGATGCAGGATGTGACATTGCCCATTAACCTGGCACAATGCTGGCTACCTGTATATAGCAGTGATGCAGGATGTGACATTGCCCACTAACCTGGCACAATGCTGGCTACCTGTATATAGCAGTGATGCAGGAGGTGACATTGCCCACTAACCTGGCACAATGCTGGCTACCTGTACATAGCAGTGATGCAGGAGGTGACATTGCCCACTAACCTGGCACAATGCTGGCTACCTGTATATAGCAGTGATGCAGGAGGTGACATTGCCCACTAACCTGGCACAATGGTGGCTACCTGTATATAGCAGTGATACAGGATGTGACATTGCCCACTAACCTGGCACAATGCTGGCTACCTGTATATAGCAGTGATGCAGGAGGTGACATTGCCCACTAACCTGGCACAATGCTGGCTACCTGTATATAGCAGTGATGCAGGAGGTGACATTGCCCATTAACCTGGCACAATGCTGGCTACCTGTATATAGCAGTGATGCAGGAGGTGACATTGCCCACTAACCTGGCACAATGCTGGCTACCTGTATATAGCAGTGATGCAGGAGGTGACATTGCCCACTAACCTGGCACAATGCTGGCTACCTGTATATAGCAGTGATGCAGGAGGTGACATTGCCCATTAACCTGGCACAATGCTGGCTACCTGTATATAGCAGTGATGCAGGAGGTGACATTGCCCATTAACCTGGCACAATGCTGGCTACCTGTATATAGCAGTGATGCAGGAGGTGACATTGCCCAGCAGCTTGGCACAATGCTGGGTGCCGGTGTATGGCAGGGGGTGCAGGATGCTGCATGGAGGATGCCCTCCTACCACTCTGCAGCCTGGCATCTGTGCAATCTGCTTCTCGTGCCCTACATACCCTGCTGTGCTCGGGATGTTGGAGCCTGCACGCAGGATGTGACATTGCCCTGACATCATCTGCTCCTATGTGATACAGGATGGATGATGTATGCAGTGAGCTCCCCTCTCCTCCTTACCTTCCCTTCCTTCTGCACAGCCATTTGTCCAGTACCCCCCATTGAGCAGGCTTGGATTGCAGATCATCCCAGCCTCCCATGCTGCCCCCCGCTCCCCAGGAGCCCCCAGGTACCTGTTAATCTCGGCTGTCTCCTTAGAAGATTCGAGCTGCACTTTCAGGATCCACAGCGCCTCTGGTGGCCGCTCTGCAGATGGCACTTAAAGAGCCAGTGCGGATGCCAGAGAAGGCAATAAGGGATTTCTGAGGGTGGGGGCAGGGCGGCTCACCCTGAAGGACGATCACTATTATCAGCCAGCCGCTGGCCATGGGGAACCTGCTGCACTGGGAGGATGCAGGGGCCGGGCACACAAGGGGTTAACCCTGGAGCAGAGAATGCATGGCAGGAGGAGAAGTCATATGGGGACAGTCATGACCAGAGGCTGCCCTGAGCAGGGGCCCCTGGGGGCCAGACTGCAGCCCCTGCACTTTCCATACCAGCTGGGGTCTGTCAGCAGGGTCCACAGTGCCCCATATACTGCTGGATCTGAAGCCTGGCACCTGCTCAACTAGTAATTCCCTAATCTCATCCCTCCCTCAGTATACGGACGGCCATAGCTCAGTATATACAGGTCCTTCTCAAAAAATTAGCATATAGTGTTAAATTTCATTATTTACCATAATGTAATGATTACAATTAAACTTTCATATATTATAGATTCATTATCCACCAACTGAAATTTGTCAGGTCTTTTATTGTTTTAATACTGATGATTTTGGCATACAACTCCTGATAACCCAAAAAACCTGTCTCAATAAATTAGCATATCAAGAAAAGGTTCTCTAAACGACCTATTACCCTAATCTTCTGAATCAACTAATTAACTCTAAACACATGCAAAAGATACCTGAGGCTTTTATAAACTCCCTGCCTGGTTCATTACTCAAAACCCCCATCATGGGTAAGACTAGCGACCTGACAGATGTCAAGAAGGCCATCATTGACACCCTCAAGCAAGAGGGTAAGACCCAGAAAGAAATTTCTCAACAAATAGGCTGTTCCCAGAGTGCTGTATCAAGGCACCTCAATGGTAAGTCTGTTGGAAGGAAACAATGTGGCAGAAAACGCTGTACAACGAGAAGAGGAGACCGGGCCCTGAGGAAGATTGTGGAGAAGGACCGATTCCAGACCTTGGGGAACCTGAGGAAGCAGTGGACTGAGTCTGGTGTGGAAACATCCAGAGCCACCGTGCACAGGCGTGTGCAGGAAATGGGCTACAGGTGCCGCATTCCCCAGGTAAAGCCACTTTTGAGCTACAGAGAAGCAGCACTGGACTGTTGCTAAGTGGTCCCAAGTACTTTTTTCTGATGAAAGCAAATTTTGCATGTCATTCGGAAATCAAGGTGCCAGAGTCTGGAGGAAGACTGGGGAGAAGGAAATGCCAAAATGCCTGAAGTCCAGTGTCAAGTACCCACAGTCAGTGATGGTGTGGGGTGCCATGTCAGCTGCTGGTGTTGGTCCACTGTGTTTCATCAAGGGCAGGGTCAATGCAGCTAGCTATCAGGAGATTTTGGAGCACTTCATGCTTCCATCAGCTGAAATGCTTTATGGAGATGAAAATTTCATTTTTCAGCACGACCTGGCACCTGCTCACAGTGCCAAAACCACTGGTAAATGGTTTACTGACCATGGTATTACTGTGCTCAATTGGCCTGCCAACTCTCCTGACCTGAACCCCATAGAGAATCTGTGGGATATTGTGAAGAGAAAGTTGAGACGCAAGACCCAACACTCTGGATGAGCTTAAGGCCGCTATTGAAGCATCCTGGGCCTCCATAACATCTCAGCAGTGTCACAGGCTGATTGCCTCCATGCCACGCCGCATTGAAGCAGTCATTTCTGCCAAAGGATTCCCGACCAAGTATTGAGTGCATAACTGAACATTATTATTTGTTGGTTTTTTTGTTTGTTATTAAAAAACACTTTTATTTGATTGGATGGGTGAAATATGCTAATTTATTGAGACAGGTTTTTTGGGTTATCAGGAGTTGTATGCCAAAATCATCAGTATTAAAACAATAAAAGACCTGACAAATTTCAGTTGGTGGATAATGAATCTATAATATATGAAAGTTTAATTGTAATCATTACATTATGGTAAATAATGAAATTTAACACTATATGCTAATTTTTTGAGAAGGACCTGTATAGGGCCCAGCTGGCGGATGATGTATATGGCACGCGACCCCACATAGCCATGTGCTGCGGTACTTTGGGAAAGCCGTCATCAGTTCTCAGTGTCGGGCGGGGGTGACAAGGGCCCACCAATAATATTGACGTTGGGGGGCCCACTTTTCGTCTGCCTATATCTCTATATAATATAGAGTGGTTAATGAATGAGATGCTGCTTTTTTCTGTACAGAGTGAATCAAGTGAATTATGCCAAGTACTGCCCGTACAGTGGGGTTGGGGGCCCACCAGGGGATTCCCCTGTTACCCTATGGGCCAGTCCAAGCCTGGCAGTGCTCCATATTATTCCAGGAGATCCGAGAAACCTGTGGTGTTTGTGACAATCTGCCGACACGGAGGTACCACCAGGTGTGCGGGTACTGTCAGAGGACACCTGCGTACACCGATACACAGCATGGCCTAATGTGTGATACCGTCCCGAGCCGTGTATCTAATCCCATCCTGTGTGATACTGTGTGCTGAGCCGTTTATCCAATCCCATCCTGTGTGACGCGGTCTGCTGAGCCGTGTATCTAATCCTATCATGTGTGATGCTGTCTACTGGGCTGTAGCTAATCCTATCCTGTGATACTGTCTGCTGAGCCGTGTATCTAATCCTATCCTGCGTGATACTGTCTGCCAAGCGTGTATCTAATCCTATCCTGTGATACTGTCTGCTGAGCCGTGTATCTAATCCTATCCTGCGTGATACTGTCTGCCAAGCGTGTATCTAATCCTATCCTGTGTGATAGTCTGCTGAGCCGTGTATCTAATCCTATCCTGTGTGATACTGTCTGCTGAGCCGTGTATCTAATCCTATCCTGTGTGAGGCTGCCGTACCACTAGCAGTATTTGGTCAGTATTTTACATCAGTATTTGTAGCCAAAACCAGGAGTGGAACAATTAGAGGAAAAGTATAATAGAAACATATTCATCACTTCTGAATTATCACCCACTCCTGGTTTTGGCTACAAATACTGATGTAAAATACTGACCAAGTCCTGCTAGTGTGACGGCAGCCTGAGTCTGCTGATCCGTGTATCTAATCCCATCCTGTGTGATACTGCCTGCTGAGCCGTGTATCTAATCCCATCCTGTGTGATACTGACTGCTGAGCTGTGTATCTAATCCCATCCTGTGTGATACTGTCTTCTGAGCCGTGTATCTAATCCTATCCTGTGTGATACCGACTACTGAGCTGTGTATCTAATCCTATCCTTCGTGATACGGTCTGAGTTGTGTATCTAATCCTATCCTATGTGATATTGTCTGCTGTGCCATGTATCTATTCCTATCCTGTGTGATACTGTCTGATGAGCCGTGTATCTAATCCCATCCTGTGTGATATTGTCTGCGAGCTGTGTATCTAATCCCATCCTGTGTGATACTGTCTGCTGAGCCGTGTATCTAATCCCATCCTGTGTGATACTGTCTTCTGAGCCGTGTATCTAATCCCATCCTGTGTGATACTGTCTTCTGAGCCGTGTATCCAATTCTAGCCTGAGTGATACTGTCTGCTGAGCCGTGTATCTAATCCTATCCTGTGTGATAGTCTGCTGGGCCGTGTATCTAATCCTATCCTGTGTGCTACTGTCTGCTGAGCCGTGTATCTAATCCCATCCTGTGTGATACTGTCTGCTGAGCCATGTATCTAATCCCATCCTGTGTGATACTGTCTGCTGAGCCGTGTATCTAATCCCATCCTGTGTGATACTGTCTGCTGAGCTGGGTATGGGGGTGGTTGGCATAGTTCAGTACTCAGATCCCAGGCAACCAACAGGTCTGGGCTTGTGCGGTGCTGCCGTGCGTGCCATTATGCACAACCGCTGATGTGAGGCCGGCAGCAGACACGTCTCGTCACCAGCGGGTCCTGTAACTATCACTCAACTTTGCCACAGCCCCGAAGGGCATATTAATCCATGATTGTTACCCCACTTTCCAGATGCAGACAGAATTGAGGATTGGTGAAATGATCCAAGGCCAGGATTCCTAGCGCCCGGCTCCATGGCCAGAGACTCTGCCTACGGCTGGGGTCACACTTGCCAGAAACTCGCATGAGTCTCAATACCCGGCACTGCCGCCAGTGCTCAGCTACACAGAAATATATGCAGCCGCACGCTCCGGTCCGAGTGCAGGCGGCAGTGCCGGGTATTGATGCCGGGTATCTCACAAGTGTGACACCGGCCTATACGTACTTATCATCACACACGGTCCAACATGAGCAATCAGTGTTGTCATAGGGTCATTTCATGGATCCAGTCAGTTTGTTGTGGGCACACTCTGGTAGTGACTCATGGGTAACGATAAGCACAGAAAGTGTTGTCATAAGGACGCAGATGCAGGGATTGGACCTGTATTATCACCAATACGTGGGGACTCCAAGCTGCACACGGACGCATACGGGGTGGCGGGACATGCACCGCCGCTCTCCCCAGATATTAGTGTAATTAGTTGATGCAATTGTAGCTAGAATTACCCACAATGCACTGCTTACTATGAGCCCCCGGGTCACGCTTCTCACAGCTATGGCATCGTTATCACTCAGGACGTAGAGGAATCGCCATTTCATGTATTCCACTAATACTAAATATAGAAGGAGGGGAGTGGGGGGGAGTTCCCAGGCGGCAAGAAAATCTAGGGTTTCCATAGCAACAGGTTTCCTCCGACCGCCGCACAAATACTGAAAGCGCTATATAGTCTACTCATTATAAGGAGAATCCGGGGTCCGGGAGGTGACACTACAGCACCTGTACACCAGGAGAGACCACCAAGGATGTGTGTACACAGTGACTGCACCAGTAAAATAGTGAGTGCAGCTCTGGGGTATAATACAAGATGTAACTCAGGATCAAGACAGGTAAAGTAATGTATGTACACAGTGACAGCACCAGCAGAATAGTGAGCGCAGCTCTGGAGTATAATACAGGATGTAACTCAGGATCAGTAATGTAATGTATGTACACAGTGACGGCACCAGTAAAATAGTGAGTGCAGCTCCGGAGTATAATACAGGATGTAACTCAGGATCAAGACAGGATAAGTAATGTATGTACACAGTGACAGCACCAGCAGAATAGTGAGCGCAGCTCTGGAGTATAATACAGGATGTAACTCAGGATCAGTAATGTATTTACACAGTGACTGCACCAGCAGAATAGTGAGTGCAGCTCTGGAGTATAATACAGGATGTAACTCAGGATCAGTAATGTAATGTATGTACACAGTGACTGCACCAGCAGAATAGTGAGTGCAGCTCTGGAGTATAATACAGGATGTAACTCAGGATCAGTAATGTAATGTATGTACACAGTGACTGCACCAGCAGAATAGTGAGTGCAGCTCTGGAGTATAATACAGGATGTAACTCAGGATCAGTAATGTATGTACACAGTGACTGCACCAGCAGAATAGTGAGTGCAGCTCTGGAGTATAATACAGGATGTAACTCAGGATCAGTAATGTATGTACACAGTGACTGCACCAGCAGAATAGTGAGTGCAGCTCTGGAGTATAATACAGGATGTAACTCAGGATCAGGACAGGATAAGTAATGTAATGTATGTACACAGTGACTGCACCAGCAGAATAGTGAGTGCAGCTTTGGAGTATAATACAGGATGTAACTCAGGATCAGTAATGTATGTACACAGTGACTGCACCAGCAGAATAGTGAGTGCAGCTCTGGAGTATAATATAGGATGTAACTCAGGATCAGTAATGTAATGTAAGTACACAGTGACTGCACCAGCAGAATAGTGAGTGCAGCTCTGGAGTATAATACAGGATGTAACTCAGGATCAGTAATGTAATGTATGTACACAGTGACTGCACCAGCAGAATAGTGAGTGCAGCTCTGGGGTATAATACAGGATGTAACTCAGGATCATTAATGTAATGTATGTACACAGTGACTGCACCAGCAGAATAGTGAGTGCAGCTCTGGAGGAGAATACAGGATGTAACTCAGGATCAGTAATGTAATGTAGGTACACAGTGACTGCACCAGCAAAATAGTGAGTGCAGCTCTGGAGTATAATACAGGATGTGACTATAAGTGTGTGTGTGTGTGTTAGGTAAATTTACGCTATCCCCCCATTCAGCACTTTGTCCTTTGTTGGATTTGTTCCATCTCTAATATAAATCTATTAATTCTGCACCAATTACAAGGGGTAATGTCCAGGTAACTGAGCGGGGGAGGTGCAGAGACTATCATTATAATAAATACTATAATTTCACCAGCGGCTACTACGGCACAATGGTGGGGAATCGTTCCCTCCCTGTATGCCTAATCTCTTGCAATATTTGGGAGATGTTCTCTGCAGTCCCAGGAGAAGTACAGCAGACGCAGGGTAGGTTTCCTTTGCTGGTTGGCTGGGTCCTGACACGGGATGTGGGCGCCTTCTCGGGACACAGCAGGATGGCCATTATAATAGTAGCAAGGCTTTCCACAGGCGATCGGCGGATTCCAGGAATGTCTATGCAGTGATGGCCAAAGACATGTCAATAAAGCTTTAATGGAGATTATGAACGGCTGTAGACAGGAAATGCGAACCCCGCGATCAATCAATATCCCTGAGGCGAGGGGCAGCGTGCAGGCCAATGGACCAGCGCCAGAGAAATAAAGGAAGAGTAGAGCCGCTCATCGCTGCAGAGGAAATTACACATCCATTAGTTTCAATGGGCATCCATGGTATCAGTCTTTGTAGGAGGGCTAACAGGAATCGAGCAGAATTCTGAATGCTGCTCTGTCTGTGACCTGACCTTACACAAAAGTCAAAACAGCCAATTGTCAGATTAAATCCCCAAATTCGCTCTACTGGGTCCGGATAAGACGCATTCTCCTTTGTGCAGTAATGGAGTCATAGAGATAATTTACAGCAATGTTTCTTTTAATGTGCATCCCACCCCAAGTTCAACAAGCAATACGCAGACATATTTGTGCAAATGTAGGACGTCGCCTCCGTACAGATATGTGCAGTGGCATCAAACCTTCAGGAGGTCAGGGCTTATAATAGTGGAAGAGCATGAGGACTCCTGTCTGGAGGATGGGGTTAACCGCAGGTTAGCCAGGAGGCATAAGACAGGGGGCAGGGGTGCTGGAATGAATCTGCTTCATGCCATTCTGCTTCTGACCTCACAATTTGGTCACCAATGATAGAAAGTACCCAACACTTCAATCACAAGGGGTAAAGGGGAGAAGACGGAGTGGACAACAAAAGAAAATACTGAACAACCGCACTACAAACACACAAAAAGAAAAAATGGAAAACCAACACCAGTCGCTTCTAAAAACCAATAATTCTCTGCCTCCCCCTTGAGAAATTCATTTCAACTGGGGAGTTCTTGGATGTATTGGCGTCCTGGTCGGCCTATGACGGCACCGTGGTAAAGTGGCTGCCTCGGCTGGGTGGCAGCAGTTGCCTTGTGTTAAAAACAATCCAGTAAATTACGGGACAGATTAAAAGGCGGGCAGAGAACTGATGGCCTCACTTTCCTGGAGAGGAATACCGACCAGGGGTCTAGTTCAGGTGGAGTGTTGCTGCAGAGACGCATGCTGGTCAGGGATGGTCCTCCCACGAGTTCACTAATGAGGAGACTGCAGAGATTACTGAAGTGAGAGGTGAGATCACGCAGAATGGGGTTTAGGTTGTTTTCTGGTTCGTACAGTACGGTGAAGGTCAGTAGTGACCAGAATGAATCCAGAGGACAGCTGAAGGTCTCAGAGCGAGCAAGACGCGTAAAGGCTTCCCCTCAAGGCTCCTCCCAATCCGAGCGCCGTCTTGTAGTGTTTCTTGCTTCCGCTGGGTGAGGAGCAATAATCCAGATCCAAGATGGGGGAGAAGATGAACCTCTTCCTGTTAGAGGTTGCTGCAGAGCACCACCATGCAGAAGAACAAGGTTGTGCTTGCTCTGGGTGGAGACAGAAGTGAGGGAGGCAGAGATCTCAATCCAAGGATGAGCATGGACAACCTAAAGCTCCTCATACTCCCCACCTGAGCTTGGCTTGCTGGGTTCACCTCCGCCCAGGAAAGCCTCCAGTTCATCGATCTCTTTCTTCTCTTTGCCTTTCTTGGGCTTTTTCTTCTTCTCGTCTTTGCCTTCCTCCTTTTCTTTCTCTTTGCTTTTCTTGTGTTTAGTCTTTTTCTTGGTGGACTTATCCTCTTCTGGAGCCTGTTGGGGAAATTAATGCACAACTGACATTACACACTGAGGATTATAGATATCAAGCTAACTTCAAAAAGGAGACCACCATGAAAACTCAGCTTTTACTCAGTTAGTCCCCCTCTAATGTATCCATTCAATTCCTTCCTTAACGTTTTAAAGGGTTATTACCCAAAAAACAAAAATATTGCTTATTCATTGTCAATGGAACTGATGGAAATTGTAAAGCGCTGCACTTGCCAGTCCCATAGGCAATGAATGGAGCAGAGGTCAAGCATGCACACCTCACTCCATTTAGGACGGGGATACAAATCCACAATATCACAATTGCTTGGAGCCCCATAGCTAAGGGATTACAGTACTTTATTTTATTATTTTATTTTTTTCTGGGGGGGGGGGGGGAAATAACCTCAGAAGCACAACACTTTTCTCCACATTCTTAATATCGTATTGAAATACCTACAAACATTTTGATCATTTTTGTTCAGTGTAAACATATCCACCAAGAGTTGATTTTTTTTTTTACTTCTGCACAATAAAAATTGTTTTTGTGACTTCATCTTTTGAGTTTTTTTTCATTGAAATTTTAGCTTTCTTAATATTTTGAGTATGCAGCTGTGCAAGGGCTTGTTGTTTTGTGGGATGAGTTGACGTGTTCATTTGATTACATATAATATTTTGATCTATTTGCACTTCATTTGTTGTAAAATACAAACCAGCAAATCTTCCATTGTTTTTTATGGTGTTCATTAAAGTGGATAAATCGTGCAATTATTTTATAGCTCTAATCATTATGGGCATGGGAGGTTCTTTTCTGTCTAAAGGAGGTCAGAAGAAAAAGGCTGCAAACTGCAGACCCAAACTGGAAGAATGCCATTGTCACGGTCAAAATAGAGCTGTCTAAGCTTTCTGACCCGAGCACAATGTCCTAGAGGACAGGCGGCTCAGTGGTTCCTATCGGGCGGAGAAATAATACGTTACTGTCAGAGATGTCCTTCTGGAAACCATTTTCTTACCTCCTTCGTTTTCTTTTTCTTCTTCTTTTTCTCCTTGGAGACATTGCTTTCCTTATCTAAAAGATAAAAGGAGACATATCTATTAAAGGAGCTGCCCAAATAAAAAACTCTCTTCCATTTACCCTATTAGGGAAATCTGAGTTAAATGGGTTGTCCAAAACAGAACTATTGACAACCTATCCACAATGTATCAATGTATGAGGCGAACCACAGCAGCCCCTTGCATTGCTTAGCGGTCACTTTCACAAGGAGGTAAAGTGTAATAGCCACTAAGCAATATATGGGGTTTCCATGTTCCATCCCTGTACATCGCTTAATTTTGGCCAGTCTCATGGTCATCAGTCCTGGACAACCCCTTAAAAAAAAGCGGAGAACAAGAACAAGGATTTTCTCGTTGCAGAGCACCCGTCCTTTCCTGCTTTCTCCATCCCTTGTGATGGCGGCTGCAGGAGAATTGACCAAACACAAAAATGACATCTGATTGTTCAGGATCCCTGCAGTTGCATCCTTCTAACTGAAGCCACTGGGGTGGGATTCCATAAATCAGTTGTGTCCAGTCAGGTGTTTAATGCCAGAGGTGGAAGCCACTGATGCCAAAGCTGTGCAATTTGTGCAGCCATCCGACGGGCGTACCAGAGTCAGTGTCTGAGAATAAGCTCATAGAAACCTATGGAGTCAGGTTCCCTCGGATGTTTCTGTTCCTGGCTGCATTGAAGGAAGAAAAAAGTGATGACCTATTGTACGGAACAATCCTCTACTAATATACTTTCAATTGGATACGAGCATCGTTTCACATGACCACACAGCCTTGAGACCAGCGCAGGGGATTCACCCCGTTGGAAGATGCGGTGCCAGGAAGAAGTGGGTCAACATGGCGTTGCAAAAATAAATACAAACCACTATGGAGGCAAATGTACCGGTATTTCTTTTATTCTGTGACACTGGATAGCCATAATAAAAGAAGTATAAATTGCAACTCCTTCACTCACCTTCCTCGCCGTCCTTGATCACGTTTTCATCAAACCCCAACCCAAAGAGATCGGAGGCTTGCCTCATCTTGAAGGACGTCACGGCGCTCTTTACTGGCTGTGTAGGGACAGAGGACGTTTCTTCGCTGGAGCTTTCGGACATGTTATTCAGCACTGGGAAATCCTCCTATGGGACCAGAACCTTATGTCATTGCATTGAAGGGATTTTAGAAACTTCAGCTACATTTCTGCAGCCTTTTTAGGTGGGACATAGCAATAGATGATTGGTGGGATGCCAGATCTCCACGGATCTGACATTCACCTCTCCAGATGATAGCCCATCAATATCAAAGAAATTCACTTTGGTACCTCTTAGTTTCTTTACTTAGGACTGACCTTAGTCTTTGATACTTGGTTGGAGTCTTCGCTGTCAAAATCAGGGTCATCCATGACAAACGAAAGCATCTGTTTGGCTATGGGCCCTTCTGGATCGCTGTCAGAATCCTCCTGAGCTTTTGCTTTACTTTTCTTGACTCTGATGGACTGACTTGACGTCGGTAGCGTGTCCTGTTTCTCAGGGCGAGTTTGAGGCGCTGAGGGTTGAGTGGGTTTCCTGCAACAAAGATATAAGTAAATATTATGGAATTGACTGGAATTACCATAGGAGAGTTCATTTGACATCTCTCACCATGAGAATAACTCGGTGTCAATGTCTTCATCCCTGGCGATGTGCACAGGGGCAGAGGTATCCTCATCATCACTGGACAAGGTAATGTTTTTACTAGGGATGACGGCCAGAGAAGATTTGGCAGCTATCCTGTCGTCAGGATCCAAGTCATCCTGGAAGCCAGCGACCATGGGGTTTGTCCCAGGTGCATCCCCATCACTGCAACCAGATAAAGGGAGGAAAATCATGTCAAGTGTTGGAAAGATTTATATGAAATTTAATATCAGGTGCACCACAATTTAATTGATAATATATTAATAGTAACCAAGGTGCCACAGAATGCATGGAAAGAAGCTATGCACAAATTGAGAAAAAGACCAATGCATAGAAACCTGTGCACACTCGTAAAGTTAGAAAAAAATTTTTTTTATTAACCCTACGTATTCCTGTTTAACTGAAATAGGAGGGTTCATCGTCCATGGGACATCTACATTATTTGGTGACACTGTTCCAAATATTTGTGTACCTCCTGTTTCCTCTTTTTTGACATAGCCTGTATGATCATCAGTGGTACTGATTTTCTCAATGAAGCAAACTTGGTTATGTTGATATAAATCACTGGCAGTGGTACTATCACTTCTCCTGACCTATGTACCATGTTTCCCTTCTCTAATTTAAGTCTAATGGCTGTTTCATATTAAGGGTAGGTGAGTGAGTCTGCCTATACTTATTAGTGGTCTCTAGACTTACAGTTGTGACCAAAAGTATTGACACCCCCGCAATTCTGTCAGATTATACTCAGTTTTTTCCTGAAAATGATTGCAAACACAAATTATTTGGTATTATTATCTTCATTTAATTTGTCTTAAATGAAAAAACACAAAAAGAATTGTCCTAAAGCCAAATTGGATATAATTCCACACCAAACACAAAAAAGGGGGTGGACAAAAGTATTGGCACTGTTCGAAAAATCATGTGATGCTTCTCTAATTAGTGTAATTAACAGCACCTGTAACTTACCTGTGGCACCTAACGGGTGTTGGCAATAACTAAATCACACTTGCAGCCAGTTGACATGGTTTAAAGTTGACTCAACCTCTGTTCTGTGTCCTTGTGTGTACCACATTGAGCATGGAGAAAAGAAAGAAGACCAAAGAACTGTCTGAGGACTTGAGAAACCAAATTGTGAGGAAGCATGAGCAATCTCAAGGCTACAAGTCCATCTCCAAAGACCTGAATGTTCCTGTGTCTACCGTGCGCAGTGTCATCAAGAAGTTTAAAGCCCATGGCACTGTGACTAACCTCCCTAGTTGTGGATGGAAAAGAAAAATTCAAGTTCAAGCTGCCCTGCAGTCACAGGGAACAACAGTGTCAACCCGAACTATCCGTCGGCGTCTGAATGAAAAGGGACTGTATGGCAAGAGACCCAGGAAGACCCCACTTCTTACCCAGAGACATAAAAAAAGCCAGGCTGGAGTTTGCCAAAACTTACCTGAAAAAGCCTAAAACATTTTGGAAGAATGTTCTCTGGTCAGATGAGACAAAAGTAGAGCTTTTTGGGCAAAGGCATCAACATAGTTTACAGGAGAAAAAAAGAGGCATTCAAAGAAAAGAACACGGTCCCTACAGTCAAACATGGCAGAGGTTCCCTGATGTTTTGGGGTTGCTTTGCTGCCTCTGGCATTGGACTGCTTGACCGTGTGCATGGCATTATGAAGTCTGAAGACTACCAACAAATTTTGCAGCATAATGTAAAGCCCAGTGTGAGAAAGGTGGGTCTCCCTCAGAGGTCATGGGTCTTCCATCAGGACAATGACCCAAAACACACTTCAAAAAGCACTAGAAAATGGTTTGAGAGAAAGCACTGGAGACTTCTAAGGTGGCCAGCAATGAGTCCAGACCTGAATCCCATAGAACACCTGTGGAGAGATCTAAAAATGGCAGATTGGAGAAGGCACCCTTCAAATATCAGGGACCTGGTGCAGTTTGCCAAAGAAGAATGGTCTAAAATTCCAGCAGAGCATTGTAAGAAACTCATGAAACAAGTAGAAATACACTGGCGCTCTGCTGAAATAAAGATGGGTGGGAGAAAGATATAAGAAAGGAACCAGGTACAGCTGCTGGTGATGGACAGGGTCTGTGCGGCACCCTGTATATGGGAAAGATAGTGAAATGATAGTAAGTGATCACCTGCGCTGTAAGGTGTAACTAAAGCTGAGCTCTAGAGTTGTGCATGGGGGCAACACATTCAATAATGGCCTAAAAAGAATGTAGTTATGCACTTACTAATGCTGCAGTGAACGTAGTCTCCAGGTGCAGATGCGTCGATCCCCCCCAAAATAGTGGATCGGCTCCGTGCTGCAGGATGAAGAGGCCGGGGGATGGCGGTAGCGCCCAGATTCCCACACAGCAGCTCAGGCAATCGGATACCGGGGACAGGTTATGCTAAAACACGTTTACAGACTCAAGTGGCACTAGGAAATTTCTCCTTAAAAATAGCATATCCTGTGAAACGGCAGGAGTAATCTATATATTACAGTGTCCTTGCAATAAAATATATTTAATTATTAACACCTTACAGCGCAGGTGATCACTTACTATTGTAAGAAACTCATTGATGGTTACCGGAAGTGGTTGGTCGCAGTTATTTTGGCTAAAGGTTGTTCAACCAAGTATTAGGCTGAGGGTGCCAATACTTTTGTCTGGCCCATTTTTGGAGTTTTGTGTGAAATGATCAATGTTTTGCTTTTTGCTTCATTCTCTTTTGTGTTTTTTCATTTAAGACAAATTAAATAAAGATATTAATACCAAAGAATTTGTGATTGCAATCATTTTCAGGAAGAAACTGAGTATTATCTGACAGAATTGCAGGGGTGTCAATACTTTTGGCCACAACTGTATAATCAGCTTCTTAGTTGGTTAGTTGTGGCCAATTTGATGTCTGATTTCATGTTCTTTTTGTCAAGTCATTTTAATAGTTGTATTAAATATTATGTTTTATAATTAAACTGACCTAGCGGGAGCTGAGGAGAGTGCTCCCTCAACTTAGGTGCTTTGGTCGCTATCTGATCTGTGCCCATGTAACCACCATGACATAACCATACATCCTCAATCCTCTATGGAAGGCAATTTGTGATGTACAAATTCATCTAGTTACATTAAGGGGTTAAATTCAGACACCCACCTGTCGCTGTCTCGCCTTTGTCTCAGAGACGCCCTCGTTAGATCTCTTTGTGTTGAGCTATCCTCCAGGAAGCTGCGATCTAAGCTGTCTTCAGGCACAAAGTCTTCTACGCTCTGCACCCTCATGGGTCGTTCTGCAAGTGATGGGATCTCTGCTGAGGAACGAGACAACACGGAGTCACTGGACAGAAGTAAAGACAGGCCAAGGATATTAGATTCTGTCTGGTGAAATGATCAGCCAAAAGGACAGGTTATTTGTAAGGAGGGGATAAGCGGCCTCAGATACTAAGGCACTGTTCAACTAAAAAAAGGTATGAAGATGCAACAAGTCCAACCTCTGCCCCCCATATAGTGTCACAGGATCCCATGAGGGTCAGCCTGACTATATTCTAATGTGTACGGTCACTTAGCATCAGCCCGCTATATTGGGGGCCCAATAATGGACACCTTTAGGCCTCTGGTATTGTGGATGCACCTGGTTTAGCTGGAGGACTTTCAGGAGTGGAGGAACCAAACAGACGAGACATGAAGCCACGTTTCTGCTGTGGTGGTTGAGACAGAGGAGGAGATGACACTGTGCAGGGAGAAGGACCGGAGACTTCAAAGACATCCAGGGCAGGAGGTGGAGGCGACGCAGCCAGGGGAGGAGATGCGGGCACTGTAGTTGGTATCTGAAGAGGTGTGCCAGGGCCCGAACTGTCAGGAGAACCAGAGTTTATAGGGACCACAGGGGACTGAGAACCGGAGGAAGGGCTTTGTCCGTTGGTCGCTACCGGAGAAGCCAGACGTTTATTATTCTCTAACATTTCCAGGAATCTGCGGGAACATACGGGAAATATTAGCTAAAGGAGACAAACATCTCATTGACAGATTGTGCCGATACGAGAGACGTCAGAATTCACACAGAAATACGGAAACAGGCACAGAAAGAGTGCGTCATCTGGTTAATAAGCCTAGGGTGAGTGGGAGGACGCAGTACATGTCTGCCGGTGCCAGCTTTGTGCAAAACACAGAGGGAACTGCGTGGCATACGGCACACTGTGAGGTCTAAAAACGGATAGGCAGGACAACGAAAAGGTAATTGCTCCAGGGAAACCATAAAGCCACAAGGTACACTAAGCCTCAATGGCTTTTCTGCCCCTTACTTCAAAGGGGTTATCCGGTCTAAAATGATAAGTCTGCAGTCTCTGGGTGACTGCAGACTTATGAATTCCCCCAAAGCATGCACTCAGCGCTGCGGGGATTCACTGGTGTCAGCGCTGGGAACAGAAGGGATGTATGGGTTATGCATACTCCCGGTCAGAACCTGACAAGCGGGCGCAGCCTCGCTCCATGCCCTGTCTAGTGACGCAATCGTCTAATGGGCATGGATGTCTTCCACCTGCGGCCCTGCTACATACAAGTCTATGGAGTAGGATCGTGCCCAATTGTTGGGTTCTGGCCAGGAGTTTTCATAACGCATATATCACTGCCATTCCCGGTGCTGACACCAGCGTGGGCGCTGGGGAATTCATACGTCTGCAGTCACAGAATGACTGCAGGCTTAGGCTGGGTTCACATTGCGTTAACAGCAGCCCGTTCAATACATACGTTAACGGGCTGCTGTTAACGCAAGTGCCGATGTGTCATCACCCTAGCGCAGATAGAGCTAGCAGATGCTCTATCTGCACTAGCGGTGACGGACCCGGAAACGCTGCAGCCCGTTCAAAAGTTTAGGGTCACCCAGACAATTTTGTGTTCTCCATGAAAACTCATACTTTAATTAACCAAATGAGTTGCCAAATGAATTGAAAATCTAGTCCAGACATTGACAAGGTTCGAAAAATAGGGATTTTTGTGTACTCACAGTAAAATCCTTTTCTACGAGCCAATCATTGGGTGACACAGGACCATGGGTGTTATGCTGCTGCCACTAGGAGGACACTAAGTAATACAGAAAGAATAGCTCCTCCTCTGCAGTATACACCCTCCTGCTGCCTCCAAGTGTGTTGAGGGAGGATCTAAATTGATCCTTCACCGTTGAATCAGTGATTTCCAAATTAATCTACAGGGCGTTGCCGGCAACTGAAAATGACCAGAAGGAGACGTGTGTCCTGTTGGGGGGGAGGGGGGGGGGATCAAGCATATCTCTGGCCCCCGTTTATTGTGTATCACTTTTCATAATGATAGAAATTATACTTCAACCAATCAGCATAAGAACACGCTCACGGTTCTTAACCTATAAGAATGCAGGAACAGTCTGTACGTCAAAGTCTCGTAGAACAATACACCCTCAGTTTCATGTCCTGTCCAGATTGCAACAATCAAGGTCTCATAACAGCTGTGAACTTTAGCCTAGTAACAAAATTTATCTTAAAACAGCAAAATGGAGTCGAAAAGCACAAAATGGAGGATCTTTCTTATGTTGTCCCTTCACAAGTGAACCAGTTCGGTAACAAAGCAGTAGGAGCTTAACATTTAGCCAGGATGAACTATGTCAAAACCAAGGCAACACAGAAAACCAAAGCCGTTATGCTAACAGGGTGGGTGCTGTGTCCCCCAATGATTGGCTCGGAGAAAAGGATTTTACGGTGAGTACACAAAAATCCCTGTTTCTCCTACGCCTCATTGTGGGACACAGGACCATGGGACGTCCTAAAGCAGTCCCTGGGTGGGGAACAATCAACTGTAATTGCTCCTTGTACCCAAAGGTTACAGATGCGGCACAGCCGCCTGCAAAATTCATCTGCCGACGGTCGCATCTGCCGAGGCCTCAGAATGGAATATGGCAATGTTTTGTAAACGTTTGCAGACTGGACCAGGTCGCAGCTCTGCAAACTTATGCTGCCGAAGCTTGGTGCCGGATGGCCCAAGACGCACCCACTGACCGAGTGGAACGAGACTTAATCCCTGCTGGGACAGAATGACCTCTGTCTCGGTAGGACTCCTGAATAGCTGAACAAATCCATTTTGCTATTGTCGCCTTGGAAGCGGGAAACCCCTTCCTTGGCCCGTCCTGGAGCACAAACAGGACATCTGACCCGAGGAAGGGCGCCGTCCGCGAGACGTGAGAGCTCTCCCTAAATCCAGTGTGTGGAGGGCCTTTCTCGATGCGATGTACTGGTGCCAGACAGAGAGACAGTAAGACAATCTCCTGATTGAGGTGAAAGGATGAGACAACCTTTGGCAAAAAGGATGGGGATGTTCTCAAAACCACCCTATCCTGCTGAAAATTCAGGAATGGAAACTTGACAAGACAGAGCCGCCAGCTCGGAGACTCGTCTAATGGACGTGACCGCAACCAGGAAGGCAACCTTCCTTGAAAGAAAAGACAGGGAAACCTCCTATAGAGGGTCGAAAAGAGCTTCTTGCAAGACTACGAGGACCAGATTAAGGTTCCATGGTTCCAACGGCATCTTATAGGGTGGCACCTTATGGGAGACTCCCTGAATGAACGTCTTCACTTGTAATCTATTAGCAATTCTGCATTGGAACAGAACGGACAGGGCTGAAAACTGCCCCTTGAGAGAACTAAGGGCGAGACCTAAGTCCAAACCTGTTTGTAAAAATTTGAGGATGGAAGGAATGGAAAATTCAAGAGGAGAACGTCCCCGGTCGTTGCCCCAGGAAAAGAAGGTTTTCCCAAGAGCGATGATAAAAGCGCATAGACGTAGGCTTTCTAGCGCTGATCTGGTAGAGATGACTTCCAGAGAGAAACCTGCCTGGGTTGGAACCCAGGACTCAACAGCCATGCCGTCAAACACAGGGTGCCTCAGGGTTCTGGTGATAAATGGGGCCCTGTGAAAGGAGGTCTGCGCGATTTGGTAATTGCCAGGGAACATCGGCGACTAGTTGAACTAGTTCCGCGTACCACGCCCGGCACGTCAATCTGGCGCAATCAGGATTATCAATACTCCCTCTGCTCTGATCATCTTGATGACTCTCGGCAGCAAGGGGAGCGGAGGAAATATGTACGGAAGCCAAAAATGATGCCATGGGAGTACGAGCGCATCTGCCCCGATTGCTGTTGGATCGTGGGACCGAGCTATGAAGTCGGGAACCTTGGAATTTAGCTGTGAGGCCATCAGATCCACGTCTGGGGAGCCCCTATGACAGCAGATCTGGTGGAAAATCTCCGGATAGAGAGACCACTCCCCAGAGTTGAGGCGACTGAGGAAATCTGCCTCCCAATTGTCCACTCCTGGATGTGAACCACAGAAATCATTGAGCGGTTTTCCTCGGCCCAATGGAGAATGTAGCCTACCTTGTTCATGGCTGCCCTGCTGCGGGTTTGCCCTTGTCAGTTGATGTATGCCACTGCAGTGGCATTGTCGAACTGCATCCTGATGGGAAGACCCGCCAGGAAGGGATGGAATTGGAGAAGGGCTAACCTAATTGCCCGAATTTCTAAGATGTTGATCGGAAGGCGTGATTCCTGAAGTTACCGGCGGACCTGAGCAGTGTGATATAAGAATAAAGCTCCCCAGCCTAGAAGACTGGCATCTGTTGTCACAACTGGCCAATGTACTGGAAGAAAAAACTTCCCTTGATTCAGGGACGACTTTAATGTCCACCACCTGAGAAACTGTGACTCACTGGGAAAAGAAGAACAGACGTCGAGGGAGAACGGGTTCCTGTCCCAAACAGCTAGGAGGGCATGCTGTACGGGACGGAGGTGTATTTGGGCAAATGGAACTGCCTCCAAGGCTGCTACCATCCTGCCAAGGACTCTCATACTGAAATACAGAGAGTGAGAGCGAGGTTGAGAGAGCTTCCGAGCTTCCCGCTGCAAGGCTGAGATCTTTTCTGGGGGAAGAAGCACCAATGCCTGGGACGAGTCCAGTATCATTCCTAGAAAGGAAATTCGCTGAGCCGGTACTGGGGAAGATTTTTTGAAGTTTATCTTCTAACCCAGGCGAGAATGATGAGGATATCGTCTAGATACGGTAGCACCACCACTCCTCGGGAGTGGAGTATGGCCATAGCAGCCGCCAAGACCTTTGTGAGTACCCTGGGGGCGATGGCGAGGCCGAAGGGCAGAGCAACTAATTGGAAGCGAAGAAACCTTTAGTGAGAAGGTAAGATAGGAATGTGGAGGTACGCGTCTTGGATTTCAATAGACACCAGGAACTCGCCTTTTCCCATGGAGGCGATGACAGAACGAAGCGATTCCATCCGGAACCGTCGCACCCTGAAGAACAGCAGTTTTAGGTCCAGTATGGGCCGTACTGTAGCCTCTTTCTTTGGAACCATGAAGAGGTTTGAATAAAAACCTTGAAACAGTTCGCTTTGAGGGACTGGAATAATAACTACGTCTTTACTCAGAGAGCATATAGCTTGGAACAACTCTGAACCTTTTGCCCTGGGAGGACGAGATAAGAAGTCTATCTTGTATCCGGAGAACGCTAAGTCGCGGATCCACTCGTCGAAAACGACAGAGAGCCACGCGGCACTGAAGGAAAGCAGGCGGCCGCCTACTTTGAGGATGTTCCCCGGATACCACAGGGAGTCACTGTGTGGAAGATCTGCCCGTTCTGGAGCCTTTGGATCCCGACTGCCTAGGCCTGCCTCTTCAAGGGAAAGGTGTATAAGAGGCCTGGGAACCTGTCTGCAAGTTGTGCCCGGCTGGAACCGGGAGATGTGGAAGTAGAGGACCAGTTTGAGTTGTAACGAAAAAAATCGGGACCGAGCCTGTGGTTGTGGAAGAAATTTACTCTTCCCTCCAGTGGCGTCGGAAATCAATTGGTTGAGCTTTTCGCCAAAAAAGGCGACCGCTCTGATATGATAGAGAAGTCAATGACTTTTTTTATTTTATTTTTTTTAGAAACAGAATCCGCACGCCAGTCCCTGAGCCATAAGGACCTCCGGATAGTGATGGCATTTGCTGCTGCTTGAGAAGCGCAGTTAGCGGCATCCAGGGACATGGTCACTACGAAATCTCCCACGCTGGTTATCTGAAGCACCGTGGGTCATAGCTTTAGCCACCCACGTAGTGGCAAAAGATGGGAAGAGTGCGGCTGCTGAGGCTTCAAAGGCTGAACGCGCTATATTGTCGATCGGTTGGGTTTTTTAATAGAGGCGCCCTCCAAGGAGGATAAAACAGATTTAGTAGCCAAGCGCGATCTGGGGAGACTGCGACCAATCTTTTCTTGGATCCTGGGCAAAGGAATATTTTGACTCCATGGGCTTCTGCCCTGTGAATCGTTTATCTGGACAGATCTTGTGAGAATCATGAGTGTCGAATACTCTGTGAGCTCGCTTGGTCCTCTTAAAGGACACGGCATGATCCGTTTTAGATAAAGGTTCCTCCTCAAGCTTCAAAGCCTTATTCACTGACTCAATGAGAGAGTCGAGAGTCTCCTGATCATGATGAAATTCCTGATCTAGGGACGTATCAGAATCGTCCTCTGAAACAGGTTCTCTACTAGCCCCAATGGAAGGGGAGCGGGAAATGGAGCTCTCAGAACCCGAATCCCGGTGATGGTCTGAGGATATGGCATGAGTCCTGTTCCTGGAAGAGCGAGAGCTCCTTGGCAAGGTACGACCCCTGGAGTACGAGGGGTTCTGATCATCGGAAGCGTCATCCGTAAAAGGTACCCTGGTTAGAGGAAGGGTCTCGGAACGATTCTAATGCTTTTGCCAGGGATGCCATAGACCGGGTAAGGGAGGTAGCCCACTCAGGGGGACTAGTCGGTATCAGTAACAGGTGGTTCCTGAACAGTCACCGGTTCACAAGCTGTGTATAATGCAGTATTGTGACCCCGGGGTTATGACACCTTACGAGCGGTACATGTCGCAAAGAACATAGGGTAGGTTTCCCAGACTTTTTGTGAGGCTTTGATTGAGGCATAACATAGCCTTGAGGAGAGTGCTTTCTAACAGGGGAAGGGTTAAGCTATGTTTCTGGAGCTTACCCAGGTCCTGTGTCTTGAGTCCCCAGGGGAGGTCCGCAGTGTGATGCCACGGGAGTTATGCACAGGAATCGCTAGTCCTGAAGGCTGTGATTCAAAAGGCTGGAGCAGCGCTGCAGCAGCAGCCCTGTGGGTGTACCAAGATGGCCGCCAAGATCAGGATAGTGAGAGCACTTCTCAGGAAACGAGAAGCACCAGAAAGAGTGGGCGGCGGTAACTGTCGGTGGGCGTGGCCAAAACTCCAGCCTGTATGAAGGGGAAAAGCCGGGGGCTAAATTTTAAACCTGCGGTTGCGGCCTGCAGCGCCGCGACCGCTATTAGCGCCATTCTTAAGCCACACTCCCTGAATGAATTGCCGCACTGCGGACCAGCCACGGACCTGGGCTTTAAGGTGCGGAACTCCCATACCCCGGGGACCAGGACCCCCCAGCGTCTCGGCCCCCGCAGTGCACTTCTGGTAGATGCGGTGGGCCAGTGCTCAATCCACTGTCGCCATAGTCAGGGAGGGGGTGGAGAGCTTCTGCCGCCTTGCGTCATCCGCTATATCAGGGGTGATGCAGAGGGGGGCTGCACGGACGCCATACATATTTATGTCCGGCTATGCCCCTGGATCCAGGAGAGGTAGATGGAGGGCTACTCCATGTGGTCGCCTGCTATGGAAGGGGAAGATCGGAACGCGAAGGAACCGTCGCCCGTAAGGTAAGCTCAGGGCTGGCATCCAACGTTGCAGGAAAGGATACGGGAGGAACGCTCCACGTACTTGCCTGTTGATGATTCGGGGGAGATCGGAACCTAGAAAGGATCCGTCGCCCCAATTCGCTCAGTTAAGAGAAAAAATAGAATACAAAGTAAAAAATTTAAATAAAAACGGTGGGGTCTGAAAGCAGACCCAAGTGCCTCCTACAGACACTAAGCAAGAACTGGTTCACTGAGAGCCAGCAGGAGGGTGAACACTGCAGGGGAGGAGTTATTCTTTCTGTATTACTTAGTGTCCTCCTAGTGGCAGCAGCATAACACTCATGGTCCTGTGTCCCCCAATGAGGCGTAGGAGAAAAAGATTTTTATTTGAAAATAATTTTCTCCTTCAAACTTTGCTTTTGTCAAAGAATGCTCCCTTTGTAGCGATTACAGCATTGCAGACCTTTAGCATTCTAGTAGTTAGTTTGCTGAGGTAATCTGGAAAAATTTCCCCCCATGCTTCCAGAAGGTCCTCTCCCAAGTTGGTTTGGCTTGATGGGCACTTTTTGCGCACCATACGTCAAGCTACTCCCACAAAAGCTCAATGGGGTTGAGATCTGGTATCTGCGCTGGCCACTCCATTACAGATAGAATACCAGCTGCCTGCTTCTTCCCCAAATAGTTCTTGCATAATTTGGAGGTGTGCTTTGGTTCATTGTCCTGGTGTAGGATGAAATTGGCTCCAATCAAGCGTTGTCCACAGGGTATGGCATGGTGCTACAAAGTGGAGTGATAGCCTTCCTTATTCAAAATCCATTTTACCTTGTACAAATCTCCCACTTTACCAGCACCAAAGCAACCCCAGACCATCACATTACCTCCACCATGCCTGACAGATGGCATCAGGCACTATTCTAGAATCTTTTCAGTTGTTCTGGGTCTCACCAATGTTCTTCTGTGTGATCCAAACACCTCAAACTTGGATTCGTCTGTCCAGAACACTTTTTTCCAATCTTCCTCTGTCCAATGTCTGTGTTCTTTTGCCCATATTAATCTTTTCCTTTTATTAGCCAGTCTCAGACATGGCTTTTTTTTTTTGCCACTCTGCCCTGAAGGCCAGCATCCCGGAGTCACCTCTTCACTGTAGATGTTGACACTGGCGTTTTGCGTGTACTATTTAATGAATCTGCCAGTTGAGGACCTGGGAGGCGTTGAGTTCTCAAACTACAGACTCTAATGTACTTGTCTTGTTGCTCAGTTGTGCAGTGGGGCCTCCCACTTCTCTTTCTACTCCGGTTAGAGCCTGTTTGTGCTCTCCTCTGAAGGGAGTAGTACACATCGTTGCAGGAAATCTTCAGTTTCTTGGCAATTTCTCGCATGGAATAGCCTTCATTTCTAAGAACAAGAATAGACTGTCGAGTTCCACATGAAAGTTCTTTTTTTCTGGCCATTTTGAGAGTTTAATGGAACCAACAAATGTAATGCTCCAGATTCTCAACTTGCTCAAAGGAAGGTCAGGTTTATAGGGTCTCTAATCAGCCAAACTGTTTTCAGCTGTGCTAACATACTTGCACAAGGGTTTTCAAGGGTATTCTAACCATCCATTAGCCTTCTTACACAGTTAGCAAACACAAAGTACCATAAGAACACTGGAGTAATGGTTGTTGGAAATGGGCCTCTATACACCTATGAAGATATTGCATTACAAACCAGACGTTTGCAGCTAGAATAGTCATTTACCACATTAACAATGTATAGAGTGTATTTCTGAATCATTTAATGTTAGCTTCATTGGAAAAAACTGTGCTTTTCTGTCAGAAATAAGGAAATTTATAAGTTACCCTAAACTTTTGAACGGTAGTGTAGGTGTAAAAAAAAGAAATCGCACACTCATATGAATCCCTTGGTGCACCTCCTCCAGACTTCTCTCCTTCTCTTCCGAAAGACGTGGAAGGGATGTGACCACTGCAGCCAATGAATGGCCGCAATGATTGGCTGCAGTTGTCAAACATCTTTCACACCTGCCAGAAGAAAAGGAAGGAAAAGAAGGTGGGGAACACAGTCAGCAGAATTCAGCAGCGCTACAGGATCCATAGATGAGTTTATTCAATTTCTTTTTTTTTTTAACCAAATTGAAGCCGTAACAAAAACGAGAGATGGACAGAAAATCCCTTTAACCACTCAGGTTCCGAAAGTCGCATGTGAACATATATAGATGCCACAGATTTATATATAGTAGAGTAAACAAAGAGCTAGCACTCGACTGTAGATGGGATGTAGGCGGTGCAAGTGAAAGGAGTCGGATGACCCCCAATACTTGAAGGAAACGAATCACTGCACACGTCAGGATAAGTCAACTTTTGCTGAGGTGAAAGTTTATTCAAGGTGCAAAATAATGAAGGACGTAACAGGGCAACAATTCAAAGTCTCTGACGTTTCGGCCACACAGTGGCCTTGATCACAGAGTAGTGCTGCAAAGAAAAAAACATATAAATATACAATATATACAGTTGTAGAAAAAAATATATACATACTATGTACAAATAAAAAAGACTCAGTTTGGAACAACGGACCACAAACTGAGCCCTAGGGGAAATGGAACACATGTCAATAGAGTTAATGAAATAGGCAAGACAAGGAAATCAGCAACCTGTAAATAACGTTTTCGTATAAGGCAAAAGGACAAAGAAATGGGTCCTATAGGAGTTAAAGTGAACATAGGTAAAAAGGACGTATGGATCGAATTCTAACAACAGGAGGACAGAATGAATGTACATATTTAAAGTTCTAATATTTGTGTAGTACACCGGTCCAGTGCAGACTTCAACTGAAACAAAGAATGCGTACATGTATACATGTCTATAGATGCACACCCAATGTGTGGGGCTATATATTAGCAGGGGTTATGTATTAACAGCAGGGTAATAACATGTGCTCCACATCAAAAAAGAGTAACTACCTAGGGTCCTAACGCAACACAGGTTCCATAGAGCTATATGGAAGGACTGTAGAAGGCAAGGGCATGCAGCACAGATCTGTCCAAGTGGGTAAAACCCGTAAAGTTCTGTAGAGAGATATATGTTAAAGAGTGTAAGATGGTCACCCATGTGGGGGGATTAATTATATTAAAAGGTATAGTCAAAGCACAATGGTACTTGTGTATACAAAGGTGCCGCCTACCTAGGGTCCCAGACTCCCCTTTGTGCATAGCCACCACCCGACGATGCACAAGATTCATAATATTATCCGGGGCCACTGGCCACTTCTGCACAAGGCCTATCCACAGATCCCAATTTTCAGAGACCCCCCCTAATGAGCATGAGGCGTCCCAACAATGTAAAGGATAAAGTGGTGCGAGCTGACTTAGGTTCATCTAAACCACTTCCACACAGGACACTGACAGGCCAAAAAAGAACGGGCACATTTCCCTGTCTGAATTGCATGTGCTGCTCTAATATCATTAAGGGTAATGAAGTCCTACATCCACACACTGGGAAGGCTTTCCCTATCAGGGACTATCACACATGCGCATCGAACTTTGTAATCTATATCATCAAATGTCCGTGTGGATTATTATATGTGGGGGAAACCACCCAAGCCATCAGAAATAGGATCTCCAGCCATAAATCCACTATTAGATGTGGTAAGACCTGGCTGCCACTACCGTTACATTTTAAAGAAGCCCAACACACGGTTGCCCAACTTAGGTTTCAAATAATTGAAAGAGTCCCGCGCCCTAGACGTGGGGGTAACCACATCCAATTGCTCAAACAGCGAGAGTCATACTGGATCTATACGCTAGACACTCTCCATCCTAGGGGTCTTAATAGGGAAATTGATTGGCTATCTTAACCAGGTTTCTATTTTTCCCTAGGCAAACTAACCCACTGCATCTGTAGAATTTGTATTATTCTTCATCAGGATGGTAAGACGCATACCCTTTAGGAGTTTTTTTTAGAAAAGTTTCTTTTTTTAAAAAAAGTTTCCTTTCTGTACCAAAAAGTTTCCTTTATTATTTAATTTTTTTTCCCCCTCTTTTTTTCACCCAGGTGTAGTATCTCTTTTGTTTCCATTATTTTACTTTTCATTTTTATTTTTTATGTTTTAACCATTACCTTTATTCTTTTGACCCTTTCAACTCAAGGCTCTTAGTATGAATAATCAGGGTGTTTTGGACTCCTACCACTTATATGTGACTTATGTCTATATTTTGTTGCTTTTCTATGCATAGTTCATGCTGACACCTCTATGCACAAAAATTCATTTGGGCCTGTATCTGTTTCCACATATGGGTATATGTATACATGTTGTGTATGTCTTTCCCTGTATATATGGAGTTGCTTGTGCCTGACAGCACATTATTTAGTGACTTGTCACTGTCCCCTTGCGTCACCTCTTTATCCATGCCCGCCATATATTCCCACTTCATAGCTCTACATGGTACACTCTATTCCATTCATTCAGGGTTCCCTGTACGCACGCGCCCCACGCCAATACTCTCTGGCGTGAGTGCGCAAACGCTCATTCTTGTGCCGCTCCCGCCCACTCCCTTCAGGATGACGGCGCGCGCGCCGCCTTTTCTGGCTGCCCGCCAGTGTACTGGTGACACTGCGCAAGCGCGGGTCTCCTCTGACGGCTCCTGCGCTTTACTGCTCTGCGCAGGCGCCTTTTTGCTCCCCGGACTTCTGGTCGGGCCCTCTATAACAGCGCGCCGCCAGCTTCATAGCACATCCGCCTCCCTGCCAAGACACTGTGTGTCGGCATCTTACCCTGGATCTTCATAGTGGACGGGACCCCTGCACCACCAATGGATGTGAGACTCAGATCTCAGATAAGTGCTCCTTCTTTGATTATTCCGCTGTGTAATTAATATGCGTCTCTATACAGGTGAACCCACGCCATACCAAGTGTCTAACTTAAGGGCTAAGGTCCGGACACCCCTTTCATACTACACTTGCGGTGCTGGGACCCTAGGTAGGCGGCACCTTTGTATACACAAGTACCATTGTGCTTTGACTATACCTTTTAATATAATTAATCCCCCCACATGGGTGACCATCTTACACTCTTTAACATATATCTCTCTACAGAACTTTACGGGTTTTACCCACTTGGACAGATCTGTGCTGCATGCCCTTGCCTTCTACAGTCCTTCCATATAGCTCTATGGAACCTGTGTTGCGTTAGGACCCTAGGTAGTTACTCTTTTTTGATGTAGAGCACATGTTATTACCCTGCTGCTAATACATAACCCCTGCTAATATATAGCCCCACACATTGGGTGTGCATCTATAGACATGTATACATGTACGCATTCTTTGTTTCAGTTGAAGTCTGCACTGGACCGGTGTACTACACAAATATTAGAACTTTAACCCCTTTACCCCCAAGGGTGGTTTGCACGTTAATGACCGGGCCAATTTTTACAATTCTGACCACTGTCCCTTTGTGAGGTTATAACTCTGGAACGCTTCAACGGATCCCAGTGATTCTGACATTGTTTTCTCGTGACATATTGTACTTCATGACAATGGTAAAAATTCTTTGATAGTACCTGCGTTTATTTGTGAAAAAAACTGAAATTTGGCGAAAATTATGAAAATTTCGCAATTTTCCAACTTTGAATTTTTATGCAATTAAATCAGAGATATGTCACACAAAATACTTAATAAGTAACATTTCCCACATGTCTACTTTACATCAGCACAATTTTGGAACCAAAATTTTTTTTTGTTAGGGAGTTATAAGGGTTAAAAGTTGACCAGCAATTTCTCATTTCTACAACACCATTTTTTTTTAGGGACCACATCTCATTTGAAGTCATTTTGAGGGGTCTATATGATAGAAAATACCCAAGTGTGACACCATTCTAAAAACTACACCCCTCAAGGTTCTCAAAACCACATTCAAGAAGTTTATTAACCCTTCTGGTGCTTCACAGGAATTTTTTGAATGTTTAAATAAAAACGAACATTTAACTTTTTTTCACAAAAAATTTAATTCAGCTCCAATTTGTTTAATTTTACCAAGGGTAACAGGAGAAAATAGACCCCAAACATTGTTGTACAATTTGTCCTGAGCACGACAATACCCCACATGTGGGGGTAAACCACTGTTTGGGCGCATGGCAGAGCTCGGAAGCGAAGGAGCGCCATTTGACTTTTCAATGCAAAATTGACTGGAATTGAGATGGGACGCCATGTTTCGTTTGGAGAGCCCCTGATGTGCCTAAACATTGAAACCCCCCACAAGTGACACCATTTTGGAAAGTAGACCCCTTAAGGAACTTATCTAGATGTGTGGTGAGCACTTTGACCCACCAAGTGCTTCACAGAAGTTTATAATGCAGAGCCGTAAAAATAAAACAAAAAATTTTTCCCACAAAAATTATTTTTTTAGCCCCCAGTTTTGTATTTTCCCGAGGGTAACAGGAGAAAGTGGACCCCAAAATTTGTTGCCCAATTTGTCCTGAGTGCGATAATACACCATATGTGGGGGGAACCACTGTTTGGGCGCATGGGAGGGTTCGGAAGGGAAGGAGTGCCATTTGAATGCAGACTTAGATGGAATGGTCTGCAGGTGTCACATTGCGTTTGCAGAGCCCTTAATGTACCTAAACAGTAGAAACCCCCCACAAGTGACACCATTTTGGAAAGTAGACCCCCTAAGGAACTTATCTACATGTGTGGTGAGCACTTTGACCCACCAAGGGCTTCACAAAAGTTTATAATGGAGAGCCGTAAAAATAAAACAAAAATTTTTTCCCACAAAAATTATTTTTTAGCCCCCAGTTTTGTATTTTCCCGAGGGTAACAGGAGAAATTGGACCCCAAAATTTGTTGTCCAATTTGTTCTGAGTGCGCTGATACCCCATATGTGGGGGGGAACCACTGTTTGGGCGCATGGGAGGGCTCGGAAGGGAAGGAGCTCCATTTGGAATGCAGGCTTAGATGGAATGGTCTGCAGGTGTCACATTGCATTTGCAGAACCCCTAATGTACCTAAACAGTAGAAATCCCCCACAAGTGACCCCATATTGGAAACTAGACCCCCATGGAACTTATCTAGATGTGTTGTGAGAACTTTGAACCCCCAAGTGTTTCACTACAGTTTATAACGCAGAGCCGTGAAAATAAAAAATCTTTTTTTTTCCCACAAAAATTATTTTTAGCCCCCAGTTTTGTATTTTCCCAAGGGTAACAGGAGAAATTGGACCCCAAAAGTTGTTGTCCAATTTGTCCTGAGTACGCTGATACCCCATATGTTGGGGTAAACCCGTTTGGGCACACGGGAGAGCTCGGAAGGGAAGAAGCACTGTTTTACTTTTTCAACGCAGAATTGGCTGGAATTGAGATCGGACGCCATGTCGCGTGAGAGCCCCTGATGTGTCTAAACAGTGGAAACCCCCCAATTATAACTGAAACCCTAATCCAAACACACCCCTAACCCTAATCCCAACAGTAACCCTAACCACACCTCTAACCCTGACACACACCTAACCCTAATCCCAACCCTATTCCCAACTGTAAATGTAATCTAAACCCTAACCGTAACTTTAGCCCCAACCCAAACTGTAGCCTTAACCCTAACTGTAGCCCTAACCATAACCCTAGCCCTAACCCTAACCCTAGCCCTAACCCTAGCCCTAGCCCTAGCCCTAACCCTAGCCCTAATGGAAAAATGGAAATAAATACATTTTTTTAATTTTTCCCTAACTAAGGGGGTGATGAAGGGGGGTTTGATTTACTTTTATAGCGGGTTATTTAGCAGATTTTTATGATTGGCAGCCGTCACACACTGAAAGACGCTTTTTATTGCAAAAAATATTTTTTGCGTTACCACATTTTGAGAGCTATAATTTTTCCATATTTTGGTTCACAGAGTCATGTGAGGTCTTGTTTTTTACGGGACGAGTTGACGTTTTTATTGGTAACATTTTCGGGCACATTACATTTTTTGATCGCTTTTTATTCCGATTTTTGCGAGGCAGAATGACCAAAAACCAGCTATTCATGAATTTCTTTTGGGGGAGGCGTTTATACCGTTCCGCGTTTGGTAAAATTGATAAAGCAGTTTTATTCTTCGGGTCAGTACGATTACAGCGACACCTCATTTATATCATTTTTTTATGTTTTGGCGCTTTATTCTCAGGACTATAACTTTTTTTTTTTTTTGCTGATGATGCTGTATGGCGGCTCGTTTTTTGCGGGACAAGATGACGCTTTCAGCGGTATCATGGTTATTTATATCTGTCTTTTTGATCGCGTGTTATTCCACTTTTTGTTCGGCGGTATGATAATAAAGCGTTGTTTTTTGCCTCGTTTTTTTTTTTTTCCCCTTACGGTGTTTACTGAAGGGGTTAACTAGTGGGCCAGTTTTATAGGTCGGGCCGTTACGGACGCGGCGATACTAAATATGTGTACTTTTATTGTTTTTTTTTTTTATTTAGATAAAGAAATGTATTTAGGGGAATAATATTTTTTTTTTTTTTTTTCATTATTTAGGAATATTTTTTTTTTTTTTACACATTTTGAAATTTTTTTTTTTACTTTTTTACATTGTCCCAGGGGGGGACATCACAGATCAGTGATCTGACAGTGTGCACAGCACTCTGTCAGATCACTGATCTGACATGCAGCGCTGCAGCCTTCACAGTGCCTGCTCTGAGCAGGCTCTGTGAAGCCACCTCCCTCCCTGCAGGACCCGGATCCGCGGCCATCTTGGATCCGGGGCTGGAGGAAGCAGGGAGGGAGGTGAGACCCTCGCAGCAACGCGATCACATCGCGTTGCTGCGGGGGGCTCAGGGAAGCCCGCAGGGAGCCCCCTCCCTGCGGGAAGCTTCCCTATACCGCCGGCACATCGCGATCATCTTTGATCGCGGTGTGCCAGGGGTTAATGTGCCGGGGGCGGTCCGTGACCGCTCCTGGCACATAGTGCCGGATGTCAGCTGCGATAAACAGCTGACACCCGGCCGCGATCGGCGGCGCTCCCCCCGTGAGCGCCGCCGATCGCGCTGGACGTACTATCCCGTCCATGGTCATGGGGGCCCACCCCACCTCGACGGGATAGTACGTCCCATGTCAGAAAGGGGTTAAATATCTGCTGGCATCCATCTGGGTAAATAACTCCAACATATATATGACTAATCACATATACCATTTTTAGCCTTCATTTCTTATAAGGTGGTGTACATACCCACATGTGACCTTTATTATGTATCCCATTCGTATATCAATACCCTTTCTTGCTTCCCTATTTTGCGCCATTAGGGAACCACGGGCCGCACTCACCTTTGAATTTAATATTGACCTTATTATTCAATTTGGACTTCATCCGAGGGTATGTACATTTATTCTGTCCTCCTGTTGTTAGAATTCGATCCATACGTCCTTTTTACCTATGTTCACTTTAACTCCTATAGGACCCATTTCTTTGTCCTTTTGCCTTATACGAAAACGTTATTTACAGGTTGCTAATTTCCTTGTCTTGCCTATTTCATTAACTCTATTGACATGTGTTCCATTTCCCCTAGGGCTCAGTTTGTGGTCCGTTGTTCCAAACTGAGTCTTTTTGATTTTTACATAGTATGTACGGTATATATTTTTTTCTACAACTGTATATATTGTATATTTATATGTTTTTTTCTTTGCAGCACTACTCTGTGATCAAGGCCACTGTGTGGCCGAAACGTCAGAGACTTTGAATTGTTGCCCTGTTATGTCCTTCATTGTTTTGCACCTTGAATAAACTTTCACCTCAGCAAAAGTTGACTTATCCTGACGTGTGCAGTGATTTGTTTCCTTCACAGATTTATATATAGGCACCGTACCCCAATTGTCTTTACTATCAATCAACAATAAAAAATAAATTAAACTTCCATCCTAAAAAAAAAAAAAAAAAATAGGGATTTTTGTGTACTCACCGTAAAATCTTTTCTCCGAGCTACTCATTGGGGGACACAGCACCATGGGTGTTATGCTGCTGCCGCTAGGAGGCTGACACTAAGTTGAGACAAAAAAGTTAGCTCCTCCCCTGCAGTATACACCCTCATGCTGGCTTCCAGAGACTCAGTTCAGTGTAAAAGCAGTAGGGGATCATTAACAACATATTACATAATATTAGAGTATAACATGTCAGAGTAAGTCAAGAACCAAAAAAGGAACGAACCATAAGGCTAACAGGGTGGGTGCTGTGCCCCCAATGAGTGGCTTGGAGAAAAGGATTTTACGGTGAGTACACAAAGATCCCCATTTCTCCTTTGCTACATTGGGGGACACAGAACCATGAGAAGTCCCAAAGCAGTCTCTGGGTAGGGAACAATACAACCAAATAACTCCGTGTACCAACTGACTATAAATGCGCAAGAGCCGCCTGCAGAATACGTCTGCCAAGGGCCGCATCTGCAGAAGATTGAGTGTGGACATTGTAGTGCTTCGTAAAAGTATGCAGGCTGGACCATGTTGCGGCTTTGCAAACCTGCTCTGCCGACGCCTGGTGCCAAATGGCCCAGGAAGCACCCACCGACCGAGTTGAGTGTGCCCTAATCCCCGCCGGGATAAGTCTGCCCCTGACCCGATAAGATTCTTGAATAGCTGATCGGATTCGTCTGGCTATTGTGGCTTTAGAAGCGGCTAAACCCTGTGACCCTACGGGAGCACAAAGAGGGAGTCCGAATTGCGGAAGGGGGCAGTCCTAGAAATCTACCTCCTGAGGGCCCTTACCACTCCAAGGTGTGAAGGGCCTTTTCAACCCCATGTCTTGGCTGTGGGCAGAAGGAGGGAAGAACGATATCTTCATTAAGGTGGAAGGAAGAAAAGACGGAGATGGACGTAGGACTACTTTGTCCTTGTGGAAGGAAAGGAAGGGCGCCTGGCAGGACAGTGCGGCCAACTCTGAGACTCGCCTGATAGAGGTTACTGTTGTGAATTCAGCTTTTGGGCTCCCTCCGGTGGTTGTAGAGGGTAATGCAGTTGTGCCTCGACTGCAGGAGTGGACAGGTGTATCTACTAATTGCAAAACTGACTGGGGTATATAGCTTTGCAGGATCCTTTAGTCAGTGCCAGTTGTCCATTGTTCTTGAAGGATTCACTTCCCTGCTGGTCTCTCCAGTTTGCTGTGTTTTTCTACAAAGATAAGTCCTGGCTTTGTTTTTGCTGTCCACCTGCTGTGGACCTTATAGTTCTGTGCATTTTCATGTTTTTGTCTTGTCCAGCTTTGTCTGTGAAGGATTTTTTGCAGCCTAGCTATTTCTCTGGAGATGCAGATATACCCCCCATGTCTTTAGTCAGATGTGGTGATTCGTATTTTCTGCGGTGGATATTTTCTAGTGTTTTTATACTGACCGCATAGTACTCTGTTCTATTCTTTCTTTTTAGCTAGTATGGCCTCCTATGCTAAAATCTGATTTCACATCTGCGTATGTTATTTCCCTCTCCTCTCACAGTCAATATTTGTGGGGGGCTATCTATCCTTTGGGGATTTTCTCTGAGGCAAGATAAGTTTCCTGTTTCTGCCTTTAGGGGTAGTTAGATCTTAGGCTGTGCCGAGGGGTCTAGGGAGTGTTAGGTACCCCCCACGGCTACTTCTAGTTGCGCTGCTAGGTTCAGGTTTTGCGGTCAGTACAGGGACCACCTTCTCCAGAGTCCGTCTCATGCTGCTCCTAGGCCACCAGATCATAACAGGTTACTGCCACAAGGAAGGCGACCTTTCAGGAGAGAACAATCAGCGAGACAACCTGCAGATGTTCAAAAGAGGACTCCTGAAGAACACTCAGGACCAAACTGAGATCCCAAGTCTCTAACGGCATTCTATAGGGAGGTACTACGTGGGAGACCCCCTGAACAAAAGTCCTGACATGCAAGTCAGCAGCAATCTTTTGTTGGAACAACACGGATAATACTGAGATCTGACCCTTGAGGGAACTGAGCGCCAGACCGGAATCCAAGCTGGACTGGAGAAATTCCAGAATGGAGGGAATTGAAAAAACGAGAGGATGTCGTCCACGAAGCCTGCACAATGAGAAGAAGGCTTTCCAGGTGTGGTGATAGATGCGAGCGGAAGACGTCTTGCGAGCGCTTATCATGGTGGCAATGAATTGCTGTGAGAAACCAGCTTGAGTTAGGATCCAGGTTTCAACAGCCAAGTTTTTAAACGTAGGGCCCCTGAGCTCTGGTGGTAGATCGGCCCTTGGCGAAGCAGATCTGGGCGGTCTGGTAACCGCCAGGGAACGTTGGATACGAGTTGAACGAGCTCCGCGTACCACGCGCGACGTGGCCAATCCGGGGCGACTAGGATCAAAAGAACCCCCTCCATCTTGATTTTTCGGATTACCTTCGGTAGTAAAGGAAGCGGAGGAAACACGTACAGGAAGTGGAACCGATGCCATGGGGATATCAATGCGTCCACCCCGATGGCCTGGGGAACCCGAGAACGTGCTATGAAGTTGGGAACTTTTGCGTTCAGTCTGCACGCCATCAGATCCACGTCCGGAGTCCCCCAGCGAAGGCAAATCTGCTGGAAGACCTCCAGATGGAGTTCCCACTCCCCTGAGGCGAGACACTGACGGCTGAGAAAGTCCGCCGCCCAGTTCTCGACACCTGGAATGTGCACTGCAGAAATGGTGGAGCGGTTGTTCTCGGCCCAACGGAGAATGTGGGAGACCTCCCGCATCGCCGCCCTGCTGCGGGTCTTCCCCCTGATGGTTTATGTATGCCATAGCTGTGACGTTGTCTGATTGAATTCGAATTGGGTGACCCGCGAGAAGGAAGTGGAAACGTCTCAGGGCAAATCTGATCGCTCAAATCTCCAAGATGTTTATCGGAAGTCTCGACTCCCGAATGGTCCAACGCCCCTGGGCAGTGTGGAAATACTGCTCCCCAACCGAGGAGGCTGGCGTCGGTAGTCACCACCAGCCAGTGAGTTGGGAGAAAGGACCTCCCCTGGCTGAAGGATGATTCCAAAGTCCACCATTTGAGCGCTTGCCTGATCCGCGGGGACAGAGGACATGGTCTATTGAGGGATAAGGGACTCCTGTCCCAGTTGTCCAGCGGAGCCTGTTGTAAGGGGGGAAATGCAGTTGGGAAAAAGGAACCGCTTCCATTGCAGCCACCATTTTCCCCAGGATCCTCATGGCACACCGAATGGAATGAGGAAAGGGACGACAAAGTGTCCGGGTTCCCTGCTGAAACGCTTGGGCCTTGGACCAAGGAAGCAGGACCAGCCCCTTGGACGTGTCCAGGATCATGCCTAGGAAGGAGATTCATCGGGCTGGAATGGGGGAGGACTTGTCCAAGTTGATCAGCCAGCCCAGGCGTGAAAGAGTATCCAAGGTAATGCGGACGCTTGCTTCGCAGGCCTGATAGACAGCCTCCTGATCAAAGGTCCGTCCTAAGTATGGCAACACGACCACTCCTCGGGAGTGAAGAATGGCCATGACCGCCGCCATGACCTTTGTGAATATCCTGGGCGCGGTGGCAAGGCAGAGAATTGAAAATGGTCCTCCTGGATGGCAAAACGCAGGAATCTTTGATGTGGAGGGAAGACTGGGATATGGAGATAAGCATCCTTGATGTCTATTGATGCTAGAAACTCTCCTCGCTCCATTGAGGAGATGACTGACCAGAGAGATTCCATCCGGAAGTGATGGACCTTTACATACTTGTTTAGGAGCTTTAGATCCAAAATAGGGTGCACCGTTCCGTCCTTTTTTGGAACGACAAAGAGGTTTGAGTAAAAACCTCTGAATCTCTCGTGTTCTGGGACCGGAACAATGACCCCGTTTCTGCGTAGAGATTCGATGGCACGGTGAAGTGCGCGAGACTGAGCTCCTGAACTTGGGAGACGAGAGGGAAAAAACGTGTCGGAGGAGAGGTGGAGAATTCTATTTTGTAACCAGAAGAGACCAGGTCTCTGACCCATTCGTCGTGGATGATGGAAAGCCAGACATGTTGAAAGAGAAGCAGGCGTCCGCCTACTTTGGTGGTGTCGACCGGAAGACTCCCCGAGTCATTGTGAAGGAAATCTGGAGGGTCTGGATCCCCTGGTTCTGGGTTACCTAGGCTTACCTCACCAGGACTGATTCGGCCTTTATGAGGGCCGAGGGTTTCTGTCTGTTCGTGGAGATCGTTCTGATCTGGACGAGGCTGTGGAGTAGGACCAGAATGGGCTACTGCGAAAGGGCCAAAAGCGAAAATGTTGCTGACGCTGAAAAGCAGTTTTAGGCCTGTGCTACGGGAGGAATTTGCTTTTCCCTCCTGTAGCATCGGAAACAAGCTGGTCTATTTTTTCTCCAAACAAACGTCCGCTCTGAAAAGACAGAGAAATCATAGACTTTTTAGAAGAGGAATCCGCGCGCCACTCTCTAAGCCATAGTGCTCTCCTAATGGTGACGGCGTTTGAGGCAGCAATTGCGGCACAGTTCACTGCATCTAAAGTCTCCGGCCATAGCGATTTGTTTGGCGAGATCCGCCGCCTCAGACGGAAGAGCCTGGTCCTGAATGAATTTTACAAGGGCATCTGCCTAGAAAACCATTGCTTTTGCGACCCATGCTGCAGCAAAGGAAGGGGATAGAGAGGATTCTGAGGCTTCATTCACCGAGCGAGCCAGGGAATCTATCTGGCGTTCTGTGGGATTTTTAATCGAAGCCCCATCAGGTATGGATAAAAGCTCTTTGGTAGCCAAAGGCGATAACGGAGGATCTACTAGTGGAGGTTCCGTCCAATCTTTGACAAGATCTGCGGAAAAGGGATACTTCGTTCCCAGGGTCTTTTTACCTGTAAAACGCTTATCCGATCGCTCCCTGTGTCGCCTGACTATCTCCAAAAAGTCCGGATGAGAGGTGAACACCCTATGGGATCGCTTGGTTCTTTTAAAAGATACAGCATGATCCGGAGCTAAATTAGGGTCATCATCAACCTTTAGCACGTGATTGACAGCTTCAATGAGGAAATCCACAGCCGATTGAAACTCCGGGTCCAAGGATGCCTCAGACTCATACTCAGAATCATGATTGCTGCGAACCCCTGGAGAGGGTGAGCGAGAAGTGGAGCTACCAGAGGCTGAATGGCGTGGTGAATGCTCAGGAGAGGTGGTGCGGATCCGTTTTTTGGATGTCCGTACCTCCTTCAGGTGAGAGCGTCCCCTGCTGGCCGATGATTCCCCTGTAAGGGAGGGGTCTCTTAACCCAGGTAGACGAGTGCCCCGCTCACCAGAGGGGTCATGAAGGGATTCAATCGCTTTGGCCAACCAAGCCATGGATTGTGACAGTGACGTGGCCCACTCAGGGGGGCTATATACACTGGGGTCGGTAGCAGCGGAGGGCTACTGGGCACATTGGGCATCACAGGCTGAGCAGAGAGGGGAGCTTTGAGGCCGAGGGAGAGGAGCCTGGCAGGTGGTATGTACATTTGTAGCCTTGTTAGCCCTTGACTGCGACATGATGTACCTCAATATAAGTAAAAAACACTGCTAGTGGAAGTGATGTGGGGTAAAGCTGCAGGGAAGCACCTAGTGCAGTCTCCTTACCCAGGTCCTGTGTCCCGCAATGTGAAGATGATGGCACTAAGTAGGGGAAGTCCGGCATCCAGGAGTGCTGACATGTGCAGAGGGCGGCCAGAGCTGCTGTGCAATGGGGAAAGATGGCTGCCGAGAGCTGGGAGATAGTCTCGCAAGGAGCGAGCAGCGCCAGGTCTGGGGGCGGAGCCGCACGAGTGATGCGAGCGGTGGACAGGGCCTATTGGGATGCGGCCCACACTAGGCCGAAGCCGGGGGCTAAATTTCTGGACTGCCAGGAAAGATGCCGCGGAGCCCTGTGGGGACCCTGCCACTATCGAGCCCTCCTATGACCGCCGGAAAAACGACCCCTCCTGGGTGGCACTTACCCCGATATGAAGGGGATGGCAGATGCCGCAGGTCAGAGCAGTGCCCGGGGTAGTTAGGACGGTGCAGGGTTGGGGGGGAGCCTCCATCCACCATCCCCTTAAAAGGGGGTGGAGAGGAACCGTCCGCCTCCTTCCATCATCCGCTTTTTTCAGTGGTGATGCAGTGGGGGCTGCACGGATGCCACAATGGAGTGTGCCTCTGAGCATCCGAGGGTATAAGCTGGTGGGCAGGGCAAAATGTCCGGCAATAGGCCTGGCTGCAGAAGAGAATATGTGGAGGTGACACTCCATGTGCTCGTCTGTTAAGGGAGGGGGGCAGATCGGTGCCCTTGAAGGGGCCCGTCGACCCTAGAATCAGTTCAGGCAGTGGCATCTCACGTCGCAGGAGAGGATACGGAGAGGTAACACTCTCCGTGCTCGCCTGTTGTTGGTTCGGGGAGACCGGAGCCTTGAAAGGTTCCGTCGCCCCTTCATCCAGGTAAAAAAGTTAAATAGTAAAAAAATCAAAAAAATAAGAACAAATTCTGGTCTGAATAGCAGACCCGGTGTGCCTCCTACGGACTCTAAGCTTGAACTGGGTCTCTGGAAGCCAGCATGAGGGTGTATACTGCAGGGGAGGAGCGAACTCTTTTTGTCTCAACTTAGTGTCAGCCTCCTAGTGACAGCAGCATAACACCCATGGTCCTGTGTCCCCCAATGTGGCAAAGGAGAAAAGAAAAAAAAAGGCCACTACCTCTGAGCAAATTACCATAAAACAGACATGTCATTCATTAAAAAAAAAAAACACTGACAAACACAAAGAAAAAGTCTATTATACCTCAAAAATTAACTAGAATGAACCCCCCTACCCCAAACATTGCACTCTATTGCTCTCTAGTGTTAGCTACTTTACTGATAACAGTACTGATCTGGTGTACAGGAGCACCCCAACCTCCTCTCTCCTCACTAGAGTGCATGCAATAAGCAGCGACCTACATTTCATAGTTCTGGTCCTCCGTCTCCTGCTGGACAGACAGCTCCTCCAGGGTGGCATCGATGTCCAGCTGGTTTGTCTCCAGTTGTCGTAACAAGGTTTCTCGCTGTGGGACACAATAGTAAATGTCAGACGTGGACACATGACACGCACTGTCATAGACAAATGCTGAGGCTTTTAACCCTTATCCTTCTGGAAGGCCAACACCGAAGTTCAGAACCCCAAGGGTTAATAGTGTCAGGTTCCACATAGAAATAAATAAGTAAGTCTGAGCAGGATCATTCCCTGCAGGATAACCTTACAGCCTTAGTTACCGTTACTGCAGTAATGGTGGGGATTGTAACTCCAGACCCGAGAGCGGAGCTCGTGCAGAAACTTCAGATGCCCCGATGGTCTCGGGTGTACTGCAGGGCATTTTCATTGGAAGGCCCAGGTACAAAGAGACGGTAAAGCTACCAAGAGGTGTTCCTACTGGTTTCTGTCCGCAGGAGATACCTACAGCCATGATTGTTTCTGTAGGTGGCCCGCAGCATGTCATCCCTCCTAACTGGTCCTGTAGGTGGTCCGCAACCTGTCATCCATCCTGACCAGTCCCAAAGATGGTCTGCAGCCTATCATCCATCCTGACTGGTCCTGTAGGTGGTCCGCAACCTGTCATCCATCCTGACCAGCCCCAAAGATGGTCTGCAGCTTATCATCCATCCTGACAGGTCTTGTAGGTGGTCCGCAACCTGTCATCCATCCTGACCAGTCCCATAGGTGATCCGCAGCATGTCATCCATCCTGACTGGTTCTGTTGGTGGTCCGCAGCATGTCATCCCTCCTAACTGGTCCTATAGGTGGTCTGCAGCATGTCATCCCTCCTCACCAGTCCTGTAGGTGGTCCGCAGCATGTCATCCCTCCTAACTGGTCCTGTAGGTGGTCTGCAGCATGTCATCCCTCCTGACCAGTCCTTTAGGTGGTCCGCAGCATGTCATCCCTCCAAACTGATCCTGTAGGTGGTCCACAGCATGTCATCCCTCCTGACCAGTCCTGTAGGTGGTCCACAGCATGTCATCCCTCCTGACCAGTCCTGTAGATGGTCCGCACCATGTCACCCCTCCTGTCTCTACCCCTGATGATCTGCCCGGTATGTGGTCTTCAGCTTCTCACCCCTCCTGACTGGTCCCTTAGGTGGTCAGTAGCTTATCACCCCTCCTGATAGGTCCTGTAGGTGGTACGCACTTCTCCTACCTCTAAAGTTATTAGTCTTCATGTACAGTTCTGCAGAATTTAGTGTAACATGAGGAGATGTGGGTGGTGATTTTGGGTCTTACCTGAAGCTGCAGAAAAGGGATGTTAAAAAATTTGTGCAAATATTTCAGCCCAAAGCTGTTCTTCATGGAAGACTCAGCATAGCGGATATAGGAGGAACCGGGGCGCCTGTTCGGGGAAACAGAAAAGTAATGGAGTAATCACCTTGTGATACAAACTACTGGGCGCACGCAGATAAAAGACGTACAGTGGGTACGGATAGTATTCAGACCCCTTTAAATTTTTCACTCTTTTTTTCATTGAAGCCATTTGGTAAATTCAAAAAAGGTCATTTTTTTCTCATTAATGCACACTTTAATGCACACTCTGCACCCCATCTTGACTGAAAAAAAACAAAACAGAAAAGTAGAAATTTTTGCAAATTTATGAAAGAAGAAAAACTGAAATATCACATGGTCATAAGTATTCAGACCCTTTGCTCAGTATGGATTAGAAGCACCTTTGGAGCTAGTACAGCCATGAGTTTTCTTATGAGTGATGCAACAAGTTTTTCACACCTGGATTTGGGGATCCTCTGCCATTCTTCCTTGCAGATCCTCTCCAGTTCCGTCAGGTTGGATGGTGAACGTTGGTGGACAGCCATTATCAGGTCTCTCAAGAGATGCTCAATTGGGTTTAGGTCAGGGCTCTGGCTGGGCCAGTCAAGAATGGTCACAGAGTTGTTCTGAAGCCGCTCCTTTCTTCCTTTAGCTGTGTGCTTAGGGTCATTGTCTTGTTGGAAGATGAACCTTCAGCCATGTCTAAGGTCCACAGCACTCTGGAAGAGGTTTTCATCCAGGATATCTCTGTACTTGGCCGCATTCATGTTTCCTTCAATGGCAACCAGTCGTCCTGTCCCTGCAACTGAAAAACACCCCCATAGCATGATGCTGCCACCACCATGTTTCACTGTTGGGATTGTATTGGGAAGGTGATGAGCAGTGCCTGGTTTTCTGCACACATACCGCTTAGAATTATCACCAAAAAGGTCTATGTTCTTCTCATCAGACCAGAGAATCTTATTTCTCCTAGTCTGGGAGTCCTTCATGTGATTTTTTTTTTTTAGTAAAGTCTATGCGGGCTTTCATATGTCTTGCATGGAGGAGAGGCTTCCGTCGGGCCACTCTCCAGTCAAGATGGGGTGCAGAGTACATAAATGAATTAAAAAAATGAACTTTTTTGAATTTACCAAATGGCTGCAATGAAACAAAGGTTGAAAAATGTAAAGGGGTCTGAATACTTTCTGTACCCACTGGATGTCATACATAACTACGGAGATAGAAACAGGCAGGAAAAATGGAAAAAGAATCTTTAAAGGTATTCTCCAAGATCATAAAACAGATTGGTGGGGGATGACTTGCAACATCCCACCAATCAGCTGATAATAGGGGCCAGAGCACTCCAGTGGCTATGCCAGGCACTACAGCTCAGTCCCATACACATGAATGGAACAAAAATGCTCTTATTACCAGGCACAGGCACTACTAAATGAAGAGTTCTGTGTGTGGTAAACTATTAAGGACCCTCATAAATATTAGATTAAATTCAGCTGAACCCACCAACCACTGATTCAGCCAACAATCTAATGCGCATGGTATTGCCGGCCGAATGATGGTCAGGAGGGATGTCAATTGAACATGTCGAATTTTGGACTGTCGATCACATAGTTCTCCTAGCTATAAGCAGGTGTGCTCACATTAATAAACTATAGGTAATAGAGGGGTTTGCCTACTGGTCAACTCTATATTAACAGCCCCAGCATAAAATAAAAATCTATACTTACCTCCTGCACCAGCACTTCTGAGACCTGTGTTCACCACCGGAGAGCTTACGTTACCACTGCAGCCAATCAGTGAGCACTGAGCAGCTGCAGCCCTCACCGCGGAAGAACAGTGTTTTCACATCAGACATACAACATACTAAACAGGTCAGAGGTGGTAAAACAGTGTATACCGTCCTATCGCTCACCGGTTCAGGCTTTGTATGAAGTCTCGTACGTCATCGGGCAGGATGACCCTGTGCTCCCCCATATCACGGTGATTGCCAAGCACACATACAGGGACGTGGCTGGGGACCTTTGGCAGTTCACGTGTGATGTAAGTAAAGGTCCTGAAACACAAAATGTGACTGTCAGCTCTGAATCATAGAAATGTCTGCCTATTGCATATTCTGATGGTTGACAGTAACAGGAAGAATCTGTAAATATGGCAATATATATGGTGATCCAGCAATCATCTAACACCCCAGTGGAACGAAATTAGAAAAACGAGGTTCCTAGATCAAGCAATTTCTGTGTAAAAGAGCATGTCCTGTTCCCAACCCTGCAAAATCTGCCGTGGCACAACCCTACCCATGGAGGAAGATACCCACCACTGCTTGGTGATGTCAAACATCATAATCACGCCATTGCAGTTCTTGTAAACATCCAGAAACTCCGCATCAAGGGCCAGATCTGCGTCCGCCTTACAAAAGAAATTAAAAATGTAGATCGTGATTTTTTTGCATTACATCGAGCCAAGCAGAACACAGAATGCAGCTTTGGATGTGACCAGAGCATAAGATAATTGGCATTTACAATGTTATTTGCAAAAAAGCAAGAATCTGTATTGGGGATGTTTGTTTTCTCACCTCCTGGGGCTCATTTTCCAGTTTCAGGGCGCTCTCGCCTCTCTTCTTACCTTTACCTAAAAAGTAACGACTGGTTACAGAAAAGTATCACAGTCAAACAGTCACAATATAACTTTTGTCAATCCTGCCCCAACTTTTTTTTTTTTTTTTTTTTACAATTGGGGTTTTACGTATAAAAGAAAAAAAAAGTGTTTGATATACAAGAATTTCCTGAAAGTGTGGCCCCGATGGTCAGGTCTTGCCCGGTTCTCAGATTTTACAGGATAAAACCGTCCTGTGAGGCTGTAGTGAGAAAGACACTAATAAATAACCGGAACGTACCCTTATCCACCACGTCCCACACTTCTACCTTCACTATGTCGTCAGTGGCTGCAAAAACACAAATATAATATGTTATATTGCAGTCTCTTAATATTAACTGCGGTATTTACTTTTAAACAATCCATACAAACTAGGAAAAGACAAGAAGCTTCATAGAAAAAAGACAAAGGAAATGTTACTGCTTAAATCAACGTCAATGTCTAATAGAAGTATTCCCTCCAAATCAGAGAGAACATCAGAGCAAAAACAACTACATAGGGGCAGTATTATAGTAGTTATATTTTTGTACATAGGAGCAGTATTATGGTAGTTATATTCTTGTACATAGGAGGCAGTATCATAGTAGTTATATTCTTGTACATAGGGGCAGTATTATAGTAGTTATATTCTTGTACATAGGGTCAGTATTATAGTAGTTATATTGTTGTACATAGGAACAGTATTATGGTAGTTATATTCTTGTACATAGGAGGCAGTATCATAGTAGTTATATTCTTGTACATAGGGGCAGTATTATAGTAGTTATATTCTTGTACATAGGGTCAGTATTATAGTAGTTATATTGTTGTACATAGGAACAGTATTATGGTAGTTATATTCTTGTACATAGGAGGCAGTATCATAGTAGTTATATTCTTGTACATAGGGGCAGTATTATAGTAGTTATAGTCTTGTACATAGGAGCAGTATTATAGTAGTTATATTCTTGTACATAGGGGCAGTATTATAGTAGTTATATTCTTGTACATAGGGGCAGTATTATAGTAGTTATATTCTTGTACATAGGGGCAGTATTATAGTAGTTATATTCTTGTACATAGGGGCAGTATTATAGTAGTTATATTCTTGTACATAGGGGCAGTATTATAGTAGTTATATTCTTGTACATTAGGTCAGTATTATAGTAGTTATATTCTTGTACATAGGGGCAGTATTATAGTAGTTATATTCTTGCACATGGGGGGCAGTATTATAGTAGTTATATTCTTGCACATGGGGGCAGTATTATAGTAGCTATATTCTTGTACATAGGAGCAGTATTATAGTAGTTATATTCTTCTACACAGGGGTAGTATTATAGTAGTTATATTCATGTACATAGGGTGCAGTATTATAATAGTTATATTCTTGTACATAGGGGCAGTATTATAGTAGTTACATTCATGTACATGTACATAGGGTGCAGTATTATAGTAGTTATATTCTTGTTCATAGGGGCAGTATTATAGTAGTTATATTCTTGTACATAGGGGCAGTATTATAGTAGTTATATTCTTGTACATAGGGGCAGTATTATAGTAGTTATATTCTTGTACATAGGGGCAGTATTATATTAGTTATATTCATGTACATAGGGGCAGTATTATATTAGTTATATTCATGTACATAGGGGGCAGTATTATAGTAGTTATATTCTTGTACATAGGGGCAGTATTATAGTAGTTATATTCTTGTACATAGGAGTATTATAGTACTTATATTCTTGTACATAGGAGCAGCATTATAGTAGTTATATTCTTGTAAAAAGGGGGCAGCATTATAGTAGTTATATTCTTGTACATAAGGGTCAGTATTATAGTAGCTGAGAGATGACACATATAGCATGTACAGTAGAGGTAGATAGGAGACCTCTTACTCTTGTAGTTCCAGTGTATACTGGTGACCTGGATCTCTTGAGTGGGGATATATTCTTCTATAAACTTCTTCCCCTGCAGTCGATGCCAGAGGGTGGTCTTTCCTGTGTTTCTGTCTCCCCTGATGACAATTTTCACTGGTAAACAAACAAGGTTTCCTCAGTTATTCTCAGTCGTTTTGCTTTGATTGCTGTATGACATAACGGTTGGTCAGATTTTCATTGTTTCACTGGAGCAAAGCCTGTTTGAGCCCTCAGCAGTTACAAGATATTGCTTTGCTGCTGGACATACTTAGAGGCTAAGTTCACACTAGGCGTTTTTTTTTCAGCATTTTTTAATGCTTTTTTTTGTCATCGGTATTTTGTGCTTTGCATGTTTTTTTGCATAATGGAGGATGTCACTTCTTTCGGTGTATTTTTTTCAGCGATTGTACAACGTTTTTCACCCACTGAAATGAATGGGTGGTGAAAAAAACGCACCAAAAATGCAGGTATCAGGTTTTGCTGCGGTTTTTTTGTGCCAATAGTTTATTCTATTGAATAGGACTTTTTTTCCCCTACACTAAACTTTCAGCATGCACAAGAGACAAATCTTTACGTGGCTTCCAGGTACACATGAATTGGCAAATTTATGCGCTAAGGATTCTCAATTTTTCACATCTCTAGTGCATTAATGCAATTCAATTTTCATATTTTTTCGTTTGCACGCTATGGCGATACAGAGTGCTGCCTTATCTGTTTCATTGTATATGAGTTGGTGACCCTAGGTAAGCACCTGTTCAGACCTGATTTATGTTTGGATGTGACGGTCAGTTTTCTTGATACAAGAGACAAATCTAGCATGCCAAAACCGCAGCAAAAAATGCCCCCCAAAATGTTTTTTTTTTCCTGCAGCTTCTTTCCCGATAAGAGATTAGGTTTTGCTGCAGAAAAAAAAAACACTGGAAAGCAGCAAGTGTGAACTTAGCCTTGTAAAGAGACTGAAAGCAAGTCTTGACATTCCTGCTGACACAGCTGCAGGGTTGTTACAACGTATCAGTATAAACAACCTCTGATCTGAACAGCTGAAATCTATAGCTGGATATTTTTTTTCCCTGGAGTTTTTGTTTGTTAAACATTATATACCATTGCGAAAAAAAAAGGCTGCAGTGAAATTCCAGGGGATCGGATGACCTGCTTATTATCTGCAATTGTTGAAGATTGCATATTTGCTGCAGGAGAGGCTCAGAAGAACTCTCAGTCACAAGGATCGTTACATAAAGGGGCTGCTTCACCAGCAATTATAGAGGATACAATTTAGACCTGTAATAACATACAGGGAATTTCCCGATAAGCGATTTCCGAGTCTAATCATTATAGTGTTTTCTGACTACTTCCATTCCACAGAGTTTGGTGGACGGTGGCGGTATCGATCAGTCACTTTATATACCGTATATACAGTCAGTGGCCGTCTCGGCAGCGCACGTCACTACCTGCTCTGTGTGCACTTTTTATATTTGCTCCCAAGGGCGTGGATCTTCGGATACCTATGAATGGAACAAAATTTGTACTTTTGTTTTTTCAAAGATGCACGTATGGCCGCCGTAATGGAAAAGAGCTCTGCTGCAGAAAATTAAGAGTTAAATTGCTCTTTCTTTGGTGTACTTCATCCATCAGGTCTAATACTGCACTCCCTTCCAGAGCAGCATTCTCAATTCTGCTGGCTGCTGCCCCCTGGATTTGTGGCAGCCCCCGCTGATACATTCCAGGAGATGCAGTTTCCTTGTGTATAGACTACAGACCCCACTGTGTATCAGGCTTTCCCATGAACACAAGACGTGCGGTCACATGCTGATCATGAGACTGTCACCACCGATCAGGCTGCATTTTCCACATTCTTACATTTGCCACTTTTATACACATATAAACATCTACTTTTCTCTGATCCAAAGGGGTGGCGGCACTTTACAATTCACCCCCTGTATGTTATAATGAAGCTCTATGGTGATTATATAGAAAGTCTACACACCCCTAATACAATAAGAGGTTTTTGTCATATGAAAAAAAAAATCTTACCAAGAAGAATAATTTCAGAAATTTAAAGTTGTCAATAATCACTCCAAACTCATCGACAAAAAACAAATAAGAACATTAAAATATTGTGGTTGCATAAGTGTGAACACCCTCTTATAACGGGAGCTGATGTTGTGTACAGAATTAGTCAATCACATTTGCCCTCATATAACACAGAAGTCAGTACACAAAACATCCTTGACAGGGATTTTCATTAACCCCAGAGAAATTATTGCAGTTCTAGGAGGGTTTTCCTCACATTTTTAGTTGCATTTAATAGCACAATCCATGGTCCATAAACAGCTGACACCCCAGCAAAGGGATCTCAATGTGGAAAGCTATCAGTCAGGAGAAGGTACTGGTCTACTACCATGGACACTATGAAGACGTCATCAAGAAGTGGCTGACATTTGGCATCATAGTGCCATTGCCTAGAACTGGGCATCCCTCAAAAATGGATAAAAAGACAGGAAGAAAATTTGTCAGAAAAGCTGCCAAAAGGTCGACAACAACCTTAAAGGGGGTGCACAAATTTCTGTTGAGTCCAGCTTGTGTTCTGCATGTGACAAAAAACTGTCATTCTTCACATGACTGGCTTGTAGGGTCAGCGGACAAGATGGAAGCCTTTTCTTACACAAAAAACATCAAAGCCCAGCTAGGTTCTGCCAAAACCTCGATAAAGTCGCCCAGAAGTAGGAAATGTGTTATGTCCGATGAGACAAGAAGAAACTATTAGGCCTCAAATCTGAAAGGTGCAAAGCCAACACTGCTCATCATCAGAAGATCACCATCCCCACAGTGAGGCATGGTGGGGGGCAGCATTGTGCTGTTGGGCTGTTTTTCAACAGCTGAAAATAGGCCTTTAATCAAGGTGGAGGGAATTATGAACAATCAAAATATCAGGCAATTTTGCATTGAAACATCACTCCTCTGTAAAAAGCTGAAGATGAATTTCACCTTTCAGTACGACGTCCCTATGTGACCGCCAAAACACTAAAAAAACGGCTTCACCAGAAGAAGATTGAAGTTCTGGAATTGCCCAGATCTGAACCCAGCAGAAAATTTGTGGTGGCCTAAAGTGGGCGCTATACACAGGAGAGGCCCCTGCAATCTGACAGATCAGATATGGAACCACTGCAGAAGCGGGCAATGATGGACCATTTTAGATGTGCTGCGCTGATAGACTCCGGCCTAAAACAAAACTGAACGCTGCCAGGAATTCACAGGGGACTGCAGTAAAGTATTAGGCTGCCGTCACACTAGCAGTATTTGCTCAGTATTTTACATCAGTATTTGTAAGCCAAAACCAGGAGTGGAACAATTAGAGGAAAAGTATAATAGAAACATATGCACCACTTCTGCATTTATCACCCACTCCTGGTTTTGGCTACAAATACTGATGTGAAATACTGACCAAATACTGATAGTGTGACGGCAGCCTTAGTGTAAGGCTAGGGTCACATTGCGTTAGTGCAATCCGTTTAGCGCTAGCGGATTGAACTAACGCAATGTTTTCTATGGGGCTGCGGTCGGGGTCGCGGTAACGTCCCCGCTCTCGCAGATCCCCGATCTGCGAGAGCGGGGAACGGACCGCGGGCGCGCCTCGGACGCTGCAGCGTCCGAGGCGCGCCAGGAATCACCGGCGCGTCGCTAGCGCGTGCCGAACATGGCACGCGCTAGTGAAGCGCGTTCCCATTGCCTTCAATGGGCGCGTTAACGGACGCGTTGCACGGCGTTAATTTCGCCGTGCAACGCTGTCCGTTAAATGCGGTCCCATAACGCAATGGGAACCCAGCCTAAGGCTATGAAGATTTATGCAACCACATTATTTTACTTCTTTCCCCCCAAAAAAGATTTCAGCTTGTTTCTCTTAGGATTTGTACAGATTATGGGTGACACTGAAGAGGGAAGTTTTGAAATTATTCTTATTGGTAGAATTTTTTTTTAACAGGGGTGTGAAGACTTTTTATATCCACTAGACTAGATGTATATACAGGCAGAGTTTGCAAGTGGCGTTCTCCTTTTGGCTCCCATTACTTACTATTATATTGCACCCCTTTGGCGAACCTCCTCTGCAGCACCTGGTTCATGGACTGCAGTCCAGCAGGAATGTTCTTGTCCCGTAGATTGGAGACATCTGAACCCACCAGTTTCTTCAAAGCGGAGAACATCTTGACCTCGGAGAGGGGTAGACGCTGTCCGATCAATACACAAACTTATCGCCCGTTACCCTCCAAATCCTGAAGAAAGTGTCGACGATCAGAAAGGAGATCGGTGGTAGATCTTATAGGGAATGTGCGACATCACCAGCCACAGGACGCCACAGGAGAAATGACATGTCCAGTACAGAAATATGTGAAAAACATGAAAAACCTAACACAGACAAGATTGCAGGTGGAGGCCACAGTCTCTGCTGACACCCAGCTCAAAAATCCTAGAAGAAAAACAAGGATCCATCATCAGAAGCAACGAAGAGAGTAAATTCATGGCCACAAATATCACTGCCACTAGGTCACCACCCTGTATTCAAGAAAGACAGTAGCAATTGGTACAGTGAATGGGGTCAAATACCATAAGGAACTGACTAAACAAGAAAACACCTTCAAAATTAACCTTTATTAAATATCTCTAAAAAGTGATAAATGTGATTAACACATTCAGCCAAATCCTTTTAAAAAGTGGGATAATCCGGGTGTAATATATATATATATACACATACATATATATATATTTTTTTTTTTTTTAAATGTGCTGGCTAACTGACTCTAATAGGCCCCAGAAGAAAGCTGATCACCTGTCTGCAGACTTTGGCACCATAAACATTCGACAAACCCTCGATAACCCTATTTCCCCCTATAGTGATAACACCCATATATACAACATAGATGTGGTGATTCAGGGATCCAGTGTAAGTAATGATTCAGAGAATAGATATAGCCTGATGTAACAATGCACAATCTCTTGTATCAAAGCCTATCAGAAGGACAGTAAAGTGCTAAAGGATTGAGGTGTAACAATATGCACCAATATACAAATCTGAAACCAGGCGATAAAGTGCATCTGTGCTTAAGTCCTCCCAGATTATATGGACCAGATTACCAACACCAATTATGTGAGGCCCCAGAAGGCGACATATCACAATTGTAGAAAAAGAGCCCTTGTCCCAATGCGCCCCCCCAACACACACACTCTCCTGTTCCGGCACAGATATAATTTGTCGGGGCTGAACAGCACATGGAATCTGCCCGTGGATCCATTGAGGTCTCCTCCATATATGATCCCCCGAAAAATCCCCGAGAAAGGAGAGGGGAGGGGGGAAGCGTCAGGACAAGGGTTTTTTCTACAAAGATTTGCGAGGACACGTATATAATAATAATAATAATAATAATTTTTATTTATATAGCGCCAACATATTCCGCAGCGCTTTACAAATTATAGAGGGGACTTGTACAGACAATAGACATTACAGCATAACAGAAATACAGTTCAAAACAGATACCAGGAGGAGTGAGGGCCCTGCTCGCAAGCTTACAAACTATGGGGAAAAGGGGAGACACGAGAGGTGGATGGTAACAATTGCTTTAGTTATTCGGACCAGCCATAGTGTAAGGCTCGGGTGTTCATGTAAAGCTGCATGAACCAGTTATCTGCCTAAGTATGTAGCAGTACAGACACAGAGGGCTAATACTGCATAAAGTGTATGAGAACATGATGCGAGGAACCTTTTTTTTTTTTATTATAAATAGGCCACACAGGGATCGTTAGGTTAATGCATTGAGGCGGTAGGCCAGTCTGAACAAATGAGTTTTTAGGGCACGCTTAAAACTGTGGGGATTGGGGATTATGTGGGGTGATGTGCAAGGACACGTGGGGGGATGTAGGAGGACACGTATATGGGGGGGATGTAGGAGGACACATATATGGGGGATGTAGGAGGACACGAATATGGGGGATCTAGGAGGACACGTATATGGGGGGGATCTAGGACACGTATATGGGGGGGATCTAGGAGGACACGTATATGGGGGGATGTAGGACGACACGTATATGGGGGGGATGTAGGACGACACGTATATGGGGGGGATGTAGGAGGACACGTATATGGGGAGGGATGTAGGAGGACACGAATATGGGGGGGATGTAGGAGGACACGTATATGGGGGGATCTAGGAGGACACGTATATGGGGGGGATGTAGGAGGACACGTATATGGGGGGGATGTAGGAGGACACGTATATGGGGGGGATGTAGGAGGACACGAATATGGGGGGGATGTAGGAGGACACGTATATGGGGGGGATCTAGGACACGTATATGGGGGGGATCTAGGAGGACACGTATATGGGGGGGATGTAGGACGACACGTATATGGGGGGGATGTAGGAGGACACGTATATGGGGAGGGATGTAGGAGGACACGTATATGGGGAGGGATGTAGGAGGACACGTATATGGGGAGGGATGTAGGAGGACACATATATGGGGAGGGATGTAGGAGGTCACATATATGGGGAGGGATGTAGGAGGACACGTATATGGGGAGGGATGTAGGAGGACACGTATATGGGGAGGGATGTAGGAGGACACGTATATGGGGAGGGATGTAGGAGGATACGTATATGGGGGGGATGTAGGAGGACACATATATGGGGGATGTAGGAGGACACGTATATGGGGGGCATGTAGGACACGTATATGGGGGGATGTAGGAGGACACGTATATGGGGGGATGTAGGAGGACACGTATATGGGGGGGATGTAGGAGGACACGTATATGGGGGGATGTAGGAGGACACGTATATGGGGGGGATGTAGGAGGACACGTATATGGGGGGGGATGTAGGAGGACACGTATATGGGGAGGGATGTAGGAGGACACGTATATGGGGAGGGATGTAGGAGGACACGTATATGGGGAGGGATGTAGGAGGACACGTATATGGGGAGGAATGTAGGAGGACACATATATGGGGGATGTAGGAGGACACGTATATGGGGGGCATGTAGGACACATATATGGGGGGGATGTAGGAGGACACGTATATGGGGGGGATGTAGGAGGACACGTATATGGGGGGATGTAGGAGGACACGTATATGGGGAGGGATGTAGGAGGACACGTATATGGGGAGGGATGTAGGAGGACACGTATATGGGGAGGGATGTAGGAGGACACGTATATGGGGAGGGATGTAGGAGGACACGTATATGGGGAGGGATGTAGGAGGACACATATATGGGGAGGGATGTAGGAGGACACGTATATGGGGAGGGATGTAGGAGGACACGTATATGGGGAGGGATGTAGGAGGACACGTATATGGGGAGGGATGTAGGAGGATACGTATATGGGGGGGATGTAGGAGGACACATATATGGGGGATGTAGGAGGACACGTATATGGGGGGCATGTAGGACACGTATATGGGGGGATGTAGGAGGACACGTATATGGGGGGATGTAGGAGGACACGTATATGGGGGGATGTAGGAGGACACGTATATGGGGGGGATGTAGGAGGACACGTATATGGGGGGATGTAGGAGGACACGTATATGGGGGGATGTAGGAGGACACGTATATGGGGGGGATGTAGGAGGACACGTATATGGGGGGGGATGTAGGAGGACACGTATATGGGGGGGGATGTAGGAGGACACGTATATGGGGAGGGATGTAGGAGGACACGTATATGGGGAGGGATGTAGGAGGACACATATGGGGGATGTAGGAGGACACGTATATGGGGGGCATGTAGGACACATATATGGGGGGGATGTAGGAGGACACGTATATGGGGGGGATGTAGGAGGACACGTATATGGGGGGGATGTAGGAGGACACGTATATGGGGAATGTAGGAGGACACGTATATGGGGAGGGATGTAGGAGGACACGTATATGGGGAGGGATGTAGGAGGACACGTATATGGGGAGGGATGTAGGAGGACACGTATATGGGGAGGGATGTAGGAGGACACGTATATGGGGAGGGATGTAGGAGGACACGTATATGGGGAGGGATGTAGGAGGACACGTATATGGGGAGGGATGTAGGAGGACACGTATATGGGGAGGGATGTAGGAGGACACGTATATGGGGAGGGATGTAGGAGGACACGTATATGGGGGGATGTAGGAGGACACGTATATGGGGAGGGATGTAGGAGGACACGTATATGGGGAGGGATGTAGGAGGACACGTATATGGGGAGGGATGTAGGAGGACACGTATATGGGGAGGGATGTAGGAGGACACGTATATGGGGAGGGATGTAGGAGGACACGTATATGGGGAGGGATGTAGGAGGACACGTATATGGGGAGGGATGTAGGAGGACACGTATATGGGGAGGGATGTAGGAGGACACGTATATGGGGAGGGATGTAGGAGGACACGTATATGGGGAGGGATGTAGGAGGACACGTATATGGGGAGGGATGTAGGAGGACACGTATATGGGGAGGGATGTAGGAGGACACGTATATGGGGAGGGATGTAGGAGGACACGTATATGGGGAGGGATGTAGGAGGACACGTATATGGGGAGGGATGTAGGAGGACACGTATATGGGGAGGGATGTAGGAGGACACGTATATGGGGAGGGATGTAGGAGGACACGTATATGGGGAGGGATGTAGGAGGACACGTATATGGGGAGGGATGTAGGAGGACACGTATATGGGGAGGGATGTAGGAGGACACGTATATGGGGAGGGATGTAGGAGGACACGTATATGGGGAGGGATGTAGGAGGACACGTATATGGGGGATGTAGGAGGACACGTATATGGGGGGCATGTAGGACACATATATGGGGGGGATGTAGGAGCACACGTATATGGGGGGATGTAGGAGGACACGTATATGGGGGGGATGTAGGAGGACACGTATATGGGGGGGATGTAGGAGGACACGTATATGGGGGGATGTAGGAGGACACGTATATGAGGGATGTAGGAGGACACGTATATGGGGGGATGTAGGAGGACACGTATATGGGGGGGATGTAGGAGGACACGTATATGGGGGGGGATGTAGGGGGACACGTATATGGGGGGATGTAGGAGGACACGTATATGGGGGGGATGTAGGAGGACACGTATATGGGGGGGGATGTAGGAGGACACGTATATGGGGGGGATGTAGGAGGACACGTATATGGGGGGGATGTAGAAGAACACGTATATGGGGGGGATGTAGGAGGACACGTATATGGGGGGGGATGTAGGAGAACACGTATATGGGGGGATGTAGGAGGACACGTATATGGGGGGATGTAGGAGGACACGTATATGGGGGGATGTAGGAGGACACGTATATGGGGGGGATGTAGGAGGACACGTATATGGGGGGGATGTAGGAGAACACGTATATGGGGGGATGTAGGAGGACACGTATATGGGGGGATGTAGGAGGACACGTATATGGGGGGATGTAGGAGGACACGTATATGGGGGATGTAGGAGGACACATATATGGGGGATGTAGGAGGACACATATATGGGGGATGTAGGAGGACACGTATATGGGGGGGGATGTAGGAGAACACGTATATGGGGGGATGTAGGAGGACACGTATATGGGGGGATGTAGGAGGACACGTATATGGGGGGATGTAGGAGGACACGTATATGGGGGGGATGTAGAAGGACAGGTATATGGGGGATGTAGGAGGACACATATAAGAGGGGATGTCGGAGGACACCTGTGGTGTAACGCCTATGTGTTGCATGTGACAGCTGTCTGTGGCTTCTCCTGTACAGATGTTGGTGGTGCATTCTCCGGTAATGGCCGCTGTGCACCCACCAGCCTCTCGCACAAGTCGCCCCACACCATGCTCCCCAGTATCCCACCTTACCCCGTGCAGTACAGTCCTACCCTTTCCTTCTCGCTCCCAGCCAGAGCAGCAGCGCCGCCATATTCCTTCCTCCTCCCGGGAGCATCAATAGGGCGGAGCCTCTGCAGCTGCTACGGCGCCAGGACGGGTCAGAAAACCTAGGAATGCAGAGCTGCTGCTGCTGTGTTGACGCATGCGCAGAGTGGACTTTACGGCAGCGCGCCAAGTGAACGACGTGGAGAGATGTGTGAGAAATTGAATCACCAGAGACAGAAAGAAACCACAGAGATCGTACGACAATCATAGAAAGGTGGAAATGTAGTCAGTGAGTCCATGTCACGTGTCAGCAACATGAATTGTCACAGACATCTCCTGTCTGAGAGAGAATGTAAAGAAATTTGTGATTTCTTCTATTCAGCCTGTGCTGAGGTATCATCTGTTGTCCATGCCCAATGCCTGAGCCTGCACTACTGAGGACATCGCACATACAGAATACGGAGGGTCTTGTGGGGTGTTCCCAGTATATGGAGGGTCTTGTGGGGTGTTCCCAGTATATGGAGGGTCTTGTGGGGTGTTCCCAGTATACGGAGGGTCTTGTGGGGTGTTCCCAGTATACGCAGGGTCTTGTGGGGTGTTCCCAGTATATGGAGGGTCTTGTGGGGTGTTCCCAGTATATGGAGGGTCTTGTGGGGTGTTCCCAGTATACGCAGGGTCTTGTGGGGTGTTCCCAGTATACGCAGGGTCTTGTGGGGTGTTCCCGGTATACGGAGGGTCTTGTGGGGTGTTCCCGGTATACGGAGGGTCTTGTGGGGTGTTCCCGGTATATGCTGGGTCTTGTGAGGTGTTCCCATACATGGAGGCTCTTGCGGGGGGTGTCCCCAGTGTACGCAGGCTCCTGCGGGGGGGTGTCCCCAGTGTACGCAGGCTCTTGCGGGGGGGTGTCCCCAGTGTACGCAGGCTCTTGCGAGGGGGGTGTCCCCAGTGTACGCAGGCTCTTGCGCGGGGGGGGGGGTGTCCCCAGTGTACGCAGGCTCTTGCGGGGGGGGGGGTGTCCCCAGTGTACGCAGGCTCTTGCGAGGGGGGTGTCCCCAGTGTACGCAGGCTCTTGCGCGGGGGGGGGGGTGTCCCCAGTGTACGCAGGCTCTTGCGGGGGGGGGTGTCCCCAGTGTACGCAGGCTCTTGCGGGGGGTGTCCCCAGTGTACGCAGGCTCTTGCGGGGGGGGGTGTCCCCAGTGTACGCAGGCTCTTGGGGGGGGTGTCCCCAGTGTATGCAGGCTCTTGCTGGGGGGGGTGTCCCCAGTGTACGCAGGCTCTTGCGAGGGGGTGTCCCCAGTGTACGCAGGCTCTTGCGGGGGGGTGTCCCCAGTGTACGCAGGCTCTTGCGGGGGGGTGTCCCCAGTGTACGCAGGCTCTTGCGGGGGGGGGGGTGTCCCCAGTGTACGCAGGCTCTTGCGGGGGGGGGGGTGTGTCCCCAGTGTACGCAGGCTCTTGCGGGGGGGGGGGGGGTGTCCCCAGTGTACGCAGGCTCTTGCGGGGGGGGGTGTCCCCAGTGTACGCAGGCTCTTGGGGGGGGTGTCCCCAGTGTATGCAGGCTCTTGCTGGGGGGGGTGTCCCCAGTGTACGCAGGCTCTTGCGAGGGGGTGTCCCCAGTGTACGCAGGCTCTTGCGGGGGGGTGTCCCCAGTGTACGCAGGCTCTTGCGGGGGGGTGTCCCCAGTGTACGCAGGCTCTTGCGGGGGGGGGGTGTCCCCAGTGTACGCAGGCTCTTGCGGGGGGGGGGGGGTGTGTCCCCAGTGTACGCAGGCTCTTGCGGGGGGGGGGGTGTCCCCAGTGTACGCAGGCTCTTGCGGGGGGGTGTCCCCAGTGTACGCAGGCTCTTGCGGGGGGGTGTCCCCAGTGTACGCAGGCTCTTGCGGGGGGTGTCCCCAGTGTACGCAGGCTCTTGCTGGGGGGGGTGTCCCCAGTGTACGCAGGCTCTTGGGGGGGGTGTCCCCAGTGTATGCAGGCTCTTGCTGGGGGGGGTGTCCCCAGTGTACGCAGGCTCTTGCGAGGGGGTGTCCCCAGTGTACGCAGGCTCTTGCGGGGGGGTGTCCCCAGTGTACGCAGGCTCTTGCGGGGGGGTGTCCCCAGTGTACGCAGGCTCTTGCGGGGGGGGGGGTGTCCCCAGTGTACGCAGGCTCTTGCGGGGGGGGGGTGTGTCCCCAGTGTACGCAGGCTCTTGCGGGGGGGGGGGGGGTGTCCCCAGTGTACGCAGGCTCTTGCGGGGGGGTGTCCCCAGTGTACGCAGGCTCTTGCGGGGGGGTGTCCCCAGTGTACGCAGGCTCTTGCGGGGGGTGTCCCCAGTGTACGCAGGCTCTTGCGGGGTTTGTCCCCGGTGTACTCGGGTTCTTAAGGCGGGTGTCTCCAGTGTATGCAGGCTCTTGCGGGGGGTGTCCCCGGTGTACACAGGCTCTTGCGGGAGGTGTCTCCAGTGTATGCAGTCGCTTGCGGAAGGTGTCCAGCATTGGGGCGCAGGAAAAGTGGAGAAAGAGAAGCCCACCTGAACTGAGCTCGAGACCATATCCCAACACATAGCTCATAACTCAATCCCCATGTCTATACCCTGGCACTTTGTATTGTGGGCAGAGATGCACATTGAACACTAGATGGCAGCACAAGTCAATGAACCAGTGTCTCCACTAAAAGGTATCAACCACTGAGGACTCTCGATTCTAAATATTTTTCCACTAAGTCCAGCATTGATGGCCATGTCCATAGCCTGCATTGCCATGACATCCTCCGCTCTATTTCGTGGCAACTATATTAGCAGTAAAATTACAAACTTTATTTTTTGACTAACATTATACACATAATATGCTGTATATAGTGAATATGCTGTAAAGGCAGAGGTGAGGCTAATAGAAGTGGACGTTCCATCGGGGACAGGGCATGACCACTGCAGCCAAACGATGGCACAGGGACTACCAAGCCATCACCGCTGTGGCCAGTGATTGCAGCGATCATGCACTGTCTCCACTTGAATTATTAGTAAGGGACCTGGGCACACAGTCACAGGGGTGCCACAGTCATTTAAAGGTACAGTACTTACTATCTTTACTTCCATCCTTAAGGTTTCCTATCCCTGTTCCTTACTATCCTGCCCCCTTTTTATGGATTTTTTTGCTGCATACATTATAATTAGGCACTAAGTGAAAACTCTTTCATACTTTTTTTTGTGACTGAATCACCTGGAGGCAGTTACCATTATAGGGATTGATAATGGAATATATATAAGGATATTACAAACACTGTTATGGGGCTTATTATATTTTGACTACTTTGCCATGTATGATATATAAGAACATTTTTAGAAGCTTCATTGCTCCACAAATTTATAAATATTTAATTTTCACTTTAATTCTAATAGCAGCTCCATTTTTAACCCCTTTCTGACCTCGGATGGGATAGTACGTCCGAGGTCAGAAGCCCCGCTTTGATGCGGGCTCCGGCGGTGAGCCCGCATCAAAACCGGGAGATGTCAGCTGTTTTGAACAGCTGACATGTGCCCGTAATGGGCGCGGGCAGAATCGCGATCTGCCCGTGCCTATTGACTAGTTAAATGCCGCTGTCAAACGCAGACAGCGGCATTTAACTACCGTATCCGGCCGGGAGGCCGGAAATGACGGCATCGTCGACCCCCGTCACATGATCGGAGGTCAGCGATGCTTCAGTATTGTAACCATAGAGGTCCTTGAGACCTTTATGGTTACTGATCCCCGGCAGCTGTGAGCGCCACCCTGTGGTCGGCGCTCACAGCACACCTGATTTTCTGCTACCAGATCGCTGCTATTTAGCCGAGCCGATCGTGCTGTGCCTGCTTCTGGCCTCCAATGGAGGCTGTTGAAGCACTGCAAAAGTAAAAAAAAAAAAAAAAAGTTTAAAAAAATGTAAAAAAAATAAAAATAAAAAAAATATAAAAGTTTAAATCACCCCCCTTTCTCCCCAATCAAAATAAATCAATAAAAAAAAATCAAATCTACACATATTTGGTATTGCCGCGTTCAGAATCGCCCGATCTATCAATTAAAAAAAAGCATTAACCTGATCGCTAAACGGCATAGCGAGGAAAAAATTAGAAACGCCAGAATTACGTGTTTTTGGTCGCCGCGACATTGCATTAAAATGCAATAACAGGCGATCAAAAGATCGTATCTGCACCAAAATGCTATCATTAAAAACGTCAGCTCGGCACGCAAAAAATAAGCCCTCAACCGACCCCAGATCATGAAAAATGGAAACGCTACGAGTATCGGAAAATGGCGCAATTTTTTTTTCTTTTTTTAGCAAAGTACCACTTAGGTAAAAAATAACCTAGACATGTTTGGAGTCTATGAACTCGTAATGACCTGGAGAATCATAATGGCAGGTCAGTTTTAGCATTTAGTGAACCTAGCAAAAAAGCCAAACAAAAAACAAGTGTGGGATTGCACTTTTTTTGCAATTTCACCGCACTTGGAATTTTTTTCCCGTTATCTAGTACACGACATGCTAAAACCAATGATGTCGTTCAAAAGTACAACTCGTCCCGCAAAAAATAAGCCCTCATATGGCCAAATTGACGGAAAAATAAAAAAGTTATGGCTCTGGGAAGGAGGGGAGTGAAAAACGAACACGGAAAAACGATAAATCCCAAGGTCATGAAGGCGGTTAAAGGAGAAGATTCACCTGTAATTTGTGCACCTTTTTTGGCTGTTTTTTTTGCATATTGCTGTCCCCATACTAACTGGTTTTACGTTGAATCTTTTAATATTGTATCAATAAAAATTTTCATGTAATTTTATTTCATAAAGCTTCCCGTCGATTTTTTTTTTTTTTTTTTTTTTTTTTTAATTTCCATTATACAGTTAGTAAGGCCTCCATGGCAACTATATTAGCAGTAAAATTACAAACTTTATTTTTGAACTAACATTATACACATAATATGCTGTATATAGTGAATATACTGTAAAGGCAGAGGTGAGGCTAATAGAAGTGGACGTTCCATCGGGGTCAGTGCATGACCACTGCAGCCAAACTATGGAACAGGGTCTACCAAGCCATCACCGCTGTGGCCAGTGATTGCAGCGATCATGCGCTGTCTCCACTTAAATTATTAGTAAGGGACCTGGGCAGGGGTACAAGAAGAGATGGGGGATTGGTTGCCGAACATCTTATTTGGTTCATATTTAAAATGAAAAAGAAAGCTGTCAACCCTTTAAGCCTTTGGTTACAGAGTGATGCCAACCATTATTGCCAGGCAAAATATCTCATCATGGTGATGTACATCATAAAAGAATGAATGTGAAGGCGATCTCACTGCGACTCTTGTGTTATGGAGACCGTGATACACAAGTGGCAGGTAATTTCTCATCTTCCTTTCCTCGAGCAGTCCTCATGACTAGTTTTATCATAACGACTGATGATTTTTATGACTGCATTTGTGAATACCTTCAAGGTCAAGGTTATAGCAACTTTCCAGATTGATCTTCATGTCTTAAGCAGGGGTGGGGAACCTTTTTTCTACCAAGGGCAATTTGGATATTTTTGCATCATTCAGGGGCCGTACAAAATTATCAACTTGAAAATAAATTACTCTGCTTTATTTGGTCAAATTAATTGTCACTCCTAATGTGATGGCTGGAGCTGCTTCTCTTTGGTGAGGAGTGATGTTAGGTGGTAGTGATGATGTTGCTACTCGTAACTACTTTCACAGATTTGCCCTGTTTGGAACGTGGCGACTCTTCGTGATAAATTTTGTAAAGAACTCTCAGCAGTAAGTTCTTAACATAAATGCATGTTACACTGCAGGTCTCACAGTGGGAAATCAATCACTGCTCATATTACATTTATAGAACTCAAGCAGCGGGAGGTTTGCTGTATATATCACATAGGAGACACTGAGACTGCTGTGTATACATCACATAGAGGATACTGAGACTATTGTATATTGTATATGCATCGCATTTGAGACACCGAGACTGCTGTATACACATCACATAGGAGACATCGAGACTGCTGTGTACACATCACATAGGAGACATCGAGACTGCTGTGTACACATCACATAGGAGACAGAGACTGCTGTGTACACATCACATAGGAGACATTGAGACTGCTGTGTACACATCACATAGGAGACATCGAGACTGCTGTGTACACATCAAATAGGAGACATCGAGACTGCTGTGTACACATCACATAGAAGACACCGAGACTGCTGTATACACATCATCATTGGGGGCTCCGCTGGATCTCTTGTGCCATCCACCCTATCTTGTGTCAGTTGCTGGTAAGCTCCATTTTGTAGCTATTGGTTTAGACGACTACATGGTCGCAGTGGGTAAACATTTTATTACATAGCGCTACCTACCTCATTTGGTGCTATCTGCAGGGAAGTGCTGCCTTATAGGTATCTACTGTACTTGATAGGTTTACATTGTTGCACTATATTTGCACTTTAACTGTGGTATGCCTTATTTGACTTATGTAATACTGGCAGTGATGTGGGGTGTATGACACTCATGATCCTTCATGTCATCCTTTTGTATTTTTTACTATGTGTTACACTTTAATACACTTTATATTTTCACAATAAAATACTCTTTTAAACCTAAGTACTCCTTTTTTCTACCGATTTTTCTGTATACACATCACGTAAGAGACACTGAGACTGCTGTATACACATCACATAGGAGACACCAAGACTGCTATATATACTGTATATCATATAGGAGACACCGAGACTGCTGTATACGCATCATATAGGAGACACTAAGACTGCTGTATACATATCAGATAGATGACACCGAGACTGGTGTATGTACATCACAAAGGAGACACCGAGACTGCCATGTACACCGACAAGCAAAAGAATAACAACGTTTTGAATTTTTGACTTTCAGGCTCCATATCTCACCATCCACTATTGCTTCGAACGTGAGACTACTATCATTTTATAGACAATCATCTTGGCTATCTCATACATAAATATGACTTGCCACTATCTTGTATATGATTATGTATGTAGATTCTTGTCGTGTCAAGCATTGTTACTGTTTCTCTAGTCACCTTCCACAACAGCACAGGAGGATGTCTCCATTCTCTAATGGGGGACAGGAAGCACGAGAGATTAAAAGCCCCTCCTCCCTCCAAATCCCCAGTGTCTTTCCTGTCCCCCATGGGGCATGGAGAGGTTCTGGTATGCTGCGTGGCCGGCGACTGCGGTGTACCTGTATTTATTCTCTGCCGGGCAGTTGTGGTTGGGGCTCTGCCTTCCTCCTCATTTACTGCTCCCGTCTCCCCTGGACTCGGAACCTTCCTGGCCCACCTGCGCCTCTGCGGAGGTAAAGCGGGCCAGTGATCCCCGGCGGTGGCCTCCATGAGCTCACCGCTTCATCCTTCTCTCCTGTGCGGCGTTCGGCGTCCCGGAAGTGACGTCATTGTTGTGCGCACGCGTCACTTCCGGTCCTGCGCTCTCTGCTGGAATGCATGCTGGAGCGCATCGACTTCCTGGTTTGGCCTCCTAGCTCCCCCAGGGCTACCGACGCCGCACAGAGCATGCCTTTTCTCATGGAGGCCTGCTCCAGGACCCGGGGAGGAGGAGGGGAACATGTTTCACCTGCGCTGGGGGCTGGATTTATTTCTATATAAACCAGCCTGAAGACACCTCCAGGTAAGACTGATCCCTGTCAAAATGGAAGGTGCTTCCTGCCCTGCATCTGCAGAGCCCAGCGCTACCCCTGCTCCAGTAAGTCCGTTGCGGGGTGGGTCCAAGGCTAGGATTAGTGGGGCTCTTCTGATCCTTACACCACTCTCCCTCTCTTTGCAGGGAGACAAGTCTGCCCAGAAAATCCTGGCCAAAAAGACGCCTAAATGTGCGATCTCCAATGCAAAGCTTCACTCTCTATGGGAGAAGAAGCTGTGTCAGGGGTGCACAGATAAAGTTGTCAGAGCCGAACAGCCTTCCCTCCTTGACGAAATCCGGGCCCTAGTCAAGCATGAAGTCCAAACTTCTCTAGCTGCCTTCAATCCTCCTCCTCCTCGACAGCCGCAGGGTCCTTCTCCTTCTAAAAAAAGAAAAATACAATTTGAGGATTCGGCCTCCGAATCCGATCACTCTTTTTCATCCTCTTCTGAAAAATGGGGTGAATCTTCGTCTCGTAAATTTACGGAAGAAAGAAAATATTTTTTCTCCTCTGATTATACTGAAGAGTTGGTTATGGCTGTACGTAACACGATGAAATGTTTGGAGGATTGAGGTCAGAGAGACAAATAGGGTTTCCGGTACATAAAAATGTCTTAGATTTAATTTCTCAGGAGTGGGAGCTTCCCGAGAAACGCTTATCCACACCCTCTGAAATGAAACACAGGTTTCCCTTAGAGGCAGCTTCCCCTTCATGGGACATACTTAAAGTGGACATTCAGGTGGCGAGGGGAGCAAAGAAAACCTCTCCCCTTTGAGGACTCCTCACAATTGAGAGATCCGCTAGACAGAAAGATGGAAAGCCTGTTAAAATAGTCATGGGAAACATCTACCTCGGAGTTAAAATCTAATATTGCTGCCACCTGTGTTGCCAGAGCCCTGTCTCGTTGGATGGACGAGCTAGAAAAGCACATTGCTCAGGGTACCTCCAGAGGGGAACAATTCGACTCTCTTACCATGCTCCAAAAATCCTCAGCTTTTTTAGCAGACTCATATGGAGTCGATCAGAATTGCGGCAAGATCCTTAGTTCAGTCTCCGCCCGCAGAGCCCTCTGGCTTAAAATGTGGAGAGGTGACGTTACCTCCAAGATTAAACCCTTTAAAGGTGATTATCTTTTCGGGCCTGCCCTGGATGAAATCCTGGAAAAGGCCACAGATAGAAAAAAGGCCCTTCCAGAACAGAAGGCGGTCAGAAGACTTTTTTTTCGTGCCCCCCAGTCTAATACCCCTCAAACAAGAGGTAAAGGGAAAACTGGGCAATGGAGTTATGCTAAAGGCAAAGGGAAGAATATCCTCATTCCCCAGCAGGATAAATGACTCTGTTCCGGTGGGGGGGAGGCTAGCAAATTTCATCCATCATTGGCGGGCCATTACCAACTGTCAGTGGGTTCTCAATGTTATTCAGGAGGGCTTTCTCATAGAATTCATCTTCCCCTCCTCGGAATCTGCAGATTACTTCTCCGAACCCTGAGGGAGCACATTCAGTGATGATGACAGGCCTTGTGGATCTCCTAAAATCAAATGTGATCTCCCCAGTACCCCCCGAAGAATGGGGTTCAGGCCACTACTCTTGTCTCTTCCTGGTAAAAAAAACCATCAGGCGAGGCGCGAGTCATAATAAACCTAAAAGATCTCAACCGTCATATCCTATACCGCCGTTTCAAGATGGAATCAGTGAAGTCTGCTATTCCCCTGATAGGTGAAAATTATTTCATGGCAACCATCGACCTAAAGGATGCCTACTTTAATGTGCCGATCCATCCCCGGCACAGAAAGTACCTCAGGTTTGCAATACAGTTCAACCAACAAGTGAATCATTTTCAGTTCAACGTACTCCCTTTCGGCATTTCTTCAGCGCCGAGAGTATTCTCCAGGATAATGGCGGAGGCTGTATCTCACATCCGGAGTCAGGGAGTCCGTATTGTCCCATACCTGGACAATCTGCTGCTTATAGCCCCCTCGGCTCAGATCCTCAACAGTCATGTCTTAAAGACCCTCGACATTCTCAAAACCTTGGGGTGGCTCCCAAACCTGAGGAAGTCCCAGCTACAACCTTCCCAATCAAGGAGGTTTCTGGGGGCTCTGTTGCACTCGGTATACAGAAATCGTTTCTCCTGGAAGATCATCGTCGAGTGTTAATAGAGAAGATCGTGGATCTCAGAGAGGACAGGTCTCCGACTCTACGGAAAAGTATGTCGGTCCTAGGCTCTATGACAGCATCTATTCAGTCGGTTGCCTGGGCTCAGGCCCATTCCAGAACCCTTCAAGCTCACATCCTCAAAAACTGGGACGGAAATCCGGGTTCCCTGAACAAGAGTACATACTCCAGGGCGCGTAAAAGCATTTCTAGTGTGGTTGAACCCAAAAACATCCGCAGGGGTGTGAACTGGTCACAATCCCCCCTTGTAATGATTACAACCGACGCCAGCAAGCAGGGCTGGGGGGCAGTAATCTCACACACTCCCTTCCAGGGATGCTGGAATCAAGCAACAAGTGCCAGATCCTCCAATTTCAGGGAGTTGAAAGCAGTGGAGGAAGCCCTTCTAGCCGCAAGCGGCCTAATATCGGGGAGTCACGTAAAAATTTACTCGGACAACACGACAGCTGTTGCCCACCTCCGACATCAGGGGAGCTCAAAGTTCAACAGTTTAAAAAACATCTCCAACCGAATATTCTGTTGGGCAGAAAAACACCTCTCTCACAGCAGTCCACTTGAAGGGGTCTTCCAACCTGCAAGAGGATTTCCTGAGTCGCCAGGACATTCAGCCAGGAGAATGGAGCCTGAACAGAAGAATCTTCAGGATGTTGGTAGACAGATGGGGTCTACCAGAGGTAGATTTATTTGCCTCAGACCAAAATTCACAGGTCAGAGCCTTTTTTTCCCTAAACCCCAGGGACAATTCCATAGGAGTGGACACTCTAGTCCAGGCAAGGAACTTCCGATTGGCCTACGCCTTCCCGCCAATCACAATACTGGCAAAAACCCTATGAAAGATCCGAGAGGAACAGGTGCCAACCATCCTAGTTGCTCCGGTATGGCCAAAGAGGAGCTGGTACAATCTCATTATCGAACTGCAGATAGACGGTCCGGTTCACCTGCCGGTAGTTGCCGATCTTCTCCTCCAGGGACCCTTCCAGCACCAGAATCCCCAAAGATTGAACTTAGCGTCCTTGTTACTGAGGCCCAGGTCCTAAGTGCTAGAGGGCTGTCAGATGCTGTAATCTCTACTTTGCAAAAATCCAGGAAGCCTGTCACTAATGCAATTTATGCTAAAGTATGGAAAACTTTCTCGACTTTCTGTCTACCTAATAAACCAGATCCACTCCATCCGAACATATCTCAAATATGGGACTTCCTTCAGCGTGGGTTAGATTTGGGCCTTAGACCCAGCACTCTAAAGGTTTAAGTTTCCGCTGTTAGTGCTGTTTGTGACCAGGATCTGCCAATCACCGTTGGATCAGAAGATTTATGGTATCAGCTGTAAGATTGCAGCCTAGGAACCAACCCATGATACCCTCATGGGACTTGAATCTAGTCCTCAGGGGGCTCAAACAAGCACCGTTTGAGCCTTTAACTTCCTGTTCTCCTCAACACCTGTCATACAAGGCCGCCTTCCTGGTAGCACAGCAAGACGTGTGGGAGAGCTGCAAGCCTTATCGGTTAGAGAACCCTACTTGATAATAACAGATGACTCTATAATTCTCCAGCTTGATCCATCGTTTCTGCCGAAGGTGGTGTCTGATTTTCATCGTTCTGAGAACATTATTCTTCCTTCTGCCAGAACCCGGCAAACCCAAAGAAGACGAGTTCCATTCTCTCGATGTTAGAAGGACTATTCTATACTATCTTGAACAAACTAGTTCTTTCAGAATTGATCAAAACCTGTTTGTCCATCTGTCGGGTCAGAATAAAGGAAGGAAAGTGGCAAAAAGTACTATTTCCAGTTGGATCAAAAGAGCCATACATGAAACCTATCTGTCCCAGAACTTGACTCCTCTAATTAAGGTCAAGGCCCATTCTACAAGGTCTACTTCAGTGTCATGGGCAGAAAGATCAGGCGCTTCCATCGAGCAGATCTGCAAGGCTGCAACTTGGTCTTCACTACATACCTTTACCAACCACTACAGATTGGACTTAATGTCCAATAGGGATCTAGTCTTTGGCCGGCAAGGTCTCCAGGCTATTGTCCCCCCCCCCCCCCAGTGCAGAATTGGTTGGTACTCCTCCTGTGCTGTCGTGGAAGGTGACTAGAGCAAATAGAATTAGACTTACCGGTAATTCGGTTTCTAGGTACCTTCTACGACAGCACTAATTCCCTCCCTTTCCTTGGATTTATGCTGGCATTATTAAGGTAGCTAGTGCTATGGTATCCGTTGTAAGTCACTGGCGATTTGGAGGGAGGAGGGGCTTTTAACCTCTCGTGCTTCCTGTCCCCCTTTAGGGAATGGAGACATCCTCCTATGCTGTCGTGGAAGGTTCCTAGAAACCGAATTACCGGTAAGTCCAATTCTATTTTTGCTCCTAAAAAATGTAAATTGTATTATTTTGTAAATCCACCTTTGGGAACGCTTAGAAGAAACCAGGGGTCAGATTTCGGTTGAGACATGCTTGAATCTGATAGAGAACATGCCCAGAAGGATTCAGGCAGTGTTGAAAGCCAAAGTTGGTGCATACTGGTCGCCTCACTTGGGTATGTATACAGTTTTTTCTTCAACTCTACCCACAAGTGTTTGATTGGGTTGATGTCTGTGGGGGCCAATCCAAACACTCTACTTCATTGTCATTGAGCCATTTATTTGCCAATCTCGATGTATGCTTCTAATCGTTGTCCTGCTGGAACATATGTGGTCCATTTCATACCCATAGTACTCTAGTGTACAAAGTAACTTGTCTTGTAGGACACTCACATATAGCTCAGCATTGAGACAACAATCAATGCTGGTCAAGTATCCAACGCCTTTGCTATGAAACACCCCATATCATCTGCCTTTCTCCATCAAATTTCACAGTTCCTTTAATTTCTCAATCCGATAGCCCCTTTTTACCTTGTTTCTCTGATACTCATTTGCACCCATCAGAGCCTAGTATCTGGACTTAAGTCTCATCGCTCCCAATCACCCATTTCCATTCTTCTATTGTCCACTTTTTGTACTTTTTTGCAAGCTTGAGCCAACGTTTCTTATTATGATATTGAAGTCAAGGTTTCTTCACTTTTTTTGGGGCCACCATTCCAGACTTGGGAAATGTGCGTCGCACGGCACGCCAGAACTGATAGACCTTGGGATGAGCCGACTTGTAGACTCCGATATTTTGCCTGGATGTCCACCTCTTGGCTTCTAAATGGATGGACGGACTTCATTAAATATTCTTCCAACTGTCATGGCGCTCACATGATTCAGTTTGGCAATTTTCTTGGCCGAGAGACCCCTATCGATGTTTTTTTTTTCTTGGGAAATCATCTTCATGTCTGCTCCTCAATTCGGACCAGTGACTTTTCACTTGGGAATCAACCTAATAACGCACTGAGCAATTCGGGAATGTGAGAACAGGGTGTAACTTGAAGTATACAGGAAAAAAAATATGTTTCCACCACTAGGAGCAAAACAGTAACAATGCAGTGACATGACAAGAATCTGCATAACTAATCATATGCTAAATAGTTGCAAGTCAAATTTATGTATGAGATAGCCAAGATGATTGTCTATAAAATGAGGGTACTCTCATGTTCAAAATAGTAGTGGATGGTGAGATTTAGAGCCTGAAGGTCAAAAGTTCAAAAATATTGTTACCCTTTTGCTTTTCAGTGTACATCACATAGGAGACAACGAGACTGCTGTATATTCATCACATAGGAGACCCCAAGACTACCATATACATCAAAGAGGAGACACAGAGACTGCGGCATATACATCACAGGAGACATGGGGCTGTGGCATAGACATCACAGGAGGTACTTTGGGGCTGCTGTATATACATGACAGGAGACATGGTGCTGCGGCATAGACATCACAGAGGGCACTTTGGGGCTGTGGCATAGACCTCACAGGAGACATGGAGCAGCAGCATAGAACTAACAAGAGAAATGGGGCAGTGGTATAGACACCACAGGAGACACTTTGGAGCTGTGGTATATATATCACAGGAGACACTTTGGGGCTGCGGCATAGACCTCACGGGAGACACTTTGGGACTGTGACATATACATCACAGGAGACGTGGCTGTGGCATAGACATCACAGGAGACATGGTGCTACGGCATACGCCTCACAAGAGAGTTGGGCTGCGGTATGTATATCACAGGAGACGCTTTTGGTCTGCGGCATAGACCTTGCAGGAGATACTTTGGGGCTGCGGCATAGACCTCACAGGATGCATGGGGCTGCAGCATAGACCTCACAGGATGCATGGGGTTGCTGTATACAGGGTGGGCCATGCATATGGATACACCTAAATAAAATGGGAATGGTTGGTGATATCAACTTCCTATTTGTAGCACATTAGTATATGGGAGGGGGAAACTTCTCAAGATGGGTGGTGACCATGGTGGCCATTTTGAAGTTGTCCATTTTGGATCCAACTTTATTTTTTTCAATGGAAAGAGGGTCATGTGACATATCAAACTTATTGAGAATTTTTATTTACAAGCTTCTCTTTGTTTACAGCCATTGACATGTCGCAGAAGTTAACACGTGAGGAGCGGATAGAAATTGTGTTGATGTCTGGTGAACGCAGCACCCGCGTCCTTGCAGCAGATTTCAATGCAAGACACCCTACGCAAGAAAACTGTCACCATTCCCATGTTATTTAGGTGTATCCATATAAATGGCCCACCCTGTATACATCACAGGAGACACTGTGGTCCTTAAGAATCTATCCGAGACTGGAGAAAAGGTAACCGGCTCTTGGGTCTGAGGTTCCCCACCTATTTCTTAAAGGGAACCTGTCTGGTCTCCCATGCCCTCCAATCCAGCAACATTCAGCTGTAGGTGATTAATCTCCCTCCCTAACCAGCCCTGTATAACATAATTAAGTTAAATAAATGCTTTAAAAATGCAGTTATAACCTCCGCTTTTCTTATGCTAATGAGGGCTTTGACTGGTCGATGAGGCATTCGTTCCCCAGACTAGTCAGCTTCTTTCCACATTATCACTCCCCTGTGGGTGTGATAACATAATTCGCATGAGTGGCGTCCTTGCCAGCTCATTCAAATCTGCGCACGTGTACCGCTCATTCCGGCAGCATCACTCCGTCTCTGCGTACACCTGGCTTCAGAGGGACCTGACAGCTTCCCTTTAAAGTAATGCTGAACTGCTGTTTCTCATTACTTGGTGTTTTTTATTTTTGTGGATTTGCTGCCTTCAGTCTGAATCTACAATGTGCACATTCCAATAAGACCAAGATAAACCACTGCATGAACAGGAGTGACTAAATATTTGACAGTTAGAGTTTGTGATGTATGTACAGGGTGGATACCCTGTTTATGGTGTTAGTATATGTTTTATAGTGTGTATACACTGTGTGTAGGATGTGCATGTGGTGTGTACATTGTATGAGGTGTATATAGGGTACCTAAGTTGCATTGTAAACGCATTGATTGATGTCCCTCATCTGATGGAATTTTCCTCTTGTATTCTTCCCCCCACCTGATGGAACTCTTTGTTACATGAAATCGTATTTTTTTATTTTTTAATATGAATAAATGAAATGTTTTTATTGGAGCTGGAATTTCCTCTCTTCTATTAGCTACAGTATATATTATGTAGGTTGTATATATTGTATGGGGTGTATATAGAATGATAGAATGTATATATTTCATGGGGTATATATTGTATTGGGTGTATATAGGATATATATATATATATATATATATATATATATATACACACACACACACATATACAGTGTATATATATATATATATATATATATATATTATATGGGGTGTATATAGGATTTACATATTGTATAGGGTGTATATATTGTATATGGTGTATATTGGGTGTATATATTGTATGAGGTGTATATATTGTATGGTGTATATGTATTATATAGGGTGTATATATTGTATTGTGTGTATGTATTGTATGGGGTGTATATAGGATGTATATATTTTATATGGTGTATATTGGGTGTATATATTTTATGGGGTGTATATATTGTATGGGGTTTATGTATTGTATGGGGTGTATATAGGATGTATATATTGTATAGGGTGTATATATTGTATGGTGTGTATGTATTGTATGGGGTGCATATAGGGTGTATATATTGTATGGTGTGTATATATTGTATAGGGTGTATATATTTTATGGGTTGGGTATATTGTATGGGATGTATGTATTGTATGGGGTGCATATAGGGTGTATATATTGTATGGTGTGTATATATTGTATAGGGTGTATATATTTTATGGGTTGGGTATATTGTATGGGATGTATGTATTGTATGGGGTGTATATATTGTATGGCATGTATGTATTGTATGGGGTGTATATAGGGTGTATGTATTGTATGGGGTGTATATTGGGTGTATATATTTTATTGGGTGTATATATTGTATGGCTTGTATGGGGTGTATATAGGATGTATATATTGTATGGTGTGTATATAGGATGTATATATTTTATGGGGTTTATATATTGTATGGGGTGTATATATTGTATAGGGTGTATATATTTTATGGGTTGTACATATTGTATGGGGTGTATATATTGGATGGGGTGTATATAGTGTGTATATATATATTGTACTAGATGGTGGCCCGATTCTAACGCATCAGGTATTCTAGAATATGCATGTCCACGTAGTATATTGCCCAGCGACGTAGTATATTGCCCAGTGACGTAGTATATTGCCCAGTGACGTAGTATATTGCCCAGCCACGTAGTATATTGCCCAGTCACGTAGTGTATTGCCCTGTCACGTAGTATATTGCCCAGCCACATAGTATATAGCAGAGCCACGTAGTATATTGCCCAGCCACGTAGTATATTGCCCAGTCATGTAGTATATTGCCCAGCCACGTAGTATATTGTCCAGCCACATAGTATATAGCAGAGCCACGTAGTATATTGCCCAGTCACGCAGTATATTGCCCAGTCACGCAGTATATTGCCCAGTCACGTAGTATATTGCCCAGCCACGTAGTACATAGCAGAGCCACGTAGTATATTGCCCAGCCACATAGTATATTGCCCAGCCACATAGTATATTGCCCAGCCACATAGTATATAGCAGAGCCACGTAGTATATTGCCCAGCACAGAGCCATGTAGTATAGAGACTTAAAAAAAAAAAAAACATATACTCACCTTCCGAAGGCCCGTCGAAGTCCTGCTATACTCACCCTCCGCCGCCTTTCTCGCTCCTCGCGACGCTCCCGGGACTGCTCCATTGCAAGCGGCAGCTTCCGGTGGTCCCAGGGCTGGTGTGAGCAGGACCTATGATGACGTCGCGGTCACATGACCGTGACGTCACGGCAGGTCCTTGTCGCACACCAGCCCTGGGACTGGAAGCTGCCGCTTGCAATGGAGCAGTCCCGGGAGCGTCGCGAGGAGCGAGAAAGGCGGCGGAGGGTGAGTATAGCAGGTTTTTTTTATTATTATTATTTTTAACATGACATATTTTTACTATTGATGCTGCATAGGCAGCATCAATAGTGAATAGTTGGGGACACACAGGGTTAATAGCAGGGGTAACGGAGTGCGTTACACCGCGGGCTGTTACAGCTGCCATTAACCCTGTGTGAGTGGAGGGGATTACGGAGCGGGCTCCGGGCAGTGAGTGCAGGGGAGTAGGGGAGGGACTAATCGGACTGTGCCCGACGCTGATTGGTCGCGGCAGCCATGACAGGCAGCTGCCGAGACCAATCAGCGAACGAATAACCGTGACAGAAGGACAGACAGACAGACGGAAGTGACCCTTAGACAATTATATATATAGATGGGGTGTATATAGGGTGTATATGTTGTATGGCGTGTATGTATTGTATGGAGTGTATATTGAATATATATATTGGATGGGGTGTATATAGGGTGTATATATTGGATGGGGTGTATATATTATATGGGGTATATATTGTATGGAGTGTATATAGGGTGTATATATTGTATGGTGTGTGTATATAGGATGTACAGGTGCTTCTTAAAAAAATTAGAATATTGTCAAAAAGTTAATTTATTTCAGTTCTTCAATAGAGAAAGTATAACTCATATATTATATAGAGTCATTACAAACAGAGTGATCTATTTCAAGTGTTTCTTTAATGTTGATGATTATGGCTTACAGCAAATGAAAACCCAAACGTTATTATCTCAGTAAATTAGAATTAGCTTCCTAAGTGTTTTAAAAGGTCCTTTAGTCTGTTTCAGTAGCTCCGCGATCATGGGGAAGACTGCTGACCTGACAAATATCCAGAAGGCAGTCACTGCCACACTCCACAAGGAGGGTAAGCCACAAAAGGTCATTGCTAAAGAAGCTGGCTGCTCACAAAGTGCTGTATCCAAGCATATTAATAGGAAGGTGAGTGCAAGAAAAAAGTGTGGTAGAAAAAGGTGCACAACCAACCAGGGTAAAAAATTTGGGGGAGATTCACAAGGAGTGGACTGCTGCTGGAGTCATTGCCCCAAGAGCCGCCACACACAGACGTATCCAGGGCATGGGCTACAAGTGTCACATTCCTTGTGTCAAGCCACTCATGACCAATAGACAACGCCAGAAGCGTCTTACCTGGGCCAAGGAGAAAAAGAACTGGACTGAAGAGTGGAGAGGCCACAATCCAAGCTGCTGGAGGTCTAGTGTGAAGTTTCCACAATCAGTGATGGTTTGGGGAGCCATGTCATCTGCTGGTGTAGGTCCACTGTGTTTTAGTATTAAAACATAGAAGTACCACACGATGTCAGGAGATGTATTATATATCTAGTTAGATCCGAAATAAATTATATATCAATCCCAGGTACTCTGTGCAATTGTGTGATTACCATCACCACGTGGAGTGAAACATCCCAAACACCCTGATCATAGACACACCAGAGATTAGCACCACACCAGGAATAATATTAAAAAATCTGCTTTTATTACACAATTCAAGTAGCAACAATTAATTCATTAAAATATGTATCATATAAAATCAAATATTAGTACGCACCACAGGACATATAGGAATGGTACAATAACAGCACACCCAATATTGCATCAATAGATCCCAACCAAAGTAAAAACTGTGCAATATAACGAAAAAAATATATATTTCATAATTCACACAATATAAAGTGCAACATATTAAAAGGATTAGATTGCATATATATAAAAAGTGCATGCATGTAACCAGCAATCATAAGTCCTACTGAAAAGTGCTATGTGCCAAAAATAAAGTACATATGCTCCTAAAGGTGCTAACATGCTCCAACAGTCCTGAGCCTAAAAAGTGCTAGGTGCTATGTATATGACCAGCAATCATAAGCCCGGCTAAAAAGTGCTATGTGCAAAGAATAAATAACATATGCTCCTAAAAGTGCTTATATGCTCCAACAGTCCTGAGCCCAAAAAAAGCTAAGTGTACAAAAGTGCACGGAGGGGACCTAAAATTATATTAATGTCGGTAAATACCTTGGGTAGCTGTGTCCTGTGGTAGCGCACCCCGACGCGCGTTTCGGACAAATTCCTTTGTCAGGGTGAATTTGTCCGAAACGCGCGTCGGGGTGCGTTACCACAGGACACAGCTACCCAAGGTATTTACCGACATTAATATACGGTAATTTTAGGTCCCCTCCGTGCACTTTTGTACACTTAGCTTTTTTTGGGCTCAGGACTGTTGGAGCATATAAGCACTTTTAGGAGCATATGTTATTTATTCTTTGCACATAGCACTCTTTAGCCGGGCTTATGATTGCTGGTCATATGCATAGCACCTAGCACTTTTTAGGCTCAGGACTGTTGGAGCATGTTAGCACCTTTAGGAGCATATGTACTTTATTTTTGGCACATAGCACTTTTCAGTAGGGCTTATGATTCCTGGTTACATGCATGCACTTTTTATATATATGCAATCTAATCCTTTTAATATGTTGCACTTTATATTGTGTGAATTATGAAATATATATTTTTTCGTTATATTGCACAGTTTTTACTTTGGTTGGGATCTATTAATGCAATATTGGGTGTGCTGTTATTATACCATTCCTATATGTCCTGTGGTGCGTACTAATATTTGATTTTATATGATACATATTTTAATGAATTGTTGCTATTTGAATTGTGTAATAAAAGCAGATTTTTTAATATTCCTGGTGTGGTGCTAATCTCTGGTGTGTCTATGATCAGGGTGTTTGGGATGTTTCACTCCACTGTGTTTTATCAAGACCAAAGTCGGCACAGCCGTCTACCAGGAAATTTTAGAGCACTTCATGTTTCCCTCTGCCGACAAGATTTTTGGAGATTGAAATGTCATTCTCCAGCAGGACTTGGCACCTGTCCACACTGCCAAAAGTACCAATACCTGGTTTACAAACAACAGTATCACTGTGCTTGATTGTCCAGCAAACTCACCTGACCTTATCCCCATAGAGAATCTATAGGATATTGTCAAGAGGAAGATGAGACACCAGACCCAACAATGCAGACGAGCTGAAGGCTGCTACCAAAGCAACCTGGGCTTCCATAACCCCTCAGCAGTGCCACAGGCTGATGCAGTAATTGATGCAGAAGGAGCCCCGACCAAGTATTGAGTGCATTTACTGAACATACATTTCAGTAGGCCAACATTTCAGATTTTAAAATCATTTTTCAAGCTGGTGTTATAAAGTATTCTGATTTACTGAGATAATGACTTTTGGGTTTTCATTGGCTGTAAGCCATAATCATCAACATTAACAGAAATAAACACGTGAAATAGATCACTCTGTAATGACTCTATATAATATGAGTTTCACTTTTTGTATTGAGGAAATGAAATAAAGTAACTTTTTGATGATATTCTAATTTTGTGAGAAGCACCTGTATATGTTGCATATCGGCTGTGTGGCGGCGGCCCGTTCATGATGACGTTGTGCCGGCAGCCACTCGTCTCCTCAGATCCATCATTTCCCGGCCTCTGCCTGGACAGAAATAGATCTTCCTGCCGTCCAGTAGATCACATTACCCCAGATCGCCTGTATACACATGTGGGTATATATATATTTAGAGCCTCGCCTTCCCAATATTACACATCGATATTCTGCGACCTTCAGTGTGATTTAACTCATTCCCTTCCTGACCACTTTACTTATCCAGGGACTGTGTCACATCATCCGATGCTGTCCATACTAAATTGTAATGAAGCGCCCGGCGAGGTCATGGGGAATCTAGAGGTATTTGCGGCTGTCGTGTGAATACTAATCTTCACCCCCATCTCCTCTCCTCCAGGACTCTGCAGAGACCGCACAATAGCTGCTCGGAAAGGAACACAGACATCCATAGTTAATCCATCCGTCGCCATGGGAACGGCAGCTGAGAGCGTGTGCGAACCCGCAGCCGCGGACCCCTAGAATTTTTATTCAGCATTTTAATCAGTCCGTGCTGGTTATCAAGTGCCCGGGTCCTCCGTCCGTCTCCCATTACAGGACTCCCTGCCGGGCGATGTCACATCTGCTCAATTATACGGAAGTATGAAATCCAACCGCACGTGGACCCCCCGGGGGGTAGTATATATATATCTACATACACAGTGGTGCACAGGGAAAGGGGGTCACAGGAATGGACCCATTTCCACATCCGGGTCATATCCTTGTGCCTCCTGTTGACCAAACGATGTGTTATGTATCATATTATAGATACATGTATAATTTAGGAAAGGGCCCATTGTAAAAGCTTTGCTTGCTGCCAGCGAAATGAAACATGCTTCATTACTGCTGGAAACCCATCCAGCGGACAGAGTTTCACAGACCAGTCCCAGCGAAATCACTCCGACATACTGTAACAAGTCGTGTCTCAGGACTAGGGCAGGAAAGGTTCCTAGTCTCTTTTTGCTGTCAGTGTACGGAAACATCCAAAGACTGAAGGCTCGTCTTGACCAAGTCCGGCTAAGTTCACATTGCGTTAGTGCAGTCCGTTCAACGCATACGTTAAACGGACTGCGCTAACGCAAGTGCCGACGTTGGCACAGCGCTAGCGCAGATGGAGCATCTGCTAGCTCCATCTGCGCTAGCAGTGACGGACCCGGAAACACTGCAACCCGCGTATCGGGTCCGTCACTCAATGACGGCACGTCGTAGCGCACACCCATTGTGGGCGTGCGCTAGCGATGCATCCGCCATAGAAAGTAATGGCGGCATTAACGGACTCCTTTGTAGCTGTGAGCAGAACAGGTTTTTCATTCAATGACAGCAAACGGAGCTCTTGAAAATGGCGGTAAGAAGTTGGAACCTGAGTCACATAAAAGGGCAAAAATGTTTTCTTAGAAAATGCGTAACAATCCGTATAATGTATCCTGTATTCAGTTAGGATGTCAGCGCGCAAATGAGATGCTACATTCCCCCAAAATTTGGCTACTGGAGGGGTAATTCTGGCACCCCCCATACACAGAAGCTATAAGTAGAAAACTCCACTCAAATGTCACCATGTTGCGATGTCCTCATTTCGTGTCAATCCGATTTCTGAATCCTAAACAAATAAATGTAATTATGTAATATGCACATAAAATAGGTAAGAGGCGATACAGTGATTTAAAGAGAGGGGCCCATCGGCTCATTACTGTACCCCACCCCAATATAAGCGCATACGTACACAGATGAACTATTCGAGTGCACTACACCAACAGCAATAGTTTGACTCACTATATTTAGCCTTGTGTATTAACAGTCTGAGTTATGTAATATTCATGCTTTATTTTTCTTCATTCCAGCCTCATAGGAATAGACTCACATATCCGTGCAAGGGCAGGTTCTCGTTATCTATTCCATTTGTTACTATGGAGACCAGGAAAGTCCTTCAATGTCTCAGTTTACAACGTATCCCATGTTTGTGTCACCCGATGTACAGTGATCCTCATATAATTAAGGTACAATAATAATTAAAGGGTTAAACTGTAGAAACATTTAATAATAAGTTTGGGTTTAGGTTTAAGCTATTGGCAAGAATACAGTGGGTATGGAAAGTATTCAGACCCCTTTAAATGTTTTCGCTTTTTGTTTCATTGCAGCCATTTGGTAAATTCAAAAAAGTTCATTTTTTTCTCATTAATGTAAACTCTGCACCCCATCTTGACTGAAAAAAACAGAAATGTAGAATTTTTAGGAAATTTTCATATTTAAGTCCCATGCTGTCCATTTCCTTGTGATCCTCCTTGAGATGGTTCTACTCCTTCATTGGAGTCCAGCTGTGTTTAATTAAACTGATAGAACTTGATTTGGAAAGGCGCACACCTGTCTATATAAGACCTCACAGCTCACAGTGCATGTCAGACCAAATGAGAATCATGAGGCCAAAGGAACTGGCCAAGGAGCTCAGAGACAGAACTGTGGCAAGGCACAGATCCGGCCAAGGTTACAACAGAATTTCTGCAGTACTCAAGGTTCCTAAGAGCACAGTGGCCTCCATAATCCTTAAATGGAAGAAGTTTGGGACCACCAGAAGTCTTCCTAGACCTGGCCGTCCAGCCAAACTGAGCAATCGTGGGAGAAGAGCCTCGGTGAGAGAGGGAAAGAAGAACCCCAAGATCACTGTGGCTGAGCTCCAGAGATGCAGTAGGGAGATGGGAGAAAGTTACACAAAGTCAACTATCACTGCAGCCCTCCTCCAGTCGGGCCTTTATGGCAGAGTGGCCCAACGGAAGCCTCTCCTCAGCGCAAGACATATGAAAGCCAGCATAAAGTTTGTTAAAAAAAAAAAAAAACACGAAGGACTCCCAGACTGTTAGAAATAAGATTCTCTGGTCTGATGAGATAAAGATCTTTTTGGTGATAATTCTAAGTGGTATGTGTGGAGAAGACCAGGCACTGCTCATCACCTGCCCAATACAATCCCAACAGTGAAACATGGTGGTGGCAGTATCATGTTATGGGGGTGTTTTTCAGCTGCAGGGACAGGACGACTGGTTGCCATTTCCGGAAACATGAATGAGGCCAAGTACAGAGATATCCTGGATGAAAACCTCTTCCAGAGTGCTCTGGACCTCAGATTTGGCCGAAGGTTCACCTTACAACAAGACAATGACCCTAAGCACACAGCTAAAATAACAAAGGAGCGGCTTCAGAACAACTCTGTGACCATTCTTGACTGGCCCAGCCAGAGCCCTGACCTAAACCCAATTGAGCATCTCCGGAGAGACCTGAAAATGGCTGTCCACCAACGTTCACCATCCAACCTGACGGAACTGGAGAGGATCTGCAAGGAAGAATGGCAGAGGATCCCCAATTCCAGGTGTGAAAAACTTGTTGCATCATTCCCAAGAAGAGTCATGGCTGTACTAGCTCCAAAGGTGCTTCTCCTCAATACTGAGCAAAGGGTCTGAATACTTCAGTTTTTCTTTTTCAATAAATTTGCAAAAATTACTACATTTCTGTTTTTTTTTTCAGTCAAGATGGGGTGCAGAGTGTACATTGAGAAAAAATGAACTTTTTTTTAATTTACCTAATGGCTGCAATGATACAAAGAGTGGACAATTTAAAGGGGTCTGAATACTGTAGATCTACTATAATACTGTCCCTATGTAGAAGTATATAACTACTGTAATTTTGCCCCCTATGTTCAAGAATATAACTACTATAATACTACTGCTATATACAAGAATATAACTACTATAATACTGCCCCTATGTACAAGAATATAACTACTATAATGTATGGTATGTGCACACGTTGCGGATTCTCTGCGGATCCGCAGCATTTTTTGAGGTGTAGAAATGCTGCAGATCCACAATTGATTTACAGTACAATGTAAATCAATGAGAAAAAAAATGTTGTGCACACTTTGCGGAAAATCCGCTGCGGAAACGCTGCGGTTTAAAAGAAGTAGCATGTCACTTCTTTTTTGTGAATCTGCAGCGTTTTTGTACCCATTCCATTATAGAAAACCGCAGGGGTAAAAACCGCAGCAAATCCGCAAGAAAAACGCAGCAAAAACGCACAAAAAACGCTGCGGAACCATGGTGCGTTTTCTGCCAGGAGAGGCAGAATCCGCACCAGAAATTCCTAAGCCTAATCCGCAACGTGTGCACATAGCCTAATACTGCTCCTAGGTACAATAATATTACTAATAATAATAATTTTTATTTTTATATAGCGCTAACATATTCCGCAGCGCTTTACAGTTTGCACACATTATCATCACTGTCCCCGTTGAGACTACCAATCTAAATTCCCTATCAGAATGTCTTTGAAAATGTGGGAGGAAACCAGAGTACCCGGAGGAAACCCATGCAAACACGGAGAGAACATACAAACTCTTTGCAGATGTTGTCCTTGGTGGGGTTTGAACCCAGGACTCCACGTAGTATATAACAGAGCCACGTAGTATATTGCACAGTCGACGTAGTATATAACAGAACCGACACAGCCACATAGTATATTGCACAGCCACGTAGTATAATGGACAGTCACATTGTATATTGCAAAGTCACGTTGTATATTGCCCAGCTACATCGTATATAGCACAGAGATGTAATATATAACACAGCTCACGTAGTATATAGCAATGTGGGCACTATATGCGTGGTTAAAAAAGACTTAAAATAAAATATAAACATATACTCACCTTCCGAAGGCCCCTTGAAGTCCTTGCGCCTGTGTGCGGTGCACGCGGCAGCTTCCGGTCCCAGGGTTGGTATGAGCGCAGGACCTGTGATGACGTCGCGGTCACATGACCGTGACGTCATGGCAGGTCCTTCTCGCATAGCATCCTTGGCACCGGAACCTGCCGCTTGCACTGCCGAGGACAGCAGGCGACGGGTGAGAATAACCTTTTTTATTATTATTATTATTATTATTATTTGTAACATTAGATCGTTTTACTATTGATGCTGCATACGCAGCATCAATAGTAAAAAGTTGGTCACACAGGGTTAATTGCTGAGTTAACGGAGTGCATTACACCGCAGTCCTTTAACTCTGGCATTAACCCTGTGTGAGGGCTCAGCGCTGACTGCAGGGCAGTAAAGCAGCGGCCATTTCGCTGCCAGACTATGGCCGTCGCTGATTGGTCGTGGCAGTGGTCGTGGGCGTTTTGCCACGATCAATCAGCGACTTGGATTTCCATGACAGACAGAGGCAGCGACCAATGGATATCCGTGACAGACAGACAGACGGAAGTGACCCTTAAACAATTATATAGTAGATAATACTGCTCCTATGTACAAGAATATAACTCTTATAATACTGCCCCTATGTACAAGAATATAACTACTATAATACTGCCCCTATGTACAATAATATAACTCTTATAATACTGCCCCTATGTACAAGAATATAACTACTATAATACTGCCCCTATGTACAATAATATAACTACTATAATACTGCTCCTATGTACAAGAATGTAACAACTATAATACTGTCCCTATGTACAAGAATATAACTACTATAATACTGCCCCTACGTGCAAGAATAGATCTACTATAATACTGCTCCTATGTACAAGAATATAACTACTATAATACTGCTCCCTATGTACAATAATATAACTACTATAATACTGCTCCTATGTACAAGAATGTAACAACTATAATACTGGCCCTATGTACAAGAATATAACTACTATAATACTGCCCCTATGTGCAAGAATATAACTACTATAATACTGCTCCTATGTACAAGAATATAACTACTATAATACTGCTCCCTATGTACAAGAATATAACTACTATAATACTGCTCCCTATGTACAAGAATATAACTACTATAATACTGCTCCTATGTACAAGAATATAACTACTATAATACTGCTCCTATGTACAAGAATATAACTACTATAATACTGGCCCTATATAGAAGAATATAACTACTATAATACTGCTCCTATGTACAAGAATATAACTACTATAATACTGCTCCTATGTACAAGAATATAACTACTATAATACTGCCCCTATATACAAGAATATAACTACTATATACTGCTCCCTATGTACAAGAATATAACTACTATATACTGCTCCCTATGTACAAGAATATAACTACTATAATACTGCCTCTATGTACAAGAATATAACTACTATAATACTGCCCCTATGTACAAGAATATAACTACTATAATACTGCCCCTATGTACAAGAATATAACTACTATAATACTGCTCCTATGTACAAGAATGTAACAACTATAATACTGTCCCTATGTACAAGAATATAACTACTATAATACTGCCCCTACGTGCAAGAATATATCTACTATAATACTGCTCCTATGTACAAGAATATAACTACTATAATACTGCTCCCTATGTACAATAATATAACTATTATAATACTGCTCCTATGTACAAGAATATAACTACTATAATACTGCTCCTATGTACAAGAATATAACTACTATAATACTGCTCCTATGTACAAGAATATAACTAATATAATACTGGCCCTATATAGAAGAATATAACTACTATAATACTGCTCCTATGTACAAGAATATAACTACTATAATACTGCTCCTATGTACAAGAATATAACTACTATAATACTGCCCCCTATGTACAAGAATATATAACTACTATAATACTGCCCCTATGTAGAAGAATATAACTACTATAATACTGCTCCCTATGTACAAGAATATAACTACTATAATACTGCTCCCTATGTATAAGAATATAACTACTATAATACTGCTCCTATGTACAAGAATATAACTACTATAATACTGCTCCCTATATAGAAGAATATAACTACTATAATACTGCTCCTATGTACAAGAATATAACTACTATAATACTGCCCCTATGTACAAGAATATAACTACTATAATACTGCTCCCTATGTATAAGAATATAACTACTATAATACTGCTACCTATGTACAAGAATATAACTACTATAATACTGCTCCCTATGTATAAGAATATAACTACTATAATACTGCTCCTATGTACAAGAATATAACTACTATAATACTGCTCCCTATGTACAAGAATATAACTACTATAATACTGCTCCTATGTACAAGAATATAACTACTATAATACTGGCCCTATATAGAAGAATATAACTACTATAATACTGCTCCTATGTACAAGAATATAACTACTATAATACTGCTCCTATGTACAAGAATATAACTACTATAATACTGCCCCTATATACAAGAATATAACTACTATATACTGCTCCCTATGTACAAGAATATAACTACTATATACTGCTCCCTATGTACAAGAATATAACTACTTCAATACTGCTCCTATGTACAAGAATATAACTACTATAATACTGCCTCTATGTACAAGAATATAACTACTATAATACTGCCCCTATGTACAAGAATATAACTACTATAATACTGCCCCTATGTACAAGAATATAACTACTATAATACTGCCCCTATGTACAATAATATAACTACTATAATACTGCTCCTATGTACAAGAATGTAACAACTATAATACTGTCCCTATGTACAAGAATATAACTACTATAATACTGCCCCTACGTGCAAGAATATATCTACTATAATACTGCTCCTATGTACAAGAATATAACTACTATAATACTGCTCCCTATGTACAATAATATAACTATTATAATACTGCTCCTATGTACAAGAATATAACTACTATAATACTGCTCCTATGTACAAGAATATAACTACTATAATACTGCTCCTATGTACAAGAATATAACTAATATAATACTGGCCCTATATAGAAGAATATAACTACTATAATACTGCTCCTATGTACAAGAATATAACTACTATAATACTGCTCCTATGTACAAGAATATAACTACTATAATACTGCCCCCTATGTACAAGAATATATAACTACTATAATACTGCCCCTATGTAGAAGAATATAACTACTATAATACTGCTCCCTATGTACAAGAATATAACTACTATAATACTGCTCCCTATGTATAAGAATATAACTACTATAATACTGCTCCTATGTACAAGAATATAACTACTATAATACTGCTCCCTATGTATAAGAATATAACTACTATAATACTGCTACCTATGTACAAGAATATAACTACTATAATACTGCTCCCTATGTATAAGAATATAACTACTATAATACTGCTCCTATGTACAAGAATATAACTACTATAATACTGCTCCCTATATAGAAGAATATAACTACTATAATACTGCTCCTATGTACAAGAATATAACTACTATAATACTGCCCCTATGTACAAGAATATAACTACTATAATACTGCCTCCTATGTACAAGAATATAACTACTATAATACTGCCCCTACGTGCAAGAATATAATTACTATAATACTGCTCCTATGTACAAGAATATAACTACTATAATACTGCTCCCTATGTACAAGAATATAACTACTACAATACTGCTCCTATGTACAAGAATATAACTACTATAATACTGCTCCTATGTACAAGAATATAACTACTATAATACTGCCCCTATGTACAAGAATATAACTACTATAATACTGCCTCCTATGTACAAGAATATAACTACTATAATACTGCCCCTACGTGCAAGAATATAATTACTATAATACTGCTCCTATGTACAAGAATATAACTACTATAATACTGCTCCCTATGTACAAGAATATAACTACTACAATACTGCTCCTATGTACAAGAATATAACTACTATAATGCTGCTCCTATGTACAAGAATATAACTACTATAATACTGGCCCTATATAGAAGAATAAAACTCCTATAATACTGCTGCTATAAATCTCAACATTTGCGAGATACTTTTACTAACATGATTTGTTTTTTACAGTAATTCTTTTGCAGATAGTTATTTTTTCTGTGGTCACTTGATCTGCTGGACATTAGGTCAGTAGTACATAGCCGTGATGTGATGCCGCAGTCACATATATGGCGGGTTTAGGATTTGAGTGTTACTCAGCAGTACCAGGGGCAGCAAACGATGTAATCTGAGCCCCTGACAGACTGGCACTTTCCCCTGAGGCTGGTTAATGTCTATGGGTTGTTGCTGCTTTCCCCATGTATTTTGGGAATAGATATCCCTTTCTATAGCTTCTGTCCTAGTCCTAATTTCCTTGTGCACCTATATTATCGCTTTCACTCTTTCTACAGGCTTCAAATGCACAAATCTAAACAAAATGTAAATATGATTTTTAGGACCAGTGCTGATTGATGTATCTGTTGCTTGACACCTGTATGTAATGAGAAGGGCGAGGAGCGGAGTGTTGTTCCAGGCACAAAGGTCAGTAGCCATTTTTTAGGTCTCCACAAGGCACCCAGTATCTTATACCTCGTTGTTGTCATCAGCACATCTTATTGCTTCTTATTAATATTTTTAAAGGTGACTCAGTGGTAGATCTCAGGGGACTCGGGGCAAGATCCCCCCCTTGTATTGTACATATGGGAGGTAGGGTTAATACCTTAAATGGCTGGTTTATTGAAGAGGCAGGAGGGGGAGAAGGGACATTTAATACCGGCAGTTAAATGGGGCACTCCCTTGTGCCTGCCCTTCCCATACCGTCACACCAGCTGCCCTGCTATAAACCATTATTTCCTCTTATGAGTTCCCACTTGCTCAGGATTGATACATTGTATCCAGGGATGTAAATCTGAATTTGTGAATCGTTACATTGTATCCAGGAATGTAAATGGGAATATTTCTCCCCGAAAATCTGCTTGTGTCTCTCAGCATTTGCAGTGTGTGGTTGTTCTGCCATCATTGGTTGCTAGAAGACGCTCTCTTTCTCCCTTCCCTCCTCCCTTTTCTCTCTTTCTCTCTCTCTCTTCTCCTCTCCTCCCTGCTTCCATGGCCTTTGTAGCTGCCGAGCAATGTGCTTCTATATGACCAGGGGATCGGCATTCCTTCCCTGTCACAAGTGGAGAGCAGGTCATCTTCAGGAAGACCCTCTGTCTGGTCAGCACCTCCTTCTCTTCTGCTCCTTGAGAAGATCGCACAGGTCATTCTTCCTCAATAAGAAACATTGATTGCATGGAACTACCCCCTCTCTCTTCTGTCAAGACCCCTCCTAACTCCCTAAGGTGAGGCAAGGACAGCAATCTCAGACCACTAACCTCTTCCCTTTCTAGAAGCAAAATGGATTTCAAGACCAGAATGAAGATGCTGAGTAGCCCCTGATGTTTCACCGTACCAGCGGCGCCGGATTCAGGATGCAATCTCCTGTACCTTTACATTTCTGCTCTCTCCCACAAGAGTCTTCTTTTTCTTTTTTTGTTTTACCCCCATTGGTTGGTTGATGATATGGTTCCCGAGACCAGGAGTACTACAGACACCTGCTCCACTCCAAGACGTGGAGGCCTCCAATGCTTGCAGGATTGATTGACTCTCCAGCACAGCATGGGTCTTTGGTTGACAGGACAGTAATCCGTGCAGCCTATCTTGGGACCGTGACCTTCCTGGGGTGGGGGGCAGCTTACCCTGAGGAGCCCTCTGACCACCTCAGATCTTGTAAGGATTTCATGACCACGGAGGGAGGATGACCGACCACATGTAATGATGATGCTGGATCTTCAGGTAGGTGCATTGTATTATATGCTGTATTTTATGCATTTATTTTGCAGACATTATTTTTGTGGCTTATGTGAAAACATAGGAGTAGAGCGCTCAGCCTGGAAGTTTTCTATCGTTTGGAAATGTGAATGTTCGTTCCTAATTCTCCCGATATAGGAATAGGATTTATGGGTGGAAATTAACAACTTATTGCAATATGTGGTATGTTTTTATAAACCGTGGCTGGTGATGTCATCACTGGTGAGTAATATCTTCATCCTTAAAGGGAACCTGTCACCCCGAAAATCCCGGGTGAGGTAAGCCCACCGGCATCAGGGGCTTATCTACAGCATTCTGTAATGCTGTAGATAAGCCCCCGATGTAACCTGAAAAGGGAGAAAAAGACGTTAGATTATACTCACCAAGGGGCGGTCCCGCTGCTGGTCAGGTCGGATGGGCGTCTCCGGTCCGCTGCGGCGCCTCCTATCTTCTTTCCATGACGTCCTCTTCTGATCTTCAGCCACGGCTCCGGCGCAGGCGTACTTTGCTCTGCCCTCTTGAGGGCAGAGGCTAGTACTGCAGTGCGCAGGCGCCGGAAAGGTCAGAGGCTCGGCGCCTGCGCACTGCAGTACTTTGTCTGCCCTCAACAGGGCAGAGCAAAGTACGCCTGCGCCGGAGCCGTGGCTGAAGATCAGAAGAGTACGTCATGGAAAGAAGATGGGAGGCGCCGCAGTGGACCGGAGACGCCCATCCGACCTGACCAGCAGCGGGACCGCCCCTGGGTGAGTATAATCTAACGTCTTTTTCTCCTCTTTCAGGTTACATCGGGGGCTTATCTACAGCATTACAGAATGCTGTAGATAAGCCCCTGATGCCGGTGGGCTTACCTCACCCGGGATTTTCGGGGTGACAGGTTCCCTTTAAAGGGGAGCTCCATAGAAAACATTTCTTTTTTTTTAATAGTTCTTTTGCTTGTTTAAAAGCAGCTATTTTTTTTACTGAAGATGTGACTTATTGGTCTTGTGGGAGTTCCAGGGTGGTCATCCATTATTATTGGTGTTGACTTGCGTACCTCCGCTGCAAAAACGTCAGTCATTGCTGGATCATGGATTTCCAGAATGGACTTTTCCTTTTTAATGTGCAAACTGCATTAAATAATAAAAATGTACTTATTTAATTAGAGACTAATATTAAAGGGATTCTCCAGGATTTTTGGATTTTTTTCTAATTGGCACCACAGGTTGTGCTGCAGCTCGGCCTCAATCACTTTATTGAAGCTGGGCTGTATTACTGGATGTTTTCTAATTATGGCTTTTAACACGGGTCATATGTAGAAATGGTAAGTTTCGATGTCAGCTCTGGATGGCATCCTTATAGTCAGGGTATTGGAGGTGTCTATTATCATCTGATTGAAGCCTTGGTCTTCTCCGTCCTGATGGGGGCGCAATGCTCCAGTGCCTGGCTGTATAATTTATAAGATCTTTGTAATATATATTTGATGGGGGGAGGGGGGGGTGACACAAGGAATAATGGATGTCAAGGATAAATCAGGATTCCCTGGCAGGAGTCGGAGGTTCTTCAGATAATTTGGGCTGGGACTAGCTGCCAACCCCAGCTGTGTGCAGTGTTACCGGCAGACATGGCAAGTCTGGAGCCGCTGGCCTGGATGAAATGCCCGCTGGTCAGCCCTGGCGTTACTCTGCCAGGTTGTAGCTTTATTGGCAGAATAGAAATGAACGGTCTGTGAAGGGCTATTCCTATCTCACGCCGGGCCTGGCTCTGCTCATTAATAATAAATTACGGCCAGCTGGACAGTATGGCCGCATTGTGTGCGGAGAGCCGGAGGCCACTGCTGAGGATAAATGAAACCACACTGAAGGCCATAAGGAGATATCCAGGTAGTGATGTCACCAGACAGATACTCCATGTATGAGGCCACCATATGCAGGGAAGCCGATGATGATTGATGATGTCACTGCAATCAGTAAAGGCAATTGATTTCGCTTTCATACTTACAGTGACACCATCAATCTCCTCCGCTTTTAGTGATATCCTCAGTATGCTTCTCCACTTAGTATGACCTCCTCACACTGCCTCTAAGCTTATAATCATGTCATCACACTTCATTCCTGCTCAAAATTATACCATTAAACTGTTTACATGCTTCTGATGATGTCATCAATCCGTTCCATGCTTGGAATGATGTCACCTCACTGCTTATGTTATCAAACTGTTTTCCTGTAAGTGACATCATTGCACTGCCTAAAGTAGCATCTTCACACTCCTGCCTTGCTGGTAATGATGTCATCAGACTCCTGCCCTGCTGGTAATGATGTCATCAGACTCCTGCCCTGCTGGTAATGATGTCATCAGACTCCTGCCCTGCTGGTAATGATGTCATCAGACTCCTGCCCTGCTGGTAATGATGTCATCAGACTCCTGCCCTGCTGGTAATGATGTCATCAGACTCCTGCCCTGCTGGTAATGATGTCATCAGACTCCTGCCCTGCTGGTAATGATGTCATCAGACTCCTGCCCTGCTGGTAATGATGTCATCAGACTCCTGCCCTGCTGGTAATGATGTCATCAGACTCATGCCCCGCTGGTAATTTATATCATCAGACTCATGCCCCGCTGGTAATTTATATCATCAGACTCCTGCCCCGCTGGTAATGATATCATCAGACTCCTGCCCAGCTGGTAATTATGTCATCAGACTCCTGCCCTGCTGGTAATGATATCATCAGACTCCTGCCCAGCTGGTAATTATGTCATCAGACTCCTGCCCTGCTGGTAATGATGTCATCAGACTCCTGCCCAGCTGGTAATTTATATCATCAGACTCATGCCCCGCTGGTAATGATATCATCAGACTCCTGCCCAGCTGGTAATTATGTCATCAGACTCCTGTCCCTCTGGTAATGATGTCATCAGACTCCTGCCCTGCTGGTAATGATGTCATCAGACTCATGCCCCGCTGGTAATTTATATCATCAGAATCATGCCCCGCTGGTAATTTATATCATCAGACTCCTGCCCCGCTGGTAATGATGTCATCAGACTCCTGCCCAGCTGGTAATGATGTCATCAGACTCCTGCCCAGCTGGTAATTTATATCATCAGACTCCTGCTCGCTGGTAATTATGTCATCAGACCCCTGCCCTGCTGGTAATGATATCATCAGACTCCTGCCCAGCTGGTAATTATGTCATCAGACCCCTGTCCCTCTGGTAATGATGTCATCAGACTCCTGCCCCGCTGGTAATGATGTCATCAGACTCCTGCCCAGCTGGTAATGATGTCATCAGACTCCTGCCCAGCTGGTAATGATGTCATCAGACTCCTGCTCCGCTGGTAATTATGTCATCAGACCCCTGCCCTGCTGGTAATGATGTCATCAGACCCCTGTCCCTCTGGTAATGATGTCATCAGACTCCTGCTCCGCTGGTAATGATGTCCTCAGACTCATGCCCTGCTGGTAATGATATCATCAGACTCCTGCCCAGCTGGTAATGATGTCATCAGACCCCTGTCCCTCTGGTAATGATGTCATCAGACTCCTGCCCCGCTGGTAATGATGTCATCAGACTCCTGCTCCGCTGGTAATGATGTCATCAGACTCCTGCTCCGCTGGTAGTGATGTCATCTGACTCCTGCCTTGCATGTGATGATATAATTTTTTTTTTGCATTTGCCTGGGCCTGGGATGCAATTCTCTAGAAATGGTCAGAGAGCTGATGGGGCCTGGTGTCTACAGAGGGTTTGCTGCAGTGTGTCCTGTATTGGCAATCCTCTGTGAGCTGTATTCCTTCATTATAGCAATTAGAACAGCAGTGATTTGATGTATTCGGCCCATAGGGATCTTCCACCTAGCAACTGACCCCCATGATGTGTTTTAGGCTCTTTCAGGGATGAGAACCCTATTTTGTGTGTCCTGCTCCGGATGCGACTCCTGGTGTCCCCCACAGGGGGCGGTGGAGGCCTGCGTGCGCTGACACTGGAGTTGTATTTGGCAGCAGAGGACAATTAGTGCTGGGTTTTCTTGCTTCCGTTAATTACCGATGAGATCAGCTCCGCTCAATGCTGGAGCTGGCGTCTGGGCTTTATGTTCTGCTAGTAACAAGCTTAATGGCACCTGCCAGTGTGATAATGTGCCATGACTCAGGGGCATTATGGGAACAACATGAGGAATTCCTGAAAGTACCAAACGCATCCCATATACAGGAAGATCACGTCTGGGCACCGTCAGCGCACCCTGCCCCAGTTATACATCCGTGGAGTCCATTACTCCTCTACATGGTCATGTGGGGCTCTCCAGCACTGTGGAACTATAACTCCCAGCATGGCTGTACTGCACAAGACACATTCCACATCATGAAGTATTACTGACTTCATTATAAGATAATCCACGGGGCTGAGTCCTGCTGAGCTGTGTACCTAATCCTATCCTGTGTGATACTGCCTGCTGAGCCATGTATCTAATCATATCCTATGTAATACTGTCTGCTGAGCTGTGTACCTAATCCTATCCTGTGTGATACTGCCTGCTGAGCCATGTATCTAATCATATCCTATGTAATACTGTCTGCTGAGCTGTGTATCTAATCCTATCCTGTGTGATACTGAGCTGTGTATCTAATCATATCCTGTGTGGTACTGTCTGCTGAGCTGTGTATCTAATCCTGTCCTGTGTGATACTGTCTGCTGAGCCATGTATCTAATCATATCCTATGTAATACTGTCTGCTGAGCAGTGTATCTAATCCTGTCCTGTGTGATACTGACTGCTGAGCTGTGTATCTAATCCTGTCCTGTGTGATACTGTCTGCTGAGCCATGTATCTAATCATATCCTATGTAATACTGTCTGCTGAGCTGTGTACCTAATCCTATCCTGTGTGATACTGCCTGCTGAGCCATGTATCTAATCATATCCTATGTAATACTGTCTGCTGAGCTGTGTACCTAATCCTATCCTGTGTGATACTGCCTGCTGAGCCATGTATCTAATCATATCCTATGTAATACTGTCTGCTGAGCTGTGTATCTAATCCTATCCTGTGTGATACTGAGCTGTGTATCTAATCATATCCTGTGTGGTACTGTCTGCTGAGCTGTGTATCTAATCCTGTCCTGTGTGATACTGTCTGCTGAGCCATGTATCTAATCATATCCTATGTAATACTGTCTGCTGAGCTGTGTATCTAATCCTATCCTGTGTGATACTGAGCTGTGTATCTAATCATATCCTGTGTGGTACTGTCTGCTGAGCTGTGTATCTAATCCTGTCCTGTGTGATACTGTCTGCTGAGCCATGTATCTAATCATATCCTATGTAATACTGTCTGCTGAGCAGTGTATCTAATCCTGTCCTGTGTGATACTGACTGCTGAGCTGTGTATCTAATCCTATCCTGTGTGATACTGAGCTGTGTATCTAATCATATCCTGTGTGGTACTGTCTGCTGAGCTGTGTATCTAATCCTGTCCTGTGTGATACTGTCTGCTGAGCCATGTATCTAATCATATCCTATGTAATACTGTCTGCTGAGCTGTGTATCTAATCCTATCCTGTGTGATACTGAGCTGTGTATCTAATCATATCCTGTGTGGTACTGTCTGCTGAGCTGTGTATCTAATCCTGTCCTGTGTGATACTGTCTGCTGAGCCATGTATCTAATCATATCCTATGTAATACTGTCTGCTGAGCAGTGTATCTAATCCTGTCCTGTGTGATACTGACTGCTGAGCTGTGTATCTAATCCTATCCTGTGTGATACTGTCTGCTGAGCCTTGTATCTAATCCTATCCTGTGTGATACTGTCTGCTGAGCCGTGTATCTAATCCTATCCTGTGTGATACTGTCTGCAGAGCTGTGTATCTAATCCTATCATGTGTGATACTGCCTGCTGAGCTGTATATCTAATCCTCTCCTGTGATCATGTCTGCTAAGCCGTGTATCTAAACCTATCCTGTCTGCTGAGCCGTGTTTTTAACCTATCCTGTGTGATACTAATTGCTGAGCCATGTATCTAATCCTATCCTGTGTGATACTGCCTGCTGAGCCGTGTATCTAATCCTATCCTGTGTGATACTGTCTGCTGAGCGAACGTACCTATGTCTCCAGTGTGTGAGTTTGAATGTTTTTCCCCTTTTATACTAATGTGTCCACAAGGTGGCGCTGTGGTCTCATGAGTCCTCTAGTCAGTATCTGTATACACTGCTGGTGTTGGTCCCTGTGTGTGAGGCACAAGACCCCTCAGGACACTGATCACATACTGCACTCTGACAGTAGCACAGGTTTTATAATAATAATCTATATTCCGCAGCGCTTTACAGGTTACACACATTATCGTCTCTGTCCCCGTTGGGGCTCACAATCTAAATGCCCTATCAGTATGTCTTTGGAATGTGGGAGGAAACCGGAGTACCCGGAGGAAATCCACGCAAACTCGGAGAGAACATACAAACTCTTTGCAGATATTGTCCTTAGTGGGGCTTGAACCCAGGACTCCAGCGCTGCAAGGCTGCTGTGCTATCCACTGCGCCACCGTGCTACCCCATAATAATAGTCTTACTGGTCCACAGCACTTTGCTGTCCTTACATGTGGCCACGTTGTCTGATGACCGAGCCGCTACGTCCATAGGCGAGATGCAGAACCAGGCGACTAAGAAAAGACGGAATATAAGGCTATGTGCACACGTTGCAAATTTAATGCATTTTTGTTGCATTTTTTTCTGCACGGCTTTGTGACAAAACCTGATGCCGCAAAGTGATTTGATGCAGAAAATAATCTGCAGGATGTCAGTTCTCTGCATTTTTGCACTGAGTTTTTCACCATTCACTTCACTCAAATCAATCAAAAATGTGGCAAAAACGCACGATTTTGCAGCTGCATTTTTCCTGCCAATAGATGCTGAAATTTTACTCAGCGTGTGCACATAGCCTAATGATTAACAAGTCGACGGATGAGGGCGATGCTGACAATCTTGTGTCTTTGTGTCAGCGATGCAACATCGTTTGCATTTCTTATAAGTCCTTCTGCAGAAATTGAACTTTGCTGATTACTGTTCTGTATTGTGACTAATTTGTCAGTAAAAGTTGTGAAAGTTTCCATTGTTATACCGCTCAAGGAGCTCATGGTGCTAAATTTATACTGAGGCGCCCACTCATCCTGCCGCCTCCTGGATAATCCAATAACTATGTCCCCACGGAAGCCTCTTAGCTGAATATTGGGTCAGAACGTGCAGTGAATGTGCTTTATCACTGCAGGCTTGTGATTACATTGCACCTGTACATTAGAAGGAGAAAGATTGTGTGCTTGAGGAAGGGACTCGTGGTCCAGACTTGTTGAGGAAGGAACCTCAGCAACACAAAAGAAAATGAGACTGTAGGTCTTGCTCCAGTGATAGTTTATTTTGATCTGGCAAGGAGTCAAGAACAGACCTGGTCCAACGTTTCGATCGGGAGCGGTCTTTGTCAAGGACATCTGTTGCGGGAAATCAGGAAATGCAGCAGGAAAGTCAGGAATCAGGAAACGTGACAGGCAGGGTATTAAGCCCCCGTCACACATAGCGAGATCGCTAGCGAGATCGCTGCTGAGTCACAAGTTTTGTGACGCAACAGCGACCTCAGTAGCGATCTCGCTATGTGTGACACGTACCAGCGATCAGGCCCCTGCTGTGAGATCGCTGGTCGTGTTGGAATGGCCTGGGCCATTTTTTGATCGTTGAGGTCCCGCTGGGTAGCACACATCGCTGTGTTTGACACCTTACCAACGACCTCGTTGACAGGACGTCCCATTGAATCGTCATGAAATAGCATCGTTCTACAGGTCGCTACAGGTCGCCGCATCGCTGCTGCGTCGTTGGGGAGATCTCACTGTTTGACATCTCACCAGCGACCACATAGCGACGCAGCAACGATCCCTGACAGGTCGTATCGTTGTCAGGATCGCTTTAGCGTCGCTATGTGTGACGGGGCCTTAAGTCCTGCTTGCCCACTTTCCTGATTCCCGGCTCCAGCTCCACACAAGTCCTCCTTGACATGAAAGACCTCTTACGATTTACGTTATTGCTTTACTAGATTTCTGCCTACCTGCACCCGCAACAGATGTCCTTGACAATGACAGCTCCCAGTCAAAACATTAGACCATGTCTGTTTTTGACTCCTTGCCAGAGCAAAATAAACCATCACTTTAACAAGACCTACAGTCTAATTTTCTTTTGTGGTGCTAAGGTTCCTTCCTCTACATTGTACCTGTAGTTATGCTGAGACTTTTTTTTTGATCAGACACATTTTTTTATTAGGCAATCGAAATAATACAAATAATATTCATTACAATTTGCATACAACTCCAATAACATTTTTCTTATAACAACTTAACCCCATTCCCTCCCCCCTTCCCCCTTAGAGACCCGCCAAAAGCCGACCGATCTTCATCATCCTATAGATTGTAAACCATGCTCCCAAAACCCACCCAAGATACCCTAGAGCTCACAAGTTCGGGCCCACCCCCTTAGCTCAAGTAAAGCCAAGGTTGTCCAGTTTCTGCCTTTTAGTGTATATACTTCTCTCCAAAGAAAGAATGTGGTCCACCTGCGCCAGAAAATCTCCCCTCGTCGGAGGCTCTTTCCTAATCCAAAACTTGGCGATCAATTTCCTGGCAATAAATAACAACCTAGCAGTAACAATTTTAAGTGTATTGTCAATTGCTATCTCCTCCACATACCCCAAAATACAAACCAGGGGATGTCTGGGAACAGTGCAATTATATACCACCTCAATTCTATTTAATACTACTATCCAAAAGGAGGACAGTCTAGGGCATAACCACATCATATGAAGAATACCTGCCTCAGATTATGGGCACCTAGGACACTGCGAGTCAGGCCTCATCCCAGCCTTGAATAATAAATTGGGCGTTCTATAGGCCCTATGAATCTACTATATAATTGTCTAAGGGTCATTTCCGTCTTTCTGTCTGTCCTTCTTTCTGTCACGGACATTCATTGGTCGCGGCCTCTGTCTGTCCCGGAAATCCAAGTCGCTGATTGGTCGCGGCAAAACAGCCACGACCAATCAGCGATGGGCACAGTCCGGAAGAAAATGGCCGCTCCTAACTCCCCGCAGTCAGTGCCCGGCGCCCGCATGCTCCCCTCCACTCACCGCTAACACAGGGTTAATGCCGGCGGTAACGGACCGCGTTATGCCGTGGGTAACGCACTCCGTTACCGCCGCTATTAACCCTGTGTGTCCCCAACCTTTTACTATTGATGCTGCCTATGCGGCATCAATAGTAAAAAAAATAAAAATGTAATGTTAAAAATAATAAAAAAACAAAAAACCTGCTATACTCACCCTCCGTTGTCCGCTGAGCCGCTCGCGCCTGCCGCCATCTTCCGTTCCCAGCGATGCATTGCAAAATTACCCAGAGGACTTAGTGGTCTCGCAAGACCGCTAAGTCACCTGGGTAATTTTGCAATGCATCCTGGGAATGGAAGATGGAGGCAGCCGCGTTCCTGTCACTGGAGCTCCGCTGGATCCCAGGAGGTGAGTATATAACTATTTTTTATTTTAATTATTTTTTTAACAGGGATATGGTGCCCACATTGCTATATACTACGTGGGCTGTGTTACATACCGCGTGACTCTGTGCTGTATACTACATAGGCAGTGTTATATACTCCATGGGCTGTGCTATATACTACGTGGCTCTGTGCTGTATACTACGTGGCTCTGTGCTGTATACTACGTGACTGGGCAATATACTACGTAACTGGGCAATATACTACGTGACTGGGCAATATACTACGTGACTGGGCAATATACTATGTGGCTGGGCAATATACTACGTGGCTGGGCAATATACTACGTGACTGGGCAATATACTACGTGACTGGGCAATATACTACGTGACTGGGCAATATACTACGTGACTGGGCAATATACTACGTGGCTGAGCAATATACTACATGGCTGGGCAATATACTACGTGGCTGGGCAATATACTACATGGCTCTGTGCTGTATACTCCGTCGCTGGGCAATATACTACATGACTGGGCAATATACTACGTGGCTGGGCAATATACTACGTGACTGGGCAATATACTACGTGACTGGGCAATATACTACGTGACTGGGCAATATACTACGTGACTGGGCAATATAGTACGTGGCTGAGCAATATACTACGTGGCTGGGCAATATACTACGTGGCTGGGCAATATACTACATGGCCCTGTGCTGTATACTCCGTCGCTGGGCAATATACTACATGACTGGGCAATATACTACGTGACTGGGCAATATACTATGTAACTGAGCAATATACTATGTAACTGGGCAATATACTACGTGACTGGGCAATATACTGCGTGGCTGGGCAATATACTACGTGGCTGGGCAATATACTACGTGACTGGGCAATATACTACGTGACTGGGCAATATACTACATAACTGGGCAATATACTACGTAACTGGGCAATATACTACGTAACTGGACAATATACTACGTGGCTGGGCAATATACTACGTGGCTGGGCAATATACTACGTAGCTGGGCAATATACTACGTGTCTGTGCTGTGTACTACGTGGCTGGGCAATATACTACGTGGCTGGGCAATATACTACGTGACTAGGCAATATACTACGTGACTGGGCAATATACTACGTGACTGGGCAATATACTATGTAGCTGGGCAATATACTACGTGGCCGCGCAATATACTACGTGGCCGGGCAATATACTACGTGACTGGGCAATATACTACGTGACTGGGCAATATACTACGTGACTGGGCAATATACTATGTGGCTGGGCAATATACTACGTGGCCGGGCAATATACTACGTGACCGGGCAATATACTATGTAGCTGGGCAATATACTACGTGACTGGGCAATATACTACGTGCCTGTGCTATATACTACGTCGCTGGCCAATATACTACGTTGCTGGGCAATATACTACGTGGCCGGGCAATATACTACGTGACTGGGCACTATACTACGTGACTGGGCAATATACTATGTAGCTGGGCAATATACTACGTGACTGGGCAATATACTACGTGCCTGTGCTATATACTACGTCGCTGGCCAATATACTACGTTGCTGGGCAATATACTACGTGGCCGGGCAATATACTACGTGACTGGGCACTATACTACGTGACTGGGCAATATACTATGTAGCTGGGCACTATACTACGTGGCTGGGCAATATACTACGTGGCTGGGCAATATACTACGTGACTGGGCAATATACTATGTAGCTGGGCAATATACTACGTGACTGGGCAATATACTACGTGGCTGGGCAATATACTACGTGACCGGGCAATATACTACGTGACCGGGCAATATACTACGTCACTGGGCAATATACTACGTGACTGGGCAATATACTACGTGTCTGTGCTATATACTACGTCGCTGGCCAATATACTATGTTGCTGGGCAATATACTACGTGGCTGGGCAATATACTACGTGGCTGGGCAATATAATACGTGACTTGGCAAAATACTACGTGGGCTGTGCAATATACTATGTGGCTGGGCAATATACTACGTGGCTGGGCAATATACTACGTGACTGGGCAATATACTACGTGGCTGGGCAATATACTACGTGGCTGGGCAATATACTACGTGACCGGGCAATATACTACGTCACTGGGCAATATACTACGTGACTGGGCAATATAGTAACATAGTAACATAGTTAGTAAGGCCGAAAAAAGACATTTGTCCATCCAGTTCAGCCTATATTCCATCATAATAAATACCCAGATCTACGTCCTTCTACAGAACCTAATAATTGTATGATACAATATTGTTCTGCTCCAGGAAGACATCCAGGCCTCTCTTGAACCCCTCGACTGAGTTCGCCATCACCACCTCCTCAGGCAAGCAATTCCAGATTCTCACTGCCCTAACAGTAAAGAATCCTCTTCTATGTTGGTGGAAAAACCTTCTCTCCTCCAGACGCAAAGAATGCCCCCTTGTGCCCGTCACCTTCCTTGGTAATATACTACGTGTCTGTGCTATATACTACGTCGCTGGCTAATGTACTACGTTGCTGGGCAATATACTACGTGGCTGGGCAATATACTACGTGGCTGGGCAATATAATACGTGGCTTGGCAAAATACTACGTGGGCTGTGCAATATACTACGTGGCTGGGCAATATACTACGTGGCTGGGCAATATACTACGTGACTGGGCAATATACTACGTGGCTGGGCAATATACTATGTGGACATGCATATTCTAGAATACCCGATGCGTTAGAATTGGGCCACCATCTAGTTACAAATAATTGCGACAGCCTCCCCGGTTCACTCATAGAAATCCTAGGCACGTACTCTAAAATTGATTCCCATTTATCTTGATCAATTTCTCCCAATTCCGCTTCCCATATGCTGAGACTTTTAGTTCAACAGAATTCATTGCCCACTTCTTACAAGCTGCTTCTCCACCCTCTCCATGTATACTGAACCATTTAGCTGCTTCTTAAAGTTTATGGAGAGGGGAGTTGAGGAGGATAGAAGAGCAGATTGAGAAGCAGAAAGACTGACTATGCTGCTGCTTTCTAGTGGGTGTTTTATCTCGCCCCAATGCTGAATTCTTACATCATTGCTGTCAAAAGCTGTCCTGGCTTATTTGGCACCTAAAGGGTGCTGCTTGAATGTTCTATATATGGAATTTCTGATTCCTAAACCTGAGATTTCCTTCAGATTAGCACATTCCGTCCATTGTCTGAGACAAGGATCTCTTGGCACCCACTGCTCTCGAGGACCGGAAGAGGGGAAGAGTTTACGGCCTATAATGTCTGCTGTTATATGGTGATTGTGACATCACTCCCCTGTGATGATGAGGGCATTAGATTGTCAGCTCTGTGGGTGCAGTGGTGACTGCACAGTATAGTAGTATTCAAGAAAAAAGAGAACAAACAAACCGAACTGATGCCCAAATAATAAATTTAAATAGAATTTATTTGTGACGGAATATATATATATATATTTACACCAAATGGTAGGGGGAAAAGAAACCAAAAAAGGGGGCGCTATACCAAGGAGACAGAGCAATATTGTAAACACAGTCCTGGAGTGGTCACATAATAATGTGGTACAAAAACGGTAAATAAATAAATATATGCCACCAAACACAGAACTTAAGGCAGAAATAATGAAATATAAAATGTATATACACCCAAAAAATGGATGGATATGATGATAAACCAATAGAGTGTACAGGAATACACCCGTACAAATTGCCTGAAGTATGCTTAAAGGCTAAAGTGCATATAATAACTGCCAGATGCAGTGAAGGATATGTGTATATATGTATATACCAAGGAAAGTGCAAAAGTGCGGCCAGTATATCAACATAAGGTGCAAAAAAAGTTTTTTGGTTTCTTTTCCCCCTACCATTTGGTGTAAATATATATATATATATATATATATATATATATATATATATATATATATTCCTTCACAAATAAATTCTATTTAACTTTATTATTTGGGCATCAGTTCGGTTTGTTTCTCTTTTTTCTTGTGTATGATTTCCGATTTGTCCGTTACAACGTCCATATTGGGTTACATATGATATTTAGATTTTGAACAAAATATTTCATTTCTGTTGATAGTGTTTTACAAAGTGACTGAATTATCTATGTATACCTTGCCTTGAGTTTTTCATTTAGTATAGTAATATTGCGGCTCTGGTCAGCGGGCAGTTAAAGGGATCTAAACGAGTAAATTTCTCACTTTGCAGTTTCCGATTACCAGAGCGGCACAGAATCCTGCTCGCTCCAGAGAAACTAGGTCAGATGTTGGCATCATAGCCGGTCTGCCGCCGGATCTGTCAGCTGGGTGTCTGACATAGGGGGCTCGTTAGTGAGAGAAGGGGGTGGCAATCTGACACTTTGGAGGCAAGCTGATGTTTTACAGGATATAATGAGAAATTGCTTATAGGGAAACTCCATCCTCCCCAATTTCACTGAGAGGTGATAACATCAGATTCCGAGCCTGAGCGTCCTCAGATGTTTCCCTCTCTCATGGCACCTGCAGTGAGGACCCTTGACAGTCAATGACACTTAAGATGAGTGGGCTCAGAGGTGGGGTGTGGATGCCCGGAGTGGTAGGGATGTTTTTGACCTGTGGGAGTAGGGTTAGCCGATGTTCCTCTTATAGTGTTTGGCTTTAGTCATCAGATTCTGCATGGATTTCTGCAGATTTGATGATGACGTGTGAGCTAAGCTTCAGGCGGGATATTCAGGCCTACTGTACGTATAGTATCACAGCGGCATAGTGTAAGAATAGATGGGTGGGAGTCCTGTTGGGACTGGACTTGTCCTCTTCCCTGGTCACGGAGTCCTGTTGGGACTGGACTTGTCCTCTTCCCTGGAAACGGAGTCCTGCTGGGACTGGACTTGTCCTCTGCCCTGGTCACGGAGTCCTCCTGGGACTGGACTTGTCCTCTTCCTTGGTCACAGAGTCTTGCTGGGACTGGACTTGTCCTCTTCCCTGGTCACGAAGTCCTGTTGGGACTGGACTTGTCCTCTGCCCTGGTCACGGAGTCCTGTTGGGACTGGACTTGTCCTCTTCCCTGGTCACGGAGTCCTGCTGGGACTGGACTTAAATAAATAATATTTTTATATAGCGCTAACATATTCCGCAGCACTTTACAGTTTGCACACATTATCATCGCTGTCCCCGATGGGGCTCACAATCTAAATTCCCTATCAGTATGTCTTTGGAATGTGGGAGGAAACCGGAGTACCCGGAGGAAACCCACGCAAACACGGAGAGAACATACAAACTCCTTGCAGATGTTGTCCAGGGTGGGATTAGAACCCAGGACCCCAGCGCTGCAAGGCTGCAGTGCTAACCTTTGAGCCACCCTGCTGCCCATACTTCTCCTCTTCCCTGGTCACGGAGTCCTGCTGGGACTGGACTTGTCCTCTTCCCTGGTCACGGAGTCCTGCTGGGACTGGACTTGTCCTCTTCCCTGGTCACGGAGTCCTGCTGGGACTAGACTTGTCCTCTGCCCTGGTCACGGAGTCCTGCCGGGACTGGACTTGTCCTCTTCCCTGGTCACGGATTCCTGCTGGAACTGGACTTGTCCTCTTCCCTGGTCACAGAGTCTTGCTGGGACTGGACTTGTCATCTGCCCTGGTCACGGAGTCCTGCTGGGACTGGACTTGTCCTCTTCCGTGGTCACGGATTCCTGCTGGGACTGGACTTGTCCTCTTCCCTGGTCACGGAGTCCTGCTGGGACTGGACTTGTCCTCTTCCCTGGTCACGGAGTCCTGCTGGGACTGGACTTGTCCTCTTCCCTGGTCACGGAGTCCTGCTGGGACTGGACTTGTCCTCTTCCCTGGTCACAAGACCATGACCAGGAGGACCCTTATGCTAGAGATAAGTGAGCGTATTAAATTCGATCTGATTCTCATCCAGAAAAGTGGGATTGTTTTTTCTCACTTGCTGTACGTGTAAAATCATGTGTTTTATTCTGCAGCTATTACTCTTTTACAGTTTCCTGTGTTACAGAATTGTAATGTATCCGTAGATCTGATGCCATACTGATGGTCTGTCTAGCAACTAATTTTTTTTTCTCGCACCCATCTGATTTCGTAGTGAAATCGTAGCATGCTGTGATTTTTTTTTCTTATGCCGACTACAGCAGAGAAAATAAATGCAGATCTGCACTGCCGCACTGAGTAAGGCTACTTTCACACTTCTGTCAGTGCGGGCCCGTCACAATGCGTCGGGCCGACGTACCGACGGACGATGTGAAAATAACTGCACGACGTGGGAAGCGGATGCAGTTTTTCAACGCATCCGCTGCCCATTCTGCAGTCCGCATGCGCTGTTGAAAATGGCGGACGCGACACACAAGAAAAACGTTACATGTAACGTTTTCTTGTGCCGGCGGACCGCCAAAACACGACGGATCCGTCGCATGCGACGTGTGGCTATACGTCACAATGCGTCGCTAATGCAAGTCTGTGGAGAAAAAAAACGCATCCTGCAGGCAACTTTGCAGGATGCGTTTTTTTCTCCAAAATGACGCATTGCGACGGAGGCCAAACGATGGAAGTGTGAAAGTAGCCTATGATTGTTCAGTGCACTTGTCCGAGTTATCCACTTGTGTGAGCGAGCTCTTATAGAGCGTCTGTTTGTGCACGTGCTCTGCCGTACTAGTGAAAGTCTGTGGCCTGGGCCAGGGGAGCTGCTCCCCGCACTGCCAGAGACTAGCCGCTCATTGCTTGGACCCCTGGAGACGGGCGCCCCCTTTATTTACTGACTGCAAGACCTGGGCAGTCAGAAGTTTAATGGATGGACAGAATGCACAAGTATACGTGTGCGGCACTGAGCTGCATCCAACTCCTTGTAGCTAAGGTCTTGCAGGCATCGCGGTAAAAAGCGCAGCATGTTCATTAATTTTGCGGATTTTTTGCGGCTTTCCCACTATATTATTGCATTGGGAACCTCCGGAAAAATTCGCAAAAAAAAAGCACCAAAAACGCGAGAAAAACGCATGCGGATTTCTTGCCGAAAATGTCCGGTTTTACTCAGGAAATTTCAGCAAGAAATCCTGAATGTGTGCACATAGCCTGATGAGAGTTGTAGTTTAGCAACAGGGTGGAGCAGCTCCTCTCCACAGGGCCCCGGTCACATGACAGGTGCACTTTAATGATTGCAAAGAGGAATTACCCCTTTAAGTCATTGTCTAGTTTTCTCATTGGGGAGGAGAGAGAGAGAAGGGTTAAATTATCTGTAGCTCAGAGTAAAAATGTATGAGGTCAGACATCCATAAAGCTGCAGCTGACACAATGTATCCCAGCCCTGAGATAACTGCTTCCTCTAGTCCCTGTGGATGGCAGTAATGCACCATTCCTTCACAGTCAGTCTATCTGTTGTCCTCCTTCCCTCCATCTGTAAAGAGTAAAAAAGGGGAGAAAACAGCAGAATTCACAGTTCACACCTCTCTCCATGTTGTATGCTCAGGAACTCCCCCCTTTCTGATCCCTCTGGATGGGACCTTCCTGTTATTGTCAGGCAGGAAGTATAGCAAATAGGTCAGAGCCAAGTGTGTGGGGGGGGGGAGGAAGGGATGTGCCGTCCATTCCTTTCTGGAGACAAGATAAGGGTGGTTTATGTGTAGGAACCAGACAAAATAATCCGTGTCCTTAGTATACAGAAAGAAGGACTCTGCCAGCAGAATTTCTTTTTGGGAACTGGTTCTGACCCTGCACCAACTTCCTGCAGTGCCGACCCCAGCGGGCGGTCAACGTCTCCATAGGATGATGTGGGGGCCCCGGGCCCCAGCTAAGTACAGATCAGGAGTCATTAAGACACTTTTACAGGGGAAGTCAGACTAGAGTCTGTGATGACACCACTATGGCCCCGATCCATGTGGACTGGAGTGATGTAATAAATGTGTCACATCGCTGCCGTGAGACTGTCGCTGGGAACATTTCTGGTCTGATCTGGGCCACTATTGTGGCACAAGCTATAATGAATTTGTTGAGGAGCTTTCGTCAGGCCGGTCCTGCCCCAGCACCAATCACTTGGCAAAGCTGGAAGAGATTGCCATAATAATACAGAAGGCATTTTTCTTTTTCTTTTTAAAAAAAAAAAAACAAACATTTAAAGTAGCTTTATGCCAGAATTCTGACAAAGTTCTCCATGAATCGGGGCCAATATACCCCATTGTGTTAGGCTATGTGCACACGTTGCGGATTCGTGTGCAGATTTTTCCGCACAGTTTTTGAAAAATCCGCACTGTGTTTTACCTGCGGATTACCCGCAGATTTACCGCTGATTTTGTGCGTTTTCTGTGGGGATTTCACCTGTGGTTTTACACCTGCGGATTCCTATTGAGGAGCAGGTGTAAAACGCTACGGAATCCGCACAAAGAATTGACATGCTGCGGAAAATGCAACATAGCGTTTCCACACAGTATTTTCTGCACCATGGGCACAGCGGATTTGGTTTTCCATAGGTTTGCAGGTTAACATGATGGAAAACTGGCAGGCAAATCCGCAACGTGTGCACATAGCCTCAGGCTACGATCATACTGCAGAGCCTCTGATTAGCCTGTGGATTCTTCTGGTGCCAATTGTGTGTGGGCCTCTTCTTGCACAAGTGACATTTTTTTTCTACTCCCAGGCTGCGTGCCCACAATCAGTAATACTGGCCGTTCTGGGCGCAGTGTATTTTCGCTGCGTCCAAGATGCAGCGTTGTGCAGTACAAGCACAGTGGATGGGATTAATAGAACTCCCGTGCCCACTGTGCTTTTCTACGCTGCGTAAGATCATCTGTGGTGCGAGTTTCCGAGCTGCAGCATGTCAATGTCTCTTATGGGAACACTAAGTCTTCTGTAAATGTGCAGTTAAAAAACCAAGCTCATGCATTGTAAGTGCGTTTATGCAGGTGTTTTTAGCCTGGTTTAACCTAATAAATAAATAATAATAATTATTATTATTTATTTATATAGCACCATTAATTCCATGGTGCTGCACATGAGAAAGGGGTTACGTAATAAATAAATAATTTTAAAAGATGACCCTATTTTTGATAACCAGCCAAGGTAAAGCAGACAGCTTCAGGTTTTTATTATCAGTCTGAGATGGTCCCTGGTTATTGAGCTTTTCCCAGCCTAAAAATACAAGCCCACAGCCATCCCAGAATTGGCACATCACATTAGGTGCACCAATTCTGGCGCATCGCTTTAAGTGCACCAATTCTGGTGCTTTGCCTGGCTCCTCATGAGTGCCCTGGTGCGGTGGCAATCGGGGTAATAGTATTTGTCAGAAATCACAGCTGCCATCAAGCACTGAGGTAAGTAATGGACAGGTATCTATCAGACACCCCCATTACTAACCCGGTAATAAAAAATAAAACACACACACTGAAAAAAAAACCACTTTATTTGAGTACAGACTCCCCCACACTATCCCTCGTGCACCAATTTATTGATAAAATTAAAAAAAATTCCATGCAGGTCCACCGTAATCCGACCAATTTTTTATAGTAATCCAGGAAAGGATACCTGAAAAACAGAGAAATAAAAACAGATAGTCACTCCTTCACCAATTTATTACCCACAATGTTCCCACGTAGCTCCACCATGGTCCACGTTCCCCAAATCCTTCCCCAGCGACTGTGACTAGCAGTAAAGTGACCGCTATTCACAGGTCCCGGGTACTGGCGACAACACCCATCTGAGGCAGCGGGAGCCAGCGACGATGATGAGCGTGGTCAGTACCCGGGACCTGTGAATAGCGGTCACTTTACTGCTAGTCACAGTCGCCCGAGCAGGATTTGGGTCACGAGGACTATGGGGGAGCTTTGTGGGAACATTTTGGGTAATAAATTGGTGAACGATGGACTGTCTATTGTTGTTTTTTTCTGCTTTTCAGGTATCCTTTTTTGGGTGACTTCAGATTCGGTGGTTTACTTAAGACATGCTTGTTTTTTTTTTATCAATGAATTGGTAAACGAGGGATAATGTGGGAGAGTCTATATTCAAACAAAGTGTTTTGGTTTTTTTGTGTGGTGGTGGGTGGTGTCTGAGAGATACCTGTCCATTACTAACCTCAGGACTTGATGCCAGTTGTGATTTTTGACAAATCACCACTCTTGTCGACCCCAACTGCCATTACCCCGATTGCCACTAGGGCAATTGGGAATAGCCGAGCACAACGCCAAAATTGGCGCATCTAATACGATGCCCCAATTCTGGGGCGGCTGAGGGCTGCTATTTTTAGTATGGGAAGGACCCAATAACCAAGGACCTTCCCAGCCTGATAATATAAGCCCGCAGCGGTCTGCTTTACCTTCTCTGGTTATCGAAACTAGGGGGGAACCCAACATAATTTTTTTGGTTTATTTATTAGGATCATTCATGTATTTTAAATTACACGCACATGGCACTAATTATATATCTCACAGATATCTATTTATTTTTCTATCGAATCTATCTACCTCATATCCATCTTTTTTTGCACATCTAATCTAACATACCAGAGAGAGACAAAAAACATATACTGCAAAAATGCTAGGAAAAATGCTAGTGAGCTGAGTCGTCATGTGGAAATTCAACTGCGCCAAAGCCTGAGATAATATTGATCGTGGGAACGTACCGTTATTTTTCTTATGTTGTGTATTGAATCCTATCATGTGCAATACCATCAGATAAGCTGTGTATCTCCCCTGCTGTGTCATACTGACTGCTGAGCTGTGTATCTAATCCTATCCTGTGTGATACTGCCTGCTGAGCCGTGTATCTAATCCTATCCTGTGTGATGCTGTCTGCTGAGCCGTGTATCTAATCCTATCCTGTGTGATACTGCCTGCTGAGCCGTGTATCTAATCCTATCCTGTGTGATACTGTCTGCTGAGCCGTGTATCTAATCCTATCCTGTGTGATACTGTCTGCTGAGCCGTGTATCTAATCCTGTCCTGTGTGATACTGACTGCTGAGCTGTGTATCTAATCCTATCCTGTGTGATACTGTCTGCTGAGCTGTGTATCTAATCTTATACTGTGTGATACTGTCTGCTGAGCCGTGTATCTAATCCTATCCTGTGTGATACTGTCTGCTGAGCTGTGTATCTAATCCTATCCTGTGTGATACTGACTGCTGAGCTGTGTATCTAATCCTATCCTGTGTGATACTGTCTGCTGAGCTGTGTATCTAATCCTATCCTGTGTGATACTGTCTGCTGAGCTGTGTATCTAATCCTATCCTGTGTGATACTGGCTGCTGAGCTGTGTATCTAATCCTATACTGTGTGATACTGGCTGCTGAGCTGTGTATATAATCCTATCCTGTGTGATACTGACTGCTGAGCTGTGTATCTAATCCTATACTGTGTGATACTGGCTGCTGAGCTGTGTATATAATCCTATCCTGTGTGATACTGACTGCTGAGCTGTGTATCTAATCCTATCCTGTGTGATACTCTCTAATGCCTCTGTTACACAAAGATTTGATATTGTCACGTGCCCACCCTGGATGCCATGTTGTGGAAGTGACAGACTTGCCAGGTAATGACCCTGCAGTTGGGACTCTGACCTGTGAGTTTTTCTGCCCCCTCGCTCCATTGTTTCTAGCCCTCTGTCACTTTCACATCCTCAGAGGAACATGTCCAGGGTCTTCTTGATCCACTGATGTTGGTGATTGTTTATTTTAGTATCTGCTATGACCTCTTGCCCACACTGAGTGCGTTTTGCGTGTTTCTCTGTCTCCATGTTTTTCCGTGTGTTGAAGAACGGAAATGAGGGTTTCCTGTGAGGAGTTGAGGTAAAGATCTGCTTACAAGTTATCAGTTCACTACTCTTCCTGTATTTTTTGTACGTGAAATCATAAACTGATAAGAACCAAAATTATGACAAAATACTTCGTATTGTTGTCAGACACGATAAGATTATCAGCCTGAGAGAAAACACAATAGTAAAAAATAATTTCCTGGTTAGAGAAAATACCGTAATAATATATTGTGATACTAATGACCGCAATTCTGTATCTCCAATGCCCAGCAAATAGATTATTGGTCATAGCATGAAAAAAATGTATATATGTATGTACAAGAATATAACTTACTATAATACTGCCTCTATGTACAAAAATATAACTACTATAATACTGCCCCTATATACAAGAATGTAACTACTATAATACTGCTCCTATGTACAAGAATATAACTACTATAATAATGCCCCCTATACACAAGAATATAACTACTATAATACTGCCCCCTATGAACAAGAATATAACTACTATAATACTGCCCCTATATACAAGAATATAACTACTATAATACTGCCCCCTATGAACAAGAATATAACTACTATAATACTGCCCCTATGTACAAGAATATAACTACTATAATACTGCCTCCTATGTACAAGAATATAACTACTATAATACTGACCCTTATGTACAAGAATATAACTACTATAATACTGCCCCCTATGTACAAGAATATAACTACTATAATACTGCCTCCTATGTACAAGAATATAACTACTATAATACTGACCCTTATGTACAAGAATATAACTACTATAATACTGCCCCTATGTACAAGAATATAACTACAATAATGCTGCCTCTATGTACAAGAATATAACTACTATAATACTGCCCCTATATACAAGAATATAACTACTATAATACTGCCCCCTATGAACAAGAATACAACTACTATAATACTGCCCCTATATACAAGAATATAACTACTATAATACTGCTCCTATGTACAAGAATATAACTACTATAATAATGCCCCCTATATACAAGAATATAACTACTATAATAATGCCCCCTATATACAAGAATATAACTACTATAATACTGCCCCCTATGTACAAGAATATAACTACTATACTGCCCCCTATGTACAAGAATATAACTACTATAATACTGCCTCCTATGTACAAGAATATAACTACTATAATACTGACCCTTATGTACAAGAATATAACTACTATAATACTGCTGCTATGTACAAGAATATAATTACTATAATACTGCTCCTATGTACTAGAATATAACTACTATAATAATGCCCCCTATATACAAAAATATAACTACTATAATACTGCCCCTATGTACAAGAATATAACTACTATACTGCCCCCTATGTACAAGAATATAACTACTATAATACTGCCTCCTATGTACAAGAATATAACTACTATAATACTGACCCTTATGTACAAGAATATAACTACTATAATACTGCTCCTATGTACAAGAATATAACTACTATAATACTGCCTCCTATGTACAAGAATATAACTACTATAATACTGCCCCTATTTACAAGAATATAACTACTATAATACTGCCTCCTATGTACAAGAATATAACTACCATAATACTGACCCTTATGTACAAGAATATAACTACTATAATACTGCTCCTATGTACAAGAATATAACTACTATAATACTGCCCCTATCTGTACAAGAATATAACTACTATAATACTGACCCTTATGTACAAGAATATAACTACTATAATACTGCTCTTATGTACAAGAATATAACTACTATAATACTGCCCCTATGTACAAGAATATAACTACTATAATACTGCCTCCTATTTACAAAAATATAACTACTTTTATACTGCCTCCTATGTACAAGAATATAACTACTATAATACTGCCCCTATGTACAAGAATATAACTACTATAATACTGCTCCCTGTGTACAAGAATATAACTACTATAATACTGCCCCCTATGTACAAGTGTATAACTAATATAATACTGCCCCTATGTACAAGTGTACAACTAATATAATACTGCCCCTATGTACAAGAATATAACTACTATAATACTTCCCCCTGTGTTTTTTTTCTGATTCAATTGGATACATCCAGGACCCGAAATCTACTATATAAAGCTGAATGTGTGTATGTGTGTGTGTGTGTGTGTGTGTGTGTGTGTATGTCCGGGATTGGCATCTGCACCGTCGCAGCTACAGCCACAAAATTTTGCACAGTCACACGTCTGGACCCCGAGAGCGTCATAGGCTATGTTGTGAGGCGAAATTTTAACCCCGCGCGTTCCAATTCACCAAACAATTTTGCCCCTATCTACATAATGGGGAAAAAAGTGAAAGGAAAAGTGTTGGAAGCGTCGCAGCTACAGCAACAAAATTTTGCACAGTCACACGACTGGACCCTGAGAGCGTCATAGGCTACGTTGTGAGGTGAAATTTTAACCCCGTGCTTTCCAATTCACCAAACAATTTTGCCCCTATCTACATAATGGGGAAAAAAGTGAAAGGAAAAGTGTTGGAGGCAAATTGACAGCTGCCAGATGTGAACAAGGGGGACTTAAAGAGTGAGAGCGATGGCGCCAAAGAGTATATACCATACAGTTGCTAAGGTGGGACCCCGACATGGGATACTCACCACACACGGGGATATGAACACACACACAAAATGCGCCACACACTACCACGTGCTTGAACACATATACCACCCTCAGCACACATTTCACCACACATACACCAACCTCGCCACATAAAAGTCAAAACACAAAAGTCGCCGCTCAAAACTCACCACGCGCAAAACTCGCCACATGCAAAAAATAGGCTCACGCAAAACTCGCCACAAGTGCAAAACTCACCTCATGGAAAACTCGCCACACGCAAAACTTGCACATGCGGAAAAATTGCCACATGCACAAAATTTGCAACACATGCAAAAGTTGCCTCACACAACTTGCACATACTCAAAAGGCACCAGACATAAAACTCACCACGCGCAAAACTCGCCATGCGCAAAACTTGCTGCACACAACTTGCTACACTAACCTGTCACATGCAACTCGACACACAAAAAGTTGCTACACACATGTTGCCACACAAAACTCATCTCACAAAAGTCGCTACATGCATGTCGCCACACACAACTCAACACACACAACTTGACAAACGAAACTCGCCCTAAAACACACACAAGTCTGGTATTAGCCTTCAAAAATAAAAATCTGATTAATAAGCAGACAAACTACAAGAGCAACAAATGTACCATATAGGAAATACGGCAGCTGTCAGTCACATGACCTGTCTATTATGTGTATGTGTGAGCTAATATATACTGCCAGGGGGAGGGCTTCCTGTTGGCTGGGGATTTATCAGGCTGCCAATTTATCTTACAAATACTGAGGTAAAAATACTGAGCAAATAACGTGTTAACGAGGTCTAATACAGGAGATCACACAGGTATATACTATATACAGGGGAGATGACACAGATATATACTATATACAGGAGAGATGACACAGGTATATACTATATAAAGGAGGAGATGACATACAGGTATATACTATATACAGGAGAAGATTACCTACAGGTATATACTATATACAGGAGGAGATGACATACAGGTATATGCTATATATAGAAGATGACATACAGGTATATACTATATACAGGAGGAGATGACACACAGATATATACTATATACAGGGGAGATGACACACAGGTATATACTATATACAGGAGGAGATGACATACAGGTATATACTATATATAGGAGGAGATGACATACAGGTATATACTATATATAGGAGGAGATGACATACAGGTATATACTATATATAGGAGGAGATGACATACAGGTATATACTATATACAGGGGAGATGACACACAGCAGGTATATACTATATACAGGAGGAGATGACATACAGGTATATACTATATACAGGAGATGACACACAGGTATATACTATATACAGGAGGAGATGACATGCCAAAGACATACTGATAGGAATTCTAGATTGTGAGCCCAATCGGGGACAGTGATGATAATGTGTGCAAACTGTAAAGCGCTGCGGAATATGTTAGCGCTATATAAAAATAAAGATTATTATTATTACAGGTATATACTATATACAGGAAGAGATGACATACAGGTATATGCTATATATAGAAGATGACATACAGGTATATACTATATACAGGAGGAGATGACACACAGATATATACTATATACAGGGGAGATGACACACAGGTATATACTATATACAGGAGGAGATGACATACAGGTATATGCTATATATAGAAGGAGATGACATACAGGTATATTCTATATATAGGAGGAGATGACATACAGGTATATACTATATATAGGAGGAGATGACATACAGGTATATACTATATACAGGGGAGATGACACACAGCAGGTATATACTATATACAGGGGAGATGACATACAGGTATATACTATATACAGGGGAGATGACACACAGCAGGTATATACTATATACAGGGGAGATGACATACAGGTATATACTATATACAGGAGATGACATACAGGTGTATACTATATATAAGGGAGATGACAAACATGTATATACTGAGGTGAAAATGAGAGGTGTGAGGTGAAAATGAAAAGGTGTGAGTGCAAAATGAGAGGAGTGAGGGAAAATAGTGTAGTGATCGGAAAATGACAGATGTGAGGTCGAACTGACAAGTGTTAGGCGGGAATGAGAGGAGTGAGGGAGAAAATGAGAGGTGTGAGGAAGAAAATGAGAGATGTGAGGGGGAAAATTAAAGATGTGATTGGGAAAATGAGAGGCGTGATGGGAAAATAAGAGAAGCGACGTGCTATAACTAACCACAGATATTTACTATGCCCAGGCAACGCCGGGCTCTTAAGCTAGTTAAAAATAAAATAAAAAGTAGCATATCACTAGCCTTTGTGATACTCATCTCATGTTTAGTGCTTTCGTACACACTGGGTAGCTGGAGCATTCACAATGAGGACTGAAAGAATGAACATTTTCAAGATTCTTGTGTGTCCACGTGTCCAGATGACTCAGCCAATGTCCACAGGGTGTGAACAGACACATGGAAACACTCAGCCTGACAACAAAATAAATATCTCAGAGCCTGAAGCTCAAGAAAGTTACTGACATTGAAAATACCTATAGATCTATCACCAGGGCAACTGGGGCAACACTGGGAACAAACCAGTGATCACAGATGTTTTAATATAGAGTAATACAGATGTCTGTCTATTTATCATAGGGGGCTGTATTATAGTAGTTACAGTATGTTCTTCTACATAGGGGGAAGTATAGTAGTTAGGGGGAAGTATTATATTAGTTATATACTTGTACATAGGGGGCAGTATTATAGTAGTTATATTCTTGTACATAGGGGCAGTATTATAGTAGTTATATTCTTGTACATAGGGGGCAGTATTATAGTAGTTATATTCTTGTACATAGGGCGCAGTATTATAGTATTATTATTATTATTATTATTATTATTATTTATTGTTATAGCGCCATTTATTCCATGGCACTTTACATGTGAGGAGGGGTATACATAATAAAAACAAGTACAATAATCTTAAACAATACAAGTCATAACTGGTACAGGAGGAATGAGGACCCTGCCCGCGAAGGCTCACAATCTACAAGGGATGGGTGAGGATACAGTAGGTGAGGGTAGAGATGGTCATGCAGCGGTAGTAGTAGTTATATTCTTGTATATAGGGGCAGTATTATAGTAGTTATATTCTTGTATATAGGGGCAGTATTATAGTAGTTATATTCTTGTACATAGGAGCAGTATTATAGTAGTAATATTCTTGTACATAGAAGGCAGTATTATAGTAGTTATATTCTTGTACATAGGAGCAGTATTATAGTAGTTATATTCTTGTACATAGGTGGCAGTATTATAATAGTTATATTCTTGTACATAGGGAGCAGTATTATAGTAGTTATATACTTGTATATAGGGGGCAGTATTATAGTAGTCATATTCTTGTACATAGAAGGCAGTATTATAGTAGTCATATTCTTGTACATAGAAGGCAGTATTATATATTGTCTAAGGGTCACTTCCGTCTTTCTGTCTGTCCTTCTGTCTGTCACGGATATTCATTGGTCGCGGCCTCTGTCTGTCATGGAATCCAAGTCGCTGATTGGTCACGCCAGCTGCCTGTCATGGCTGCCGCGACCAATCAGCGACGGCCACCGTCCGATTAGTCCCTCCCTACTCCCCTGCAGTCGGCACCCGCTCCATACTCCCCGCAGTCACCGCTCACACAGGGTAAATGCCAGCGGTAACGGACCGCGTTATGCCGCGTGTAACTCACTCCATTACCGCCGCTTTTAACCGTGTGACCAAGTTTTTACTATTGATGCTGCCTATGCAGCGTCAATAGTAAAAAGATCTAATGTTAAAAATAAATTAAAAAATACAAAATCATCATATTCTCACCCTCTGGCGCCTTTCCCGCTCCTCCGGTGCTAAAGATGGTATGCGACAAGGACCTTTCATGACGTCACGGTCATGTGTCCGCGATGTCATCACAGGTCCTGCGCGAGAAGGACCTTCCATGACGTCACGGTCATGTGACCGCGACATCATCACACCCTGGGACTGGAAGCTGGCGAACAGGCGACAGAATTACAAGGGGCCCTCGGATCGGAAGGTGAGTATGTTTATTTTTTATTTTTTAACCTGTGACATACGTGGCTGGGCAATATACTACGTCGCTGTGCAATATACTACGTGGCTCTGTGCTGTATACTATGTCACTGGGCAATATACTACGTCGCTGGGCAATATACTCCGTGGCTGGCAAATATACTACGTGGCTCTGTGCTGTATACTACGTCACTGGGCAATATACTACGTGGCTGGGTAATATACTACGTGGCTCTGTGCTGTATACTACGTCGCTGGGCAATATACTACGTGGCTCTGTGCTGTATACTACGTGGCTGGGCAATATACTACGTGGCTGGTCAATATACTACGTGGCTCTGTGCTGTGTACTACGTCGCTGGGCAATATACTACATGGCTTGGCGATATACTACGTGGACATGCATATTCTAGAATACCCGATGCGTTAGAATCGGGCCACCATCTAGTAGTAGTTATATTCTTGTACATCGGGGCAGTATTATAGTAGTTATATTCTTGTACATCGTGGCAGTATTATAGTAGTTATATTCTTGTACACAGGGAGCAGTATTATAGTAGTTATATTTTTGTACATAGGGGGCAGTATTATAGTAGTTATATTCTTGTACATAGGGAGCGGTATTATAGTAGTTATATTTTTGTACATAGGGGTAGTATTGTAGTAGTTATATTCCTGTACATAGAGGCAGTATTATAGTAGTTATATTCTTGTACATAGGGGGCAGTATTATAGTAGTTATATTTTTGTACATAGGGGTAGTATTGTAGTAGTTATATTCCTGTACATAGAGGCAGTATTATAGTAGTTATATTCTTGTACATAGGGGTAGTATTATAGTAGTTATATTCTTGTACATAGGGGGCAGTATTATAGTAGTTATATTCTTGTACATAGGGAGCGGTATTATAGTAGTTATATTTTTGTACATAGGGGTAGTATTGTAGTAGTTATATTCCTGTACATAGAGGCAGTATTATAGTAGTTATATTCTTGTACATAGGGGGCAGTATTATAGTAGTTATATTTTTGTACATAGGGGTAGTATTGTAGTAGTTATATTCCTGTACATAGAGGCAGTATTATAGTAGTTATATTCTTGTACATAGGGGTAGTATTATAGTAGTTATATTCTTGTACATAGGGGTAGTATTATAGTAGTTATATTCTTGTACATAGGGGGCAGTATTATAGTAGTTATATTCTTGTACATAAGGGGCAGTATTATAGTAGTTATATTCTTGTACATAGGAGCAGTATTATAGTAGTTATATTCTTGTACATAGGGGGTAGTATTATAGTAGTTGTATTCTTGTACATAAGGGGCAGTATTATAGTAGTTATATTCTTGTACATAGGGCAGTATTACAGTAGTTATAGTTATTTTTCTTGTACATAGGGGTCAGTATTATAGTAGTTATATTCTTGGACATAGGGGGCAGTATTATAGTAGTTATATCCTTGTGCACAGGAATAGTATTATAGTATGTATATTTTCTAGTAATATTCATAGACTAGTTCTTATCCTTTATCTTCCTTGTATGATGACTTTTGTAGTGTGTCAGTCACTTGTCCTCAGTGCGTCACTGTCTTTGGCTCTGACATTTGGGGACGCCCTTAGATGGTGACAGTCGTAGTTACTGAGGACATCCTCAGATTCTCCACATACCGCATAAAACGTGAGCTGTGGCTACATACGAGCAGCTGGCGGCTTTCTATGGGAGCAGCAACCACAGGGCACATAGTGAACATTGCAGACACAGATATTTTAGGTGCTGTGCTCATACGATGTCTTCCGGTGCAGCATTATAACCCGGTGATGGCCGCTCCTGGGCCTTTCTCTAGGATTATTGATCCCTGGCTCTCTAGCACCTCTGTGCGTTTTTCTATTACACCTCTTTTTCCTGCTCTCCTCAGTGGCTTTTTATCTTTTTTCGTCTCCTGTGCTGGCCTGTTCCTGTAGCTCCTAGTGGTGACTTTTCACCATATTGGCGTTTCTTGTTATGTGCGGAGCTTTTCTCCTCTAGACGCATAACCCAATGTGGTATTATTTGCATTTGTTACTCGCAGTGATAGCTGATTTCTAATAGGTTTGCTATAGTAACACCACTGTCCCTATTTGCTCTCATTTCATAGACAATCCATTGTTGTTGTTTTTTTCATCTGAATCCACGATCAGGGATTGTGTCGCGTTTAGGTCTCACCCCGTTCACTGACGAGATGCAGGGAGTGAACAAAACTTGGCAGAAATTCTGGTTTGGGCACAAAGAAAACGCAGCAAAACACGATACCTGTGTTTTTTTTTCAGCATTTTTTCACCACCCATACATTTCAATGGGTGGAATACTTTGAAAGAAGTGACACGTGCCATTGTGCAAAAAACATGCAAAACACAAAATCCTGATGACAATAAAGCCAATGTGTGTGCATGAGATTTCTAAAATCTCATTGACATAGCTGGTACTGTAAAACACAGCTGAAAATTCATTGAACCGTGCAGAATCACTGCATCCTATTCATTGTACAGGGACATTTATCTTGCGGTGACTGAGCGTCTTTGCAAGATAAATTGACATGCTGCGGTCTGGAAAGACGAGCCACAGGTCCGTCTCCGCGGTTGATCCACAGGCGTCTGTGCACGCATAGTGGGCATGGGATTTCTTCAACTACCATCCACTATGCTGTAACATCTGGCTGCTGCGGATGTGCGCGGCGTCCAACCCTCAGCATTTACTGACCGTGGGAATGTATCCTCACAGAATCACTTTCAATTCACATAAAATGGATGTTATTTTCAATAGGTTTCTTTTCTCGGCTTCAATTCATAATTTGCAGTTTTTTTTGTCACCTTTTATTCTTTTTCGCTTTTGATATGTGTTGGTGTATTTTGTTCCAGACACTTTAAAATGGCGCATTCTGTTGATAAATTTTGCACCAAGTCAAAAATAGTCTTTGTTTGTCTTTTGAAGTGTTTTGCAACTTTTTAGCCCAAGAAGTCACCGTATTTGTTAAAAAAAAAAAAAAAAAGTGCAAATACCTCCCCCCCCCCCCAAAAAAAAAAAAATTAAAGAATAAGGTGCAAATGAAAAACAGTGAAAACACACCAAAAACTAAAACAAAAAAACAGGCACAAAGGCAACAATGAATTGAACCCGAAGAGCAGACACTTTTGGAGGAGTTTGTCTTTGAGCTGTTCTTCTCACAAAACCTCTTCTAAAACGCCAGGAAAACTCCTCTTAGAGGAAACCCTCTTTGTTTGTACAAGGATTTTTTTTGTTGTAGTTTTTTGAGTTTGGAGAAGTTTTGAAAAACGCCTTGTGAAGAAAAAAAGAAAAGACAGTGAATGTCACTTGTCCAAAATATATACACTGTCCAATCAAAAGGCTGCAGAGAGAATACATCAGGAAATAAAAAAATAACATATTTCTATAGAGTCCCTGAATAGAGGAGCGTATCCTTCAGCTGTTTCTGCTTGAAAAACTTTGAAGACCTGAAAAACCTGTGTGAACATGCGCTTAGGATGCCTGTAGGACTAAACCTATAGATTCCTCCCTGATAACCCAGGTGGTTGCAATGTGTCAGTCCCACGTGCCACTTGTCTCCAGCCTCCAATCCTTACTGCGGCTGCCCTTCTACCTGTGGGCCTTATTTTGGCACCAGACACTATCAGTTGCTGGCATCCGTGGGCAAACAGAGGTGGTAACCTGCTGCCTCAGTAGTCAGAGCTGCAGTGCAGCCAGGCAGCGGGTGAGGCGAGTGCTCCTCTGCACCGGCAATATACAGCATGGCTGAGCAGAATACAGATGAGCTGGGGGAGATGCATCCTCCTGGCTTGTTGTAGCACGTTCGCAGGGTGGGGTGAGGGAATCACAGCTTTCCATGTCTTGGAGGGAGAAGGAAACATTTACGTGAAGCCTCACACCTCTGTGCTCCCTGCAAAACAGGAGGATAACCTGTTCCCTGAGGCAGAATCTACAGGCCGAGGATGGGCGATGACTGAGGTGGGCTGCTAGGGACAGAGGACCTGAGGCTACGATGGAGCAGAAGCTGGCCTTCACCCTACAGAAAGCCTTGCTACAGCCGGTGAAGATGTGCATGTTGGATATGCCCCTGCTGGTGGACCCAGAAGTGAGTACACCCCTTGTATGTCAGGCGCCATCGGGTAAGGTGGATCAATCAGTGTGCATCCTTCTTGACATCCCTATAATAAAGGCCCCAAGGCCATTGCATGGTGGGGTGTTTGGTATTTGGGCTATGCACCCTTTTTCTCATGGCTCGTGGCTTTTAGTTCTTCGACTATGGAAAGCAAGGTCGTATATCTTGTGTATGTGCACGTAAAATGGTGTAACCTGATTATGGGTGCTAGTGACCCATGTGGCCTTGAGGTCTGCGCCGTTTTATTAATTAAAATGGTATCACGATCAATTCAACTGGCATTGATTCATGCCAGAGAAAACTAGAAAGATCCCTCAGTAGAACGTTATTAGAAAGCGGTGCATTATGTTTTTGCATGTGTGTAGATCACAGCTTGCTGTCAGTGAATGGAAACTGCAATCCCATCCTGATACAGCTCACAGGGGAGGGTTTGTTACAGTCACAGTCCAGAAAATCCACCTGTGCCGACTAGCTTGTCGCGGTGACAGGACCTTCTCCGATCACAATGGCCTATGGCAGTCGCCATCCCCGTTGCTTGGGGAAGTAAAGGGTCTTTGGCGCAGAACATAACGCGGAGAATTCAGCGCCAAGTCGTCCTGACGCCTCTCGGGGCTTTTACGCTTCGCAACTTTTCAGTTTCATTCAGTCCTGCGTCATCCCGAAACGTCTGGTGATTCACGAGAAGCGAAGGCTCCACATTCCGAGTGATCAACTTTCATTTCTGCTTTGTTTGTAAACATGAAAATTCTGGGGAAATCCACGACATGACAATTATGTGTGCTGGTCACCATCCACCTGGAGCACGGAGAGCAATACGGGTACGGTTAGACGGTATTATTCATTATAAGGTTGAATAAATGAACTGGAGTATGAGTTGGTATGCATGCAGAATAGGAGCATGTTCACATTGGCCTTTAACCAGACAAAACCCAAGACAGAAACAAAATGAACATATACCGTGCTGTAAGTAATAAAGTAATAGCAATAATGTATATAAATAAGTTAAGGTACTTGATAAACACCATTTTTGATATTTTAAAAAACCATTCTGTCAACATCAAGGTATACCACAATCGGGATGGGCCTAACCTCTAGTATTATAACTTTACCATGTTTCAATGTGATGCCTCCTTTTCTTTGAGCTTCACGTAACATATATATATATATATATATATATATATATATATATATATGTATATGTATCTCTTCCCATTTACCGGGTATCCATTCAGGACCCGTTCCTGTGCCCTTATTCATATTGATGCCACTAGTAAGGTTTTAATGCTAGAGGTTAGGACCATCCTGATTTGTGATACACCTTGACTTATCACCATGGGTATTTTTCATTACTTGTACTCGCCTCAGTATTAAGTCCAAAAATAAGTGAGCTCAGCTCTGCAGTATAATACACGGTGTGTCTCAGGATCAGTAATGTAATGTATGTACACAGTGACTGCACCAGCAGAATAGTGAGTGCAGCTCTGGAGTATAATACAGGATGTAACTCAGGATCAGTAATGTAATGTATGTACACAGTGACTGCACCAGCAGAATTGTGAGTGCAGCTCTGGGGTATAATACAGGATGTAACACAGGATAAGTAATGTATGTACACAGTGACTGCACCAGCAGAATAGTGAGTGCAACTCTGGAGTATAATACAGGATGCAACTAAGGATCAGTACAGGATAAGTAATGTAATGTATGTACACAGTGACTGCACCAGCAGAATAGTGAGTGCAACTCTGGAGTATAATACAGGATGTAACTCAGGATCAGTACAGGATCAGTAATGTATGTACACAGTGACTGCACCAGCAGAATAGTGAGTGCAACTCTGGGTTATACTACTGGATATAACATGGTATACATGCGTGAATACACAAGAATTGCATGGATTATATTACCATTTGACCCTGATATCGCACCCAGGTGGCAAGCTCTGGTCACAATACCTTGGTGGTCTGTGGAGGGTCTGGTGGTCTTCTGGCCGGGTGTGAGATACTTCTGTGTAATGTACGTGTTGGGTGGTCTTTACCCAGTGGACAGCCAGTGTCCTGTGCTCTCCAGTTACAGATCTGGAACATGAGCACATTACATCCCAGCTGGTGGATGACGCCCCTTGGCATCAGCGCTGGGCATTTAATGAAGGAGTTTCCTTCTTGGCAGAGAGCTATGGTCGTCCAGCTTCATGTGATGCAAGAATATGCTGCCGTTCAGACTTGTCTGCAGTAACGCTTCCTATCTATGTAGGTTAATGTTTCCTCCATGTCACCTAATACTTCTCACATTTGAATGCTTGTTACAGTCGTATCTGGTCTAGACTCAAGACTGATCTGTGAGAATCACTGCAATCCTACATTGTGACAAATCATCAGCAGTGAGAGGTATCAGATCTGTGCAGGTTTTCTGCCTTACACCTTACTAATAATACATCTATTCACTGGCAGCAAGCAGAGATCTTGGAAATTGATGAGGAATTGAAACACACAGTATATTGGAAAGTTGAATCTTATCCGCCCGACTCCTTCCGGTTCACTAGTGTTTGCTAACAACTTTTAATTAACCCTTTATAAAACATATTTCAAGAAATCCCCCCATCCCTTACTACTTGAGTCAGACCTTCTTTGACTCATTGGTCCTGGAGTACAGTGTGGCAGTGCCAGCAGCTAACCTGGCATTATGTAGGCGTTCCTAACAGTAAGTAAATAACCCCAAGGAAGAAGATGACGGAGGAATTCCGAGTCCTGACAATCACAGCATTTATTCTGTAGTGGAGCAGGTAGAAAGCAGCGCCCAGGTATGAACGCGCGACCTGCTCCTCCGGAGAAGCCCACGTCTCTGAGGAAAGACAACCTATACCTTAGCTACCTGGCCAAAATCTTGGAGACCTTTTGCCTTCATGTCCCGGTACCAAGCATGGTAAGTTATGGCTGATTCCCACATGTTATAGAGGATAGTGCCGACCTGCAGCATGGAGCTGTGTTACACAAAGTGGAGCAGGGGGATCCACTAAGAAGCCAATCCTCAGTGGAAGTGTCAGAGATGTGCCTCATACCCAGGGACCAAGAATGGTCGGAGATGTTTCCCCTGTGCAGCCTGAAGGGTCCGGAGACAACCAACCTGTGCGGCCTGGAGGGGGTGGAGACGTATCCCCTGTGCGGCCTGGAAGGGTTCGAGACATACCCCCTGTGCGGCCTGGAGGTGTTGGAGACATCCTGCCTGTAAGGCCAGGTGGGGGTGGAGACATCCCCCCTGTGCAGCCTGGAAGGGTAGGAGACGTACCCCCTGTGTGGCCTGGATGGGTTGGAGACATCTCCCCCTCTGCGGCCTGGAGGGGTTGGAGACGTCCCCCCCTGTGCGGCCTGGAGGGTTTGGAGACGTCCCCCCTGTGTGGCCTGGATGGGTTGGAGACTTCCCCCCCTGTGGGGCCTGCAGGGGTTGGAGACGTCCCCCCTGTGGGGCCTGCAGGGGTTGGAGACGTCCCCCCTGTGTGGCCTGGATGGGTTGGAGACATCCCCCCTGTGTGACCTGGAGGGGTTGGAGACCTCCCCTTCCCCCCGTGTGGCCTGGAGGGGTTGGAGACGTCCCCCCTGTGGGGCCTGCAGGGGTTGGAGACGTCCCTCCTGTGGGGCCTGCAGGGGTTGGAGACGTCCCCCCTGTGGGGCCTGCAGGGGTTGGAGACGTCCCCCCTGTGGGGCCTGCAGGGGTTGGAGACGTCCCCCCTGTGGGGCCTGCAGGGGTTGGAGACGTCCCCCCTGTGGGGCCTGCAGGGGTTGGAGACGTCCCCCCTGTGGGGCCTGCAGGGGTTGGAGACGTCCCCCCTGTGTGGCCTGGATGGGTTGGAGACGTCCCCCCTGTGTGGCCTGGATGGGTTGGAGACATCCCCCCTGTGTGGCCTGGAGGGGTTGGAGACTTCCCCCCCTGTGTGGCCTGGAGGGGTTGGAGACGTCCCCCCTGTGTGGCCTGGAGGGGTTGTAGACATCCCCCCTTTGCGGCCTGGAGGGTTTGGAGACGTCCCCCCTGTGTGGCCAGTTTGAGGCTTTTCATTCTGGTCAGTTGCCCATGCCATGCCTGAAGAAAGTGAGCTATCTGTGGAAACCACCCTTGCTCCCCACCAATTACAATTGTGCACTGGGCCTTGCGCAGACTTCACTGTGTCTTCACGCCGTCTCCCTGAGGTTTTAGTGGCTGCTTTAATTTCCTAATGCTCTGTGATTTTGGTTTGGATGGGACGTCTGCAAAATGATTAGCGGTTTTTACATCCATGGTTCATATGCAACAATTTCTGTGCAAAAATGTAGGTGATGTGGCGGGGGTGGTGTATATAAAAATGGTGTAATACACACATTGGATGAGGGCGTGATTACTTTTGCAATTGGCTGAATTAGCATCTGTAGGTTCAAAATGGATGACAAGTTTGTGAAAACTCTATCCGTGCCAACCTCACTCATCTCTATTCAATGGAAGCGATATTTCTTTTGAAATTGGTAATCTTTTACCCCTGACGTGTGAGGTACGTAAACTCCTGCGCCTCCTCTGGTTCCCAGAAATTACATGTTGCGTTCCCAAAGACCAGGGGAAAACAAGAGTGAATTAGCTGAGCCGGTTCATTCATGGCCGCCGGGTTCCTGGCAGTCATGTGACCTCTTCTGTCCGGACGCTTCTGATGTATCAGCACTCCCTCCGTTGTGCAATCCGGCGGTGGTTTTGTGGAGGAGACTCTGCACAACGTGATGTGATTCTATCTTTGTTTTTGGGAACTGGTGAAACCTCATTTTCTGCAAAGAACTGAGATTCCTGCTTAACCCTTTACTGACCGGGCCCAGAAGTAGATAGAAGTGGATGGCATTCCTTGATGTATATAAAGGAGCGGAGAATAATGTAACCTGTAGGGCTCCTGCTGCGCACCCCATCTCTACAGGAGAGAGGAACGTAGTGTTGGCCTTCACCTTCCATTGCCATCTGATGGTGGACAGCCATATTGGGCCAATCCATGGGGCAAGCAGCTTGGTCTGCACAACAATTCCTCCTGAGCGCCCCCTTAACTTACATTCCCACAATGAACGTTTGGTGTTTTTTTGATGTTGTAGATTTTATGCAGCATTTCTGAACCCATTAAGTATGATAGGATATCTGCAATTATTTCAAAAATATGCACCATCGCAAACTCACCAAAAACTTATTGTGGCAACGTAGCCGAACATGTGAACCAAGCAGATGTGGTGTTAATAGGCAGAAAAGAATAAGCGGCTGTCAGTCACCTTTGGTGCTAGCTTATCTCCCTTGGGGGTCGAGCAATTCTTTGGTGGCCAGTCGTCTAAGCTCAACGGTCAGTCGTCTACCCTCTGTAGTTCAGCCATTATTTGGTGGTCACTCATCTCCCCTTGACGGTTGGGCCATTCTTTGGTGGTCCGTCGACTCCTCTCAGCAGTCGGGCCATTCTTTTGTGGTCCGTCGACTCCTCTCAGCAGTCGGGCCATTCTTTGGTGGTCCGTCGACTCCTCTCAGCAGTCGGGCCATTCTTTGGTGGTCAGAGGTCTCTCCTAGAGGTGAGTGTATTCACAACAGTAAGAGAGGAATAAGTAAAACCTTGACTGCAGCTTATCTTTCTTAAGAACAGAGGATCAGGCATGTTAGTCTACTTTCACACCTGCGTCGGTATGGGGCCGTCGACATGCGTCGGTACGGGACCGTCGACATGCGTCGGCCCGACGTACTGACGCACGTTGTGAAAGAAATGAACAACAGGGGCAGCGGATGCAGTTTTTTAACACATCCGCTGCCCCATTGTAATGTCCGGGGAGGAGGAGGCGGAGTTCCGGCCGCGCATGCGCGGTCGAAAATGGCGGACTCGACGCACAAAAAAAGATACAAGTAATGTTTTTTTGTGCCGAGGGTCCGCCAAAACACGACGTATCCGTCGCAAGACGGATGCGACGTGTGGCCATGCGTCGCTAAGGCAAGTCTGTGGAGAAAAAACGCATCCTGCGGGCACATTTGCAGGATGTGTTTTTTCTCCAAAACGACGCATTGCGACGTACGTCACACAACACAAGTGTGAAAGTAGCCTAAATCTCCAGCAATGCCGCCGCTTCTTTTCCATGATGTCCTTTCTGGGTACATCTGACATCAGGGGAAACCGTTGGATTGCGCCCGTACACATTAGATTGTTGCCCCATACTGTAGTAATCGGTGAGTGATGGTGTGGTGGGGGTGTGTGACCTCCTCATGTAGTAGCTGATGGGGTGCAGACATTGCGCTCACACCTGGGTCTTTTTCCCACATAGGACCAATACATGAATGCTCAGGACCCTCGTACATATATTGCCCCAGAAGCTCCGCACTGCAGCCCTGGCCTGATGGCATTTTGGTGGGATCTCCATGACACACTTACCTACTGTAGCCCCCCATAGATGTCAGACATGAGGGAGCTGAATTTTTCATTTGAGACCAAGCTAAATTCTGATTAGAGTTCACATTTTCTCTAAATCCGCATTAGGGTACTGTCTGGGGAGCGCTCGATGAGTAAGTTTAGGTCTGGGCCCAGGGTTACGTGGGGTCGGCCTCAGTTCCTTGTTTTCCTGTGGTTTTGCTGACATGGGCTGCAGGTTTCATTCTTCTGGGCAATGTCCTAGTGATGAGTTGCTTTATTGGGAATGTTGGCTCAGCGATTTATACGGTAGCGTCACATGTCACTTCCGATTTACATGAACCCAGTGGAATAACAATGTTTCCTCTAAATACCCATATAGAAGTCAGTGTGCCTTATGTTTGGGGGATTCTGGTTGGAAAGTTTACTGTAGTTGTAGCGACTAAGAAGGTGCAGCCATTGCTCAGAGCCGCGCTGGTGGCCGGAGGAGCCGCTCCTCACTCTCCGTTTATCATCAGGTCAGGGAAGAGCCAGGAATTTCTGCTTTATAATTGTGGGTTAAAATGGATGTGGGTCCTCCACACCCTGACAAGCTAGGTATACCTTCCAACCATATTTTTTATAGCTCCAATGCATCTACAATGAAAATAGAAGCAATTATGCAACTGGTTTTCATTAAATATGTCCTACCGTTTTGTGCATGCAGTGCCCACGCAGACCTAAGCTTCTCCGTAGTAACAGTAGCCTGATCTTGCAGTCACAATTACCTCCACTTGTCCCCTGACCTACAGGTTGGGGACTGAAAGATATATAGGACTGAAAGACCAGGATTTTTTGTTGGGCCCTGTTACATAGAAATGCTTAAGTCTGCATCTCAGCTGCATACACGAAACGGAAGGACATTTTTCATAAAGGCTGTGTAATTTTTTTTTTTTTCCGATGTAGACTAGAAATAGCGTTTCATGCGTATTTAACGCCTTACCGACTAGCGATGTCTCGGTGTTCGCCCTCGGCCTTTTGGCGAGCAATTCTGATCACATGCCCTGTGGTAAAGCAATCCGCATGGTCCAGCGCTAGGTGCAGGCATCCTGGAAGGTCTGTCTGTAGGCGGCGTCTGAGATCGCGTTGCATTTATCAGGATGAACTGCAGTACCCGAATATGCCCTTAGGCAGGAGTGGCGCTGTTTATCCAGTTTGTTTTTTTTTAATGTATAAAATTTCCAAATTTTTGGCGCACCCCGTGAAAAGTAACACTTTTTTTCCATTACCTTTCCATAGACAGTGCATGTTATCTCTGGTGTCTAGGCGAGGACATTAGATCGTCAGCTCCTCTGTGGCAGGGCTTGTTCTCTGTATGTCATCGTGGCAGAGATTCACTCTTTTCAGAATGTGCAAATATTGTCTCTAATACAGGTGATGGCTCATTGTCCCGGATTCACGCATGATTTCCCTTTCCAGGAAAGACCTAGGGTCATGGTAGACGATCCTTCCTGAAGGCTTTTACTGACAGATCTGTTTTCTTCCATCGTAACTGGACTCGACTCATTCTACAGGGACCAGATAACAGCGAGAGCAGCAGCTCGCCGGTCTGTGCCCAGCCTGCCAAGAATAAAGCCATCCATTCTGGGAAGACTACCGGAAATGATTCCAGCATCAGGACGCTGGTTTGTGTTAGCAGCAGATATCTATTATGCAGGGGATATCTCGGGCCTGGATCTTTCTGAAATGGTGTCATGGGCAGAGCTGTAAATTGCAGGCAGCCGCTGTCTGGAGAGCAATCTGAGGAGTCCAGGTTCCTGGGGGGCGGAGCATAAGAGAAGGCCTGTTGTGCCCCGCCCCTGAGGTCCTGCAGTCAATATAACACACTGGAACCATCCTTCCTTACCATCATCCTATTGGGAAAAAAACATGAATGCTCTTCTGATCTGAGCAAACAATGTTGTGGTACAGACCGGAGGCATAGATTATTGCCTGCAGCCATCAGTAAATACCTAAACACTAGATGGGTGATATATGGATTGCAGGGACCCCAGTGATCACCAGAAGGGAAGACCCTGCCCCTGTTTTCACCTGGCCTGCAAGACTATAGCTCGTCAGAACAGCCAGGAGGTGATAGAATAGGGCAGCAGTTGAGCACATGCTCTGTTGTCCCCCTGAACCGCAAGATCGCAGGGAGAAAGAGCGGCAGTCAAAACGTGGTCCTCCATAACCCCCGACCACAAGATCCCAGCCAGGAGGAGTTAAGATCCCATACACATTAAACTTATGTCGGCTGATCCCGCAGAACATTTGTTTAGCCAACAATTGTGTATGGGGGCTTTATCATGGAGTAGCCGTATCCCCCTGTCCCCTCCACAGCCAGGAGCCTGTAAATGGAGCTGATTGGTTCATGCTCGACCGCCGCTGCATTGGAACTCCTGATCCCCATAGATCCATCTCGCAGACCTCGCCTGATCCCATTGTTGTGCCTGAGATGAGCGGCACGTCTTTGGGAAACTTTAGTCCAGAGATGTTTGCGGCAGTGAGTCCGGATCCGTCAGCTGGTCAATGGTGGAAATCATTATGTATTAATAGCCTGACTGGTACAACCAGGGACTATCTGCAGCCGAGGCGGCTTCTTCCCGGCAGTGAGGCACGAGCCATGAAAGTGATGGCAGATCTGTGCTCATTGGCATTCTTGTCAGGACTCATCACTATGCCATGCAGGGCTGCTAGCAGCACGGCGGGGGGCTCACTTACAGGGGGTGATGTCATCCATCCCCAATTCAGCAGTTGGCAGAACTTAGTAATGTGCCTAATAAAGAAAAAAGGGCTGTGTGCTACACTCCGAAGCAGGGCTTGTGGATCCTCGTGGAAGTGACTGGGCTTAAAGGGACAGCCCAGTTTATGTAACTTATTCCTACTGGAGTACCCTTTAAGCTTAATTCATCACCTCTCTACAGGACTTCTAAAATGGTAAGATCCCTGATGATCGCTAGAATGGTCCCCAATTGACTGGAGTGGTGGTCGAGCATGCACACCTCTGCTACTTTCCTTCTCCATTGGGAGCGCTGTACTTGACAATCTCTGGTAGTCTCATAGAGAATAAATGGGGCAAAGGTGCCCATGTTCCTGTGCCCCCCCATTCTGGTGATCAGTGGTTGGATCCCATCCCCTGGTCTACAAGTTATCTCCTATCCTGTGGTCAGGAGGTAACTTCTTACTGAAATACCCCTGTAATTACAATATAAAAAAATCGGTAGCGTTCTAATATACATCAGCCCTGATTCATCACTTACAGGTTTTTTTTTGTAAAATTCTTTGCATTATTTTTGTGTCCTATTCGTTGCCATTCCTATTGCGCCAAATTTGTCAAACACTAATTTCATAAATTTTTATGTAAAACTAAAAATGCTCTTTATTTTTTTTACTTTTAACCTTTTATTTTACGCCTCCTTTTTTTTCAAGCAGTAAAAAAAAGTCCCGTATTCCTGTTAAAACCTTCTTTGTCCCTCTAGCATTGCGGACGTAGGAAAAAAAATCACTCCTATAAAGACTAGAGGACGTTTTGGGCAAACATTTAACAAAGGTTTAGATAGTTGCTGGCAATGAATCTGCCACAAATATCCGTATTACAAAAAAAAAACAACAAAAAACAAGCTCAAAATGGTGAACAGAAAAAAAAGCCCAGATAGATAAGTAGTAAATAGACTTTAAAATAGACGCAATGTGAACAGTTTGGCGCAAAACAAAAAAACGTCATTTAAGTGAGAAAAACTAGACTAAAAATCGGCGGAGATCTCTACTTGATGTCAGTGAGATGCTAAAGAAGTCTTCTTGGCCTAAGGTTCGGTTCACATTGGCGTTATGATTTCCGTTTTCCAGGATGGATATGATGAACCCGTTATCAGTTAGGAAGTCCCTTCACTATTAGGAGGTGCAGGATGCGATTACAGTTTTTCCTTTTTTTTATTCTGCGCTCTTTCGTAGTTTCCAGTTCACACTTCTCGCCATGTTTGGGGGGTACTCTCTGCCCGAGACTTTCACCGAATAGCTGATCACAGCTCTCTGAGCTAAATATAATAGGAGTCATTCCCCAAGTTATGACCCAACGCGTTCCTGTTGTTGTTCACATTTTCTTGCAATCTCTCGTCATGGCGTCCGGCCCAGCGTGATCCTCTGCCGTCAGCGACACAGTGATCATCAGCTTATTCAGCTAAATATGAAATTCAATTAGACTGGTCAAACCCATGATATGGAGAAAATAACATGTTGACAAGGAGAAAACAAAAGATATTCACAGCCCTCTAGTATACCACAAATTAGACCGCACTCATGTCCTCCAAATGTCAGACCTGTGTGCTTGGTGCATATCGAAAAGTGCTACATATGTATACAGTACTATAGTAGTTATATTCTTGTACACAGGGGGCAGTATTAGGGTATGTGTCCACGTTCAGGATTGCATCAGGATTTGGTCAGGATTTTTCATCAGTATTTGTAAGCCAAAACCAGGAGTGGAACAATTAGAGGAAAAGTATAATAGAAACATATGCACCACTTCTGCATCTATCACCCACTCCTGGTTTTGGCTTACAAATACTGATGTAAAATACTGACCAAATCCTGATGCAATCCTGAACGTGGACACATACCCTTATAGTATATTCTTGTACATAGGGTCAGTATTATAGTAATTACTAGATGGTGGCCCGATTCTAACGCATCGGGTATTCCAGAATATGCACGTCCACGTAGTATATTGCACAGCCCACATAGTATATTGCCCAGCCACATAGTATATTGCCCAGCCACGTAGTATATTGCACAGCGACGTAGTATACAGCACAGAGCCACGTAGTATATTGCCCAGCCACGTAGTATATTGCCCAGCCACATAGTATATTGCACAGTCACATAGTATATTGCCCAGTGACATAGTATATTTCCCAGCGACGTAGTATATTGCACAGCCACGTAGTATATTGCCCAGTCACGTAGTATATTGCACAGCCACATAGTATATTGCCCAGCCACGTAGTATATTGCGCAGCGACGTAGTATACAGCACAGAGCCACGTAGTATACTGCCCAGCCACGTAGTATACTGCCCAGCCACGTAGTATATTGCCCAGCCACGTAGTATATTGCCCAGCCACGTAGTATATTGCCCAGTTAAATTCACAAATAAGTAAAAAACAGCCGCACTCGAGTTTTTTGCGAAGTTTTTTGTGATATTGCGAAGCTGGGGTCACCACAATAGTATAAAGGTACTTATATTGCCCAGCCACATAGTATATTGCCCAGCCACGTAGTATATTGTCCAGCCACGTAGTATATTGCCCAGCCACATAGTATATTGCCCAGCCACGTAGTATATTGTCCAGCCACGTAGTATATAGCAGAGCCACGTAGTACGGTATATTGCCCAGTCACGTAGTATATTGCCCAGCCACGTAGTATATTGGCCAGTGACGTAGTATATTGTCCAGCTACGTAGTATATAGCAGAGCCACGTAGTACGGTATATTGCAGAGCCACGTAGTACGGTATATTGCCCTGTCACGTAGTATATTGCCCAGCCACATAGTATATAGCAGAGCCACATAGTATATTGCCCAGTCACGTAGTATATTGCCCAGCACAGAGCCACGTACTATAGAGACTTAAAAAAAAAAAAAATAAGCATATACTCACCTTCCGAAGGCCCGTTGGAAGTCCTGCTATACTCACCACCTGCCGCCTTTGCCGCTCCTCGCGACGCTCCCAGGATCGCTCCATTGCAAGCGGCAGCTTCCGGTCCCAGGGCTGGTGTGAGCAGGACCTATGATGACGTCGTGGTCACATGACCGTGACGTCACGGCAGGTCCTTGTCGCTCACCAGCCCTGGGACCGGAAGCTGCCGCTTGCAATGGAGCGGTCCCGGGAGCGTGGTGAGGAGCGGGAAAGGCGGCAGAGGGTGAGTATAGCAGTTTTTTTTTTTTTTATTTAACATGACATTTTACTATTGATGCTGCATAGGCAGCATCAATAGTAAATAGTTGGGGACACACAGGGTTAATAGCAGTAGTAACGGAGTGCGTTACACCGCGGGCCGTTACCGCTCCCATTAACCCTGTGTGAGCGGTGAGTGGAGGGGATTACGGAGCGGGCGCCGGGTAGCGAGTGCAGGGGAGTAGGGGAGGGACTAATCGGACTGTACCCGTCGCTGATTGGTCGCGGCAGCCATATTCTTGTACATAGGAGCAGTATTATAGTAGTTATATTCTTGTACATAGGGGGCAGTATTATAGTAGTTATATTCTTGTACATAGGGGGCAGTATTATAGTAGTTATATCCTTGTACATAGGGGCAGTGTTATAGTAGTTATATTCTTGTACATAGGGGGCAGTATTATAGTATTTATATTCTTGTACATAAGGGCAGTATTATAGTAGTTATATTCTTGTACATAGGAGCAGTATTATAGTAGTTATATTCTTGTACATAGGGGGCAGTATTATAGTAGTTATATTCTTGTACATAGGGGGCAGTATTATAGTAGTTATATCCTTGTACATAGGGGCAGTGTTATAGTAGTTATATTCTAGTACATAGGGGGCAGTATTATAGTAGTTATATTCTTGTACATAGGGGACAGTATTATAGTAGTTATATTCATGTACATAGGGGGTAGTATTATAGTGGTTATATCCTTGTACATAGGAGCAGTATTATAGTAGTTATAATCTTGTACATGGGGGCAGTATTATAGTAGTTATATTCTTGTACATAGGGGGCAGTATTATAGTAGTTATATTCTTGTACATAGGGGGCAGTATTATAGTAGTTATATCCTTGTACATAGGGGCAGTGTTATAGTAGTTATATTCTTGTACATAGGGGGCAGTATTATAGTATTTATATTCTTGTACATAAGGGCAGTATTATAGTAGTTATATTCTTGTACATAGGGGGCAGTATTATAGTAGTTATATTCTTGTACATAGGGGACAGTATTATAGTAGTTATATTCTTGTACATAGGGGGTAGTATTATAGTGGTTATATCCTTGTACATAGGAGCAGTATTATAGTAGTTATAATCTTGTACATGGGGGCAGTATTATAGTAGTTATATTCTTGTACATAGGGGGCAGTATTATAGTAGTTATATTCTTGTACATAGGGGGCAGTATTATAGTAGTTATATCCTTGTACATAGGAGCAGTATTATAGTAGTTATATCCTTGTACATAGGGGCAGTGTTATAGTAGTTATATATTCTTGTACATAGGGGGCAGTATTATAGTAGTTATATTCTTGTACATAGGAGGCAGTATTATAGCAGTTATATTCTTGTACATATGAGCAGTATTATAGTAGTTTTATTCTTGCACCTAGGGGCAGTGTTATAGTAGTTGTATTTTGCACCAACCATCTTCCCCTTGACTTGGACCATTTTCCCTGTCCCTGCTGCCTGAAAAACATCCCTACAGCATGATGCTGCCACCACCATCTTTCACTGTGGGGATAGTGTCCTTGGGGTGACAAGTTGTGGTGGTTTGGTGCCAGATATAGTGTTGATGGCCAAAATGTTCAATTTTGGTTTCATCTGACCGCGGCACCTTTCTCCATACATTTGGGGAGTCTCCCACATGTCCTTTGGCAAACTCAAAATGAGCGTTACAATTTTTGTGTGTAAGTAAAGGTTTTTTTCTGCCACTCTTCCATAAAGGCCACTTCTATGTAGTGTACGACTTATCGTGGTCATATGGACAGATATTCCAGTCTCTGCTTGGGAACTCCTTCAGGGTTACCTTTGGTCTTGTGCTGCCTCGCTGATTAATAAATATTAGAAAACCCAGCACTCAACTTAAGTGTATGATGCAGGAATTTTTTTTTATTGTAGTATATACAGCAAAAGTTCCTCAGTTACGTATGGTTAAAGTGCCACAGATATGCATAAATCCGTTTATCAGCTGAAAAGTGTATATATTCGCAGTAGATATAGGCCTCGCTGCCAGTGATTATGGGATAATGCCTTGGAGCAGCCGTGCTCGCCGGCGCGGAGTCCACCGCTTGTCTCTTATTAATACCCTTCTTGCTCAGGCTGAGTTTTGGTGGGCATCCCTCTCTTGGCAGGTTTGTTGTGGTACCATGTTCTTTCCATTTGATAATGGATTTGATGGTGCTCCGGGGGATCAGAGATTGGAATATCTTTTTATAACCCAACCCTGACTAGGACACTTCTCAACAACTCTGTCCCTGACTTGCTTGGAGATCCCCTTGGTCTTCATATTGTTTGGTTAGTGAGGCCTCTTGCTTAGTAATGTTGCAGCCTCTGTGGCCTTTCAGAAATGGTAAAGTGCACATGTGACACTTAGGGGCTTCATAACAAAAAAGGGGTGAACACATATGCACATGCCAATTTCTAATTATTCGATCCCATAAATGTACTTTATGCCTGTATTTTTCTCTCTTCGCCAACTTAGACTATTTAGTGCTGATGCCTCACACACAAATCAGATTCCAAAAATATTTACACACAGGTTGTAATGTAGCAAAATGGGTAAAAGGCCAAGGGGCCGTGAATACTTTCACAAGCCACTGCATATTCCTGTACATAAGGGGCAGTATAGAAGTTATAGTCTTGTACTTTCTTGGACCCCTGTAAAGTTGTGAGAGGTATTAGCCTGCCTTTCTGTGCAGGGTCTTATGATATGATGTCTAGGCAGCACAGAAAATGTTTCCTCTATAGAATTAGTTTTATAGTTTTATACCACTGTACATTCCGTTTCTATCCTTACATAACAATGCAGAGCTCATACAATATATATATATATATATATATATATATATATATATATATATATATATATATATATATATATATATAGTATATAGGCTTTGTGGGGTAGTGCGGTCCTGGATTGGCGGACACTTGCCCTAGTACCCATGTATTCTAGTCTTGTGTGACGCTTTCTGTCCTCGGATCTGTGATGAGACACAGTTGCCCTGAGTGATCGCTGTCAGGTTATTTCTCTCTTTTTTGGATTGTTCTGGCAGCAGGGGAGGATAAAGCTTGGGATTGTCTGGTCACAGGATGACTATACTGTTCATGTGCCAGGCTGTGGCCAACACAAAACAGGGCTGTATTGTTCTGTCCTGTGCCCCCCATCCCCCGCCCTGCCAGCAAAAACCAGAATCCGCAGCACACATCCCAGCACAATGGTGGCTCCTGTGCCCACTGTCCTATGAACAATTGTGTACTCAGCGCTGCTCGGCCGAGAACTCTGTCACTTGTCATTTTCAGTTCTTGCAAAACTGCAACAATATGAAGTCTGTACGAAACCCGAGCAGGTGCCACTCAGCAGAATCCATTGCTGTAGAACACACACACTTAGTACTGTCGTGTATTGGATAGGCATGGCCGGCCTATGTACAGCTGACATTGGGGGGATTTGGCCATAGGACCCCCATAATCAGTCACTGTCCATTGGCATTGCAGGTGCTCATAGATAGGGGTCTGCGTCCTGTTATCAGCCACATTGCAGGTGCTTGTGTTCTGCCCTCTCTCTCTTGCTCTCTTTTATTTCAATCTAGCGAGACACTTATGGAGCCAATACATAGGGGAATATTGGCGGGACAGGATGATTTTGGGGGCACCAGTCAGATTTTTTTGGTGAGGAGGAGGGGGTGTTAATACTATAATCTGTTGACAGATGTTAGTAAAAAATGGATTGGGCATGTTGGATTTTAACATGCTTTCTTTGTCAACTTGCCCGCTATTTTGCTGAAGAGACTTGAGGAAAGGACAGAGGGGTCTGGAGGAGGGCACAGTGGGTTCTGAAGGAGGGCGGAGAGGCGTCTAGAGGAGGGAGGGCACAGAGGAGTCTTGAGGGGGGACAGAGGGTTCTGAAGGATATCACAGGCATCTGGAGGTGGGCACAGAGGGTTCTGGAGAAGGGGACAGAGGAGTCTGGGTCTGGAGGTGTGCACAGAGGGGTCTGGAGGTGTGCACAGAGGGGTCTGGAGGAGGGCAAAGAGGAGTCTGGAGGAGGGCACAGAGGGTTCTGGAGGAGGGCACAGAGGGTTCTGGAGGAGGGCACAGAGGGTTCTGGAGGAGGGCACAGTGGGTTCTGGAGGAGGGCACAGAGGGGTCTGGAGGAGGGCACAGAGGGGTCTGGAGGAGGGCACAGTGGGTTCTGAAGGAGGGCGGAGAGGCGTCTAGAGGAGGGAAGGCACAGAGGAGTCTTGAGGGGGGACAGAGGGTTCTGAAGGATGTCACAGGCATCTGGAGGTGGGCACAGAGGGTTCTGGAGAAGGGGACAGAGGAGTCTGGGTCTGGAGGTGTGCACAGAGGGGTCTGGAGGAGGGCAAAGAGGAGTCTGGAGGAGGGCACAGAGGGGTCTGGAGGAGGGCACAGAGGGGTCTGGAGGAGGGCACAGAGGGTTCTGAAGGAGGGCGGAGAGGCGTCTAGAGGAGGGAGGGCACAGAGGAGTCTTGAGGGGGACAGAGGGTTCTGAAGGATGTCACAGGCATCTGGAGGTGGGCACAGAGGGTTCTGGAGAAGGGGACAGAGGAGTCTGGGTCTGGAGGAGGGCACAGAGGGGTCTGGAGGTGTGCACAGAGGGGTCTGGAGGAGGGCACAGAGGGGTCTGGAGGAGGGCACAGAGGGGTCTGGAGGAGGGCACAGAGGGGTCTGGAGGAGGGCACAGAGGGGTCTGGAGGAGGGCACAGAGGGGTCTGGAGGAGGGCACAGTGGGTTCTGAAGGAGGGCGGAGAGGCGTCTAGAGGAGGGAGGGCACAGAGGAGTCTTGAGGGGGGACAGAGGGTTCTGAAGGAGGTCACAGGCATCTGGAGGAGGGCACAGAAGGGTCTGGAGGAGGGGACAGATGAGTTTGGAGGAGGGGACAGAAGAGTCTGGAGGAGGGGACAGAGGAGTCTGGAGGAGGGCACAGAGGGGTCTGGAGGAGGGCACAGAGGGGTCTGGAGGTGTGCACAGAGGGTTCTGGAGGAGGGGACAGAGGAGTCTGGAGGAGGGCACAGAGGGTTGTGAAGGAGGGGTCTGGAGGAGGGTACAGGGTTCTCGAGGGCACAGGGGGGTGTGGAGGAGGGGACAGAGGGTTCTGAAGGAGGGGTCTGGAGGAGGGAACAGAGGGATCTGGAGGAGGGAAGGCACAGAGGGTTCTGGAGGAGGGCATGGGGGGGAGGTCTGGAATATGGAGGCTGCCAGAGATCTTGGCTGTAACATCACCTTAGCTGCAGGATCCCGCAGTACGATTTACTGCTCCCTGTTATCAGCCGTATCCGACTATCCACAGAGAATTATCTGGCCCCTTCTATCGCGACCCGGACAGTCTTCCTGACGGTTACTATATGTCAGTATTCTCACACATGCGGTATATTGTATATATGGCGCTATCATCTGGTCTTGTACTGTAACACCTTTGCTATGAACAAACCATTCACATGTCCTGTGCGAGGAGAGAATGTGGCGGGAGTGATAAATGACACATTGTGACAGCTGCTCTGCGAGGACAGAAGGACAAGGGTGGAAGGACCCCAGGAGCAGGCTGCAGCTCTGGTATCTCGCCCCCGGGCACCTCTGTAGTGCCTCCCATTCCATTATATCCCCTTTCATGCAGGACACGAAGCCCGCACGTCCCTGTCCCCATAGTGCTGCAGTGTGAAGCATGGAGGCCGGACCAGCAGGAAGGTTTTATAGGCTTGTGTAGAGATGTTTGCTCAGGACATATCCAGGGTCATCACCTAATGTGCCACAATCCAGTTCTGTGGCTGCAGCCTGCAGTGTAAAGAATGGAGGTTTTCATTTTGGTTGCCATGGTTCCATCTGGGTGACATATAGATGTCTTTTGTGTTTCTCTCTTCCCAGTGTGTGCAAGTGTTGCTGTCTGGTACAGATGAGGTTATTTTTATGTAGACGTGACCTTGCATGTAACCATTATGACAATCTCTATTCTTCTGATTTCAGAGAACCCGAACGACGCTGTGTAATAGACACAAGGTTACGTGTTTCTGTGGTTGGGTGAGATTAGATCTGTTTTCAGGGAATCCGCAAATTCTCTTCTGCCTGTACTCAATCCAATCGTCTGCGATATTTGGAAGTGTATGTCCCTTTAAGACATCGCCCCCTAATGTGTACAGCCCGCTTTATTTGGCTTATGCTGGTGATACAGTTGGCGCATCTTTAGACACTTTTTGCCTTTGTAATACTTCTAATTTGGTGCCAGTGTTGGACCAACCCAATTTGTATAGTCCTGGTTTGGCTGTGGTTTGGGTTGTGATGCAAAATTAGATTCCGCAAATCTTGCCAAAATGTCCCACGTTTTTTTCACGGCACTTTGACAATATCAAATCTGACCCAATATTGGGAAAGTCTGTAAGAAAAGGCCGTGAGCTCGGTGATACAGACAGGTGTGTGTTTACTTTGCTTCCAGCAGGTGGCGCTGCAGAGCTCAGTTAGAAGCAGTGACAGGTGTGTGTTTACTTTGCTTCCAGCAGGTGGCGCTGCAGAGCTCAGGTAGACTCAGTGACAGGTGTGTGTTTACTTTGCTTCCAGCAGGTGGCGCTGCAGAGCTCAGGTAGACTCAGTGACAGGTGTGTGTTTACTTTGCTTCCAGCAGGTGGCGCTGCAGAGCTCAGGTAGACTCAGTGACAGGTGTGTGTTTACTTTGCTTCCAGCAGGTGGCGCTGCAGAGCTCAGGTAGACTCAGTGACAGGTGTGTTTACTTTGCTTCCAGCAGGTGGCGCTGCAGAGCTCAGGTAGACTCAGTGACAGGTGTGTTTACTTTGCTTCCAGCAGGTGGCGCTGCAGAGCTCAGGTAGACTCAGTGACAGGTGTGTTTACTTTGCTTCCAGCAGGTGGCGCTGCAGAGCGCAGGTAGACTCAGTGACAGGTGTGTTTACTTTGCTTCCAGCAGGTGGCGCTGCAGAGCGCAGGTAGACTCAGTGACAGGTGTGTGTTTGGCGCAGCAGCTGGGTCATTATCAGAAGATAACCCTTGTGGTGCAGAGGGATAGGGACGGCTCTGTGCAGGAAGACGAGCCCTTCTCATGGCTCATTGTAGAGTGCAGATTCTGGGGATCCCCACACATGACCCTCACCTGGTCCAACACATTGTACCTCCCAAGATTTGCTTCATGGCACCATGACACAACAGTCTGATGTGTATGGAGGTGTCCTGACTTTCGTGAGAGCAAATGTGGGTGAGGAAAACTAGTAATGGGCAGGCATATCGGATTCCAATATGCCCACCCCTGGCAGCGGCTTTTCCCCACTGAGCCACATGCACACCCGGCCAGGTCCAGTCTGCATGTATATAGGATAGTCAGAGGAACACTCCAGCAGTCGATAAGTTAAAGGAAAGTTACAGAGAATACCAAAGAGCGGGTTAAGTTTTTCTCTGGTTCTCCTTGCTCTGGCGTGGGTGTAGACCTCTCTCTGCCAAGGGGGACCTCCTCTCCTCACAGGCAGCTGTGGAGGATCTGAGGGGGATTTGGGGATGATCTCGCTGCAGAAAGGAGCAAAATCCTGGGGTCCGCTGGTGAAGATCAGCTTCTCATGAAGGCAAGGCCTGTGTGTCTCTGCGTCTTCTCCATCACTATCTGTCAATGCAGGGAAGGGGGACTGGGCCTGAGTTAGGAGTTCTGCTCCGCAGCTGCCGGAAGAATACTTGCATCTGCCGCTGTCACTCTGCAGAAGTTGGGGGGGGGCACTTACTTTTTCCAACAGTGCATGTACTTCGGTGGGGGATACAAAAAAACAAAATAGGGCTAGGATGTTTCCATAAATCAGGGGCCAAAATTAAAAAGCGATGTCGCCAATGCTGCCATGGGTGGTCTCTTCCCTCTTCTTCCCGGTCCCCGAACTGGAGGCAATCCAGAATGGTGTAAAGGGCTTCTGTGGATTGATGAAGGTGAGTGACACTTGCATCTAATCTGCTTCAGTGTCCCCATGACAGCTCTGCCTGTCCAGTACTGTGAAAATAATACTGAATTGCAAAAGCACATGACAGGAAGGGTTGTCATGGGGTCGCTGGAGCCAGAATTGGATATGTGACTTGAATTGGATCGTTTAGTACATAAGTCATCTGTCTTGGCGTGTTAGGGGGGGTGTTGGGGTCATTTTTATTCTGCACCCTTTTGTCTAGGCCAATCTTCGAGGGAGGAGCTGTTGGAGCCAGGGCCAGTTAAAGGTCCACACCACATGGGAAGCCCCCTTATGACTTTCCTCTGGGTCCTCCTTTTGTAGGGTACCCCCAGATTTAGTGTCTGTAGCTATTTATGCGCCCCAGACAAGAGTCCACATGTAATGGGTTTACCAGGATCTCCTTCCTGGAAGCACCGACAGGTGACATCCACCGCCCAGAAAACACTGCTAAGGCCTCTTTCACACTTCAGTCTTTTGGCGTCAGTCACTACCGACATAGTTACGGATTGACGGATCCGTCACAATTGTTGCGAAAACGGTTCTAACGGATCCGTTTTTTTGACGGATCCGTTACTTGGGAGTTGTCTGGGAGAAGTATCTACTTTTTGGAGCATGCGCAATTGAAAAAACGGATTGGGGCGACGGATCCGCCGAAAAAACGGTTGCGGCGGATCCGTCGCCCATAGGCGCCCATTCTATGGAATGGCGGACGCGACGGATCCGTCGCGATCCGCCATTTCGGCGTTGACAAAAAAACGTTCCAATGTCCGTCTATTTTCAGAAAACGTCCGCCAAATGTCGACGGATCCGTCGCATGGCGGATGGAACGGACGACCATCCGTCACAATCCGTCACTAATGCAAGTCTATGGGAAAATAACGGATCCGTCAAAAAAAATGACGGATCCGTTATTTGAGGAAAATGGCGGTTTTAGACTGACGCCAAATAACTGAAGTGTGAAAGAGGCCTTACTGGTGTATAGTGGTCTGCTGCAGGCTGGTAAAACATAGGTATCCTCTTCTCTGTATATAATTATACATGTACAGATGGTATAACCTGGGCACCTTCTGTAGATAATTATATATGTACAGCTGGTATAACCTGGGCACCTTCTGTAGATAATTATATATGTACAGCTGGTATAACCTGGGCACCTTCTGTAGATAATTATATATGTACAGCTGGTATAACCTGGGCACCTTCTGTAGATAATTATATATGTACAACTGGTATAACCTGGGCATCTTCTGTATATAATTTTATATGTACAGCTGGTATAACCTGGGTATCTTCTAAATATAATTATACATGTACAGCTGGTATAACCTGGACATCTCCTGTATATAATTTTATATGTACAGCTGGTATAACCTGGGTATCTTCTAAATATAATTATACATGTACAGCTGGTATAACCTGGCCATCTCCTGTATATACGGTAATTATACATGTACAGCTGGTATAACCTGGCCATCTCCTGTATATAATTATATATGTACAGCTGGTATAACCTGGCCATCTCCTGTATATAATAATATATGTACAGTTGGTAGAACCTGGGTATCTTCTGTATATAATTCTATATGTACAGCTGGTATAACCTGGGTATCTTCTAAATATTATTATACATGTACAGCTGGTAGAACCTGGGTATCTCCTGTATATAATTATACATGTACAGCTGGTATAACCTTGGCATCTCCTGTCTATAATAATATATGTACAGTTCGTAGAACCTGGGTATCTTCTGTATATAATTCTATATGTACAGCTGGTATAACCTGGGTATCTTCTAAATATTATTATACATGTACAGCTTGTAGAACCTGGGTATCTCCTGTATATAATTATACATGTACAGCTGGAATAACCTGGGCATCTCAGGTATATAGTTATATCCCAAAAATGAAGGCAGCACAGCAAATAATTGAAAATCCTGTGTAATTTAATTGCCCATATGTGGACCTTTCTCGATATCTGTATATATTTATACATATACAGCTGGTATAACCTGGGTATCCCCTGTATGTAGTTATACATATACAGCTGGTATAACCTGGGTAACCCCTGTATGTAGTTATACAAATACAGCTGGTATAACCTGGGTATCTGCTGTATGTAGTTATACATGTACAGCTGGTATAACCTGGTATCCGCTGTATGTAGTTATACATATACAGCTGGTATAACCTTGGCATCCCCTGTATGTAGTTATACATCTACAGCTGGTATAACCTGGGTATCCGCTGTATGTAGTTATACATGTACAGCTGGTATAACCTGGGTATCCGCTGTATGTAGTTATACATATACAGCTGGTATAACCTTGGCATCCCCTGTATGTAGTTATACATCTACAGCTAGTATAACCTGGGTATCCGCTGTATGTAGTTATACATGTACAGCTGGTATAACCTGGTATCCCCTGTATGTAGTTATACATATACAGCTGGTATAACCTTGGCATCCCCTGTATGTAGTTATACATATACAGCTGGTATAACCTTGGCATCCGCTGTATGTAGTTATACATATACAGCTGGTATAACCTGGGTATCCCCTGTATGTAGTTATACATATACAGCTGGTATAACCTTGGCATCCCCTGTATGTAGTTATACATATACAGCTGGTATAACCTGGGTATCCCCTGTATGTAGTTATACATATACAGCTGGTATAACCTGGGTATCCCCTGTATGTAGTTAACATGTACAGCTGGTATAACCTGGGTATCCGCTGTATGTAGTTATACATGTACAGCTGGTATAACCTGGGTATCCGCTGTATGTAGTTATACATGTACAGCTGGTATAACCTTGGCATCCCCTGTATATAGTTATACATATACAGCTGGTATAACCTGGGTATCCGCTGTATGTAGTTATACATGTACAGCTGGTATAACCTTGGCATCCCCTGTATATAGTTATACATATACAGCTGGTATAACCTGGGTATCCGCTGTATGTAGTTATACATGTACAGGTCCTTCTCAAAAAATTAGCATATAGTGTTAAATTTCATTATTTACCATAATGTAATGATTACAATTAAACTTTCATATATTATAGATTCATTATCCACCAACTGAAATTTGTCAGGTCTTTTATTGTTTTAATACTGATGATTTTGGCATACAACTCCTGATAACCCAAAAAACCTGTCTCAATAAATTAGCATATTTCACCCATCCAATCAAATAAAAGTGTTTTTTAATAACAAACAAAAAAACCAACAAATAATAATGTTCAGTTATGCACTCAATACTTGGTCGGGAATCCTTTGGCAGAAATGACTGCTTCAATGCGGCGTGGCATGGAGGCAATCAGCCTGTGACACTGCTGAGATGTTATGGAGGCCCAGGATGCTTCAATAGCGGCCTTAAGCTCATCCAGAGTGTTGGGTCTTGTGTCTCTCAACTTTCTCTTCACAATATCCCACAGATTCTCTATGGGGTTCAGGTCAGGAGAGTTGGCAGGCCAATTGAGCACAGTAATACCATGGTCAGTAAACCATTTTCCAGTGGTTTTGGCACTGTGAGCAGGTGCCAGGTCGTGCTGAAAAATGAAATCTTCATCTCCATAAAGCATTTCAGCCGATGGAAGCATGAAGTGCTCCAAAATCTCCTGATAGCTAGCTGCATTGACCCTGCCCTTGATGAAACACAGTGGACCAACACCAGCAGCTGACATGGCACCCCACACCATCACTGACTGTGGGTACTTGACACTGGACTTCAGGCATTTTGGCATTTCCTTCTCCCCAGTCTTCCTCCAGACTCTGGCACCTTGATTTCCGAATGACATGCAAAATTTGCTTTCATCAGAAAAAAGTACTTGGGACCACTTAGCAACAGTCCAGTGCTGCTTCTCTGTAGCTCAAAAGTGGCTTTACCTGGGGAATGCGGCACCTGTAGCCCATTTCCTGCACACGCCTGTGCACGGTGGCTCTGGATGTTTCCACACCAGACTCAGTCCACTGCTTCCTCAGGTTCCCCAAGGTCTGGAATCGGTCCTTCTCCACAATCTTCCTCAGGGTCCGGTCTCCTCTTCTCGTTGTACAGCGTTTTCTGCCACATTGTTTCCTTCCAACAGACTTACCATTGAGGTGCCTTGATACAGCACTCTGGGAACAGCCTATTTGTTGAGAAATTTCTTTCTGGGTCTTACCCTCTTGCTTGAGGGTGTCAATGATGGCCTTCTTGACATCTGTCAGGTCGCTAGTCTTACCCATGATGGGGGTTTTGAGTAATGAACCAGGCAGGGAGTTTATAAAAGCCTCAGGTATCTTTTGCATGTGTTTAGAGTTAATTAGTTGATTCAGAAGATTAGGGTAATAGGTCGTTTAGAGAACCTTTTCTTGATATGCTAATTTATTGAGACAGGTTTTTTGGGTTATCAGGAGTTGTATGCCAAAATCATCAATATTAAAACAATAAAAGACCTGACAAATTTCAGTTGGTGGATAATGAATCTATAATATATGAAAGTTTAATTGTAATCATTACATTATGGTAAATATTGAAATTTAACACTATATGCTAATTTTTTGAGAAGGACCTGTACAGCTGGTATAACCTTGGCATCCCCTGTATATAGTTATACATATACAGCTGGTATAACCTGGGTATCCGCTGTATGTAGTTATACATGTACAGCTGGTATAACCTGGGTATCCCCTGTATGTAGTTATACATGTACAGCTGGTATAACCTGGGTATCCGCTGTATGTAGTTATACATGTACGGATCCTGTGCCGCCTCTTCCATCACGTGTAGCCTGTCTCTCTCTTCTGGAAGGAGTACACCGCACAGCGCTGCATGCACAGAACAGCCGCGGATCTCCTGTCCGTTTCTCCTTTTATCTTTGGCCGGGATGAATCAGATCGCTGTGTTCTTGTGCAATAAGTGAATGGAAGCAGTAAAGTGAGATGTTTGCTCCGTGAGCGGTTGCCATAGGTTACATATTATACGTCACCGCCACCTGCAGCTTTCCTTTACTGCTCTCCAGATGCTGTGTGATGGACCTGCAGAAAATTTAAAGGATCCCAACAAAAAACAAAAAAGACCACAAACCCCTACTGTGTTGTCTAGCAATGACGACTACTCCTATAAACATGAGGGTTGTTGTATCCTCGCCTTCATTCCCAGCAGCGCTGAGTCCAGTGTGCGGACCCATCTTATCAGGATTCTGATCTACGTCTTGGGCCTCGCTCACACCAGTGTATACATAGGACGTGTGCGAGCTGATGCTTAGGCCCTGTGTTAGTCTATGGGGCCGTGCTAAAGACTGATTTTTCTTTCACTGACAGAATCTGTCTTTGAAAAATATTGCAGCACTCTGAAATAGGATTGGTGCGAGAAAAAATGGGATCCAACATGGAGCCACAGAACGGCATCCGATTATTGCGAATATATTACAGTTCTGTAGCCTAACAGCACAGCGCTGTACACCCTGCAGTAGTCGTTCCCTGACTCTGCTCACATTCACTTCCATAGGTGCTGAGCTGCAGTACCCAGCAATGACCACTGCACAGTGTTTGGCGCTGTGCTCCTCTGCCCACCATGTATCCGCGGCCCTGCTGCATATTGGTGGCAGACCCCCTCTGATCTTATATTGCTAATCTCCGCTAAGGACACGCCATCGATCTTGGAGAACCCCTTTTAAGTGAATGGAACTGAGTTGCAATACCAAGTGCAGTCACTACAAAATATGGCACTGTGCAGGGCCCACTGGGTCACCGCCACCCCTCTCATAAGCTCATCAGTTAAACCCCCCACTGATGTAATATTGACGGCCTATAGGTGGTCCCCAGTTACATATCCCTTAGGGAACAGCCCAACTTTGGGCAATTGTGGGCACTGCTACCCTCTTGTTCTGCAATGAGGGCCCAGCGTGGGAGTGCTAGGATGGCATCTTACAAGGCATGGACTGATCCCGTCCACTACAATCGGGGAGACACATGTGAATTCCTAAGTGGATGTGTGTGTGTGATCAGCATCCGTGTGCGAGTCACCGCGCGGCTATGTGCGAGGCAGAGGCCTCATTCATGTGCTATGTCGGTGTTGCCAGCGGTGTATACAAGGTGTATAGTATCTGTGGAATTTCTCCCGAGTGTTGTTCCTATTAATTAACACCTCGCACTGATTCACGTTTATGTTACCAACGTGTCTGCGCACGTGAAGAGCCGGCGCCGCCTGTTTGTGGCAAGGACACAATGCACAAACAATGCAATGGAATGACCCTGGGACGAGATCAGGCCGTCCGAATTTGCGCTGCGGGAAGTTTCTCGAATTATATAATCTGCAGTGAATCTGCCCATAACACTTGGAGTCACTGCTGATGTGCAGCATGAGCCGCGGAGAAAAACTTGTGGCATGCGTGAACTGAGCCTTCTAGGAGTTATAAGACTATGTTCACATCCCCATTATGCATACTGCTCCGTTATCAGACCTAGGTTGGGATCCATTGTGCGAGAGATCTGGCAGTATTCCCATCTTTTATATATATATATATATATATATATATATATATATATATATATATATATATATATATATATATATATATATATATATATTGACAGAAGACTTGTAAAAATTAGCACTTTTTAAATTTTCTTTTTAATATTGTTTGCCGCCAATCTTGAGATGTTAACACTTTTATTTTGTTGATAGCTGATTGCCTAGGCAACCGACCATCTCTGCTGTGTACCTTGTAGGCACCGTGATAAAGGTGGCCTGGATTAGAAGGTAACAGCATGTTGCTGAGATCCCAGCCAGCAATAAGACAGCACTTACAAGCTCAATACAAAGGCTTGTAAGCACTGCACTTGTTCTGCTGTCTAGCAGCGGTGGTCGGTCTCCAAGGCAGCAAGTTGTAAACAAAAGTGTTAATATCTCAAGAAAAGCTGAAAATTTTAATAAGTCATAAATTGCAAATGTGCTTGTATTTACAAGCTCTATCCGATAATACCCATTCATGACAATGGGAATAAACCTTTAAAAAGCCTGAAATATTGAAAAGCATGATGATGACAACGACGATAACCAAGATGGCTGCCTTTGCAAGTATTGGCAACCAAAGACCTAAGCAGCCTGTCCCTAATATATAAGCAGCACTGCAATATGGGAAAAAGGGGCAATTAGTGCCTTTACCCCGTGCCCTGGCATACCATATGCTAGGGCTACTTGTCACGCCACCAAAAACATGTGGTGACTTGCCTGTGACTTTCGGCCTTGTATTGTATCTGCTGCCATTGGGGCTTATTTCCATTTTTGGGCAATGAACCAGCATCGTTATATAAACCTTGGAGGGTCTACAACAGACATCAGAGGACTTCAGCGGACCTCCCTTTACAAGGGGCCACAGTTTGTGTATTTGTAATGTACATCACCGCACATAATAAGGGTCCGCAAAACCATTACATAACAGACCACATTCACTAAACTTCTACAAATACAGTGGGGGGGGGGGGGGCGAAAATAAAAGTGAGTTTATTATTTTAAGGTTGATTATTTTAGTATATTATAGTTTTATTCCATTTTTTTATTGTAAATAATAAAAAACTAAATGTACATACAAATATATAAATAATCTAAAACCTAAAAAATATATAGCACATATATGTAATCTAAAAATGCTGTCAATACTTTTTGCCCTACAGAAAAAATTTTTCTTACTGGAAGGGGGAATATCTATTTTATATATATATATATATATATATATATATACGGTATATATATATATATATATATATATATATATATATATATATATATATATATATATATATACATATATACATACGGTATATATACATATGATGGCCAGCCTCATTTTAGGAGAATACAACTGCCAGAACAGAACGTGTAATAAATAAGCACAGATTTATTTGTAATCAAAATATTACTCAATATTATTCAAGTTTATTAGACATTTTTTGTTTGTTATTATTTAGATTTGTTTTGTTTTGTATTATAAAGCCTATATATATCTACTATATAATTGTCTAAGGGTCACTTCCGTCTTTCTGTCTGTCTGTCACGGATATTCATTGGTCGCGGCCTCTGTCTGTCATGGAAGTCCAAGTCGCTGATTGGTCGTGGCAAAACGCCCACGACCATTGCCACGACCAATCAGCGACGGGCACAGTCCGGCGAAAAAATGGCAGCTCCTTCCTCCCCGCAGTCAGTACCCGCTCCATACTCCGCTCCAGTCAGCGCTCACATAGGGTTAATGCCAGCGTTACCGGAGCGCGGTGTAACGCACTCCATTAACGCAGCTATTAACCCTGTGTGACCAACTTTTTACTATTGATGCTGCATATGCAGCATCAATAGTAAAACGATCTAATGTTAAAAATAATAATAATAAAAAAAAGGTTATTCTCACCCTCCAACGTCGCCTGCTGTCCTCGGCAGTGCAAGCGGCAGGTTCCGGTGCTAAGGATGCTATGCGAGAAGGACCTGCCATGACGTCACGGTCATGTGACCGCGACGTCATCACAGGTCCTGCGCTCATACCAACCCTGGGACCGGAAGCTGCCACGTGCAACGCACACAAGCGACAAGACTACAAGGGGCCCTCGGAAGGTGAGTATATGTTTATTTTTTATTTTAAGTCTTTTTTAACCACGCATATAGTGCCCACATTGCTATATACTACGCGGACTGTGTTACATACTGCGTGGGCTGCGTTATATACTACATGGCTGCTATATACTACGTGGGCAGTGTTATATACTGCGTGGACTGCATTATATACTACATGGCTGCTATATACTATGTGACCAGTGTTCTATACTATGTGGGCAATGTTATATACTGCGTGGGCTGCGTTATATACTATGTGGGCAGTGTTATATACTGTGTGGGCTGCGTTATATATTACATGGCTGCTATATACTACGTGGGCAGTGTTATATAGTCTGTGGGCAGTGTTATATACTGTGTGGGCTGCATTATATACTGCATGGCTGCTATATACTACGTGGCCAGTGTTATATACTTTGCGGGCAATGTTATATACTGCGTGGGCTGTGTTATATACTACGTTGCCACTGTTATATACTGCGTGGCCTGTATTAACGCATCGGGTATTCAATAATATGTTGTGACCTGTGCTATATACTATGTGGCTGCAATATACATAGATATTCTAGAATACCCGATGCGTTAGAATCGGGCCACCAAAAGTTTGGATACACCTTCTCATTTAAAGATGTTTCTGTGTTTTCATGACTATGAAAATTGTACATTTACACTGAAGGCATCAAAACAATGAATTAACACATGTGGAATTATATACTTAACAAAAAAGTGTGAAACAACTGAAATTACCGTATTTTTCGGACTACAAGACGCACTTTTTCCCCCCCAAAAAAGGGGGGAAAATGGGGGGTGCGTCTAATAGTCGCAATGCAGGCTTACCGTGGCGGCAGAGGTGCAGCGGCAGAGGTGCGGCGGCAGAGGAGGCGCAGTAAGCGGGGTCCCTTTCTCCGGTGAGGTGATGCAGCAGCCCGGTATGCAGCAGAGCCGGGTGAATCCTGTTGTTATCGGTAGGCGCGGCCATTTTCCTGAGGCCGCGCGTGCGCGGATGAAGCGCTCTGCTTCCCGGGGCTTCAGGAAAATGGCCGCGGGAGGCCGCGCATGCGCAGATGGAGATCGCGGCGGCCATTTTCCTGAAGCCCCGGGAAGCAGAGCGCCCACCGATAACAACAGGATTCACCCGGCTCTGCTGCATACCGGGCTGCTGCATCACCATACCGGGGAAAGGGACCCCGCTTACTGCGCCTCCTCTGCCGCTGCACCTCTGCCACCGCACCTCTGCCGCTGCACCTCTGCCACCGGACCTCTGCCGCCACGGTAAGCCTGCATTGCCTGCACGGTAAGCCTGGGACCCCTTTCACGCCATACCTCTCACTGCACCTCCTGATCCCAGCACCTCCTGATCCCAGCACCTCCTGATCCCAGCACCTCCTGATCCCAGCACCTTCTCATCCCAGCACCTCCTGATCCCAGCACCTTCTCATCCCAGCACCTTCTCATCCCAGCACCTCCTGATCCCAGCACCTCCTGATCCCAGCACCTCCTGATCCCAGCACCTCCTGATCCCAGCACCTTCTCATCCCAGCACCTCCTGATCCCAGCACCTTCTCATCCCAGCACCTTCTCATCCCAGCACCTTCTCATCCCAGCACCTCCTGATCCCAGCACCTCCTGATCCCAGCACCTCCTGATCCCAGCACCTTCTCATCCCAGCACCTCCTGATCCCAGCACCTTCTCATCCCAGCACCTTCTCATCCCAGCACCTCCTGATCCCAGCACCTCCTGATCCCAGCACCTTCTCATCCCAGCACCTCCTCATCCCAGCATCACCCCACCTCTGCCGACACCTTGCCTCCTGTGACCCTGCTCTGCCACCGCCAGCCCTCAGGTAAGATACTGTAAATTCGGACAATAAGACGGACCCCCATCTTATAAAAAATCTTTTTTTCTGCAATTTTCACCCCAAATTTGGGGTGCGTCTTATGGTCCGGTGCGTCTTATAGTCCGAAAAATACGGTATGCCTTATATTCTAGGTCAGGGGTCCCCAACTCCAGGTCTCGAGGTCCGCCAACAGTGCAGGTTTTCAGGATTTATTTCGTATTGCATCGGTGGTAATGTGATCATCTGCACAGGTGATGATTCCAACCCCTGTGCAATACTAAGGAAATCCTGAAAACCTGCACTGTTGGCGGCCCTCGAGGCCTGGAGTTGGGGACCACTGTTCTAGGTTCTTCAAAGTAGCCACCTTTTGCTTTGATGACTGCTTTGCACACTCTTGGCATTCTCTTGATGAGCTTCACGAGGTAGTCACCGGGAATGGTCTTCCAACAATCTTGAAGGAGTTCCCAGAGATGCTTAGCACTTGTTGGCCCCTTTGCCTTCACTCTGTGGTCCAGCTCACCCCAAACCATCTCGATTGGGTTCAGGTCTGGTGACTGTGGAGGCCAGGTCATCTGGCGTAGCTCCCCATCACTCTCCTTCTTGGTCAAATAGCCTTTACACAGCCTGGAGGCGTGTTTGGGGTCATTGTTCTGTTGAAAACTAAATGATGATCCAACTAAATGCAACCGGATGGAATAGCATGCCGCTGCAAGATGCTGTGGTAGCCATGCTGGTTCAGTATGCCTTCAATTTTGAATAAATCCCCATCAGTGTCACCAGCAAAGCACCCCCACACCATCACACCTCCTCCTCCATGCTTCACGGTGGGAACCAGGCATGTAGAGTCCATCCGTTCACCTTTTCTGCATCGCACAAAGACACGGTGATTGGAACCAAAGATCTCAAATTTGGACTCGTCAGACCAAAGCACAGATTTCCACTGGTCTAATGTCCATTCCTTGTGTTCTTTAGCCCAAACAAGTCTCTTCTGTTTGTTGCCTGTCCTTAGCAGTGGTTTCCTAGCAGCTATTTTACCATGAAGGCCTGCTGCACAAAGTCTCCTCTTAACAGTTGTTGTAGAGATGTGTCTGCTGCTAGAACTCTGTGTGGCATTGACCTGGTCTCTAATCTGAGCTGCTGTTAACCTGCGATTTCTGAGGCTGGTGACTCGGATAAACTTAACCTCAGAAGTAGAGGTGACTCTTGGTCTTCCTTTCCTGGGGCGGTCCTCATGTGAGCCAGTTTCTTTGTAGCACTTGATAGTTTTTGCAACTGCACTTGGGGACACTTTAAAAGTTTTCCTAATTTTTCAGACTGACTGACCTTCATTTCTTAAAGTAATGATGGCCACTTGTTTTTCTTTACTTACCATATATACTCGAGTATAAATTGAGATTTTCAGCCCATTTTTTGGGGGCTGAAAGTCCCCCTCTCGACTTATACTCGAGTCATACCCAGAGGTCGGCAGGGGAGGGGGAGCGGGGGCTATCTAATTATACTCACTTACTCTTGGCGCAGTCCCTGCAGGTCCCCGGCTCCCCAGCTTCTTCCTGTACTGAGCGGTCACATGGTACCGCTCATTACAGTAATGAATATGCGGCTCCACCTCCCATAGAGGTGGAGTCGCATATTCATCACTGTAATGAGCGGTAACGGTGGGGAAGCAGGGACTGCACAGCGCCAGGAGCAGGTGAGTATAACGGGGAGGGGAGCGCTGCGCGATATTCACCTGCTCCCCATTCCGGCGCCGCTCCGTCTTCAGCGTGTTCTGCAGGGACGCTCAGGTCAGAGGGCGCGGTGACGTGGTTAGTGCGCACCCTCTGCCTGAACGTCAGTGCAGCAGACGCTGAAGACGGAGCGGCACCGGAACGAGGAGCAGGTGAATATTGAAAGTGCCGGGGGCCTGAGCGACGGAGAGGTGAGTATGAGATTTTTTTTTTTTTTAAATCGCAGCAACAGCAAATGGGGCAAGTGTTTGTATGGCACATCTATGGGGCCATAACGTTTGTGCGGCACTGTATGGGGCAAGTGTCTGTATGGGGCCATAACGTTTGTGCAGCACTATATGGGGCCATAATTAACGTTTGTGGAGCATTACGGTATATGGGGCAAGTGTCTGTATGGAGCATCTTATGGGGCTATAATCAAGGTTTGTGCAGCACTATATGGGGCAAATATCTTTATGGAGCATCTTATGGGGTCATAATCAGCATTTGTGCAGCATTATATTGGGAAAATGTGTCTATGGAGCATCTTATGGGGCCATTATTAACCTTTATGCAGGATTATATGGGGCATATTTTAATATGGAGCATCTTATGGGGCCCATCATAAACTTTATGGAGCATTATATGGGGCTCCTGATTCAATATGAATATTCCAAAACACTTACCCTACTGATGTATCAATTAATTTTGCTTTTATTGGTATCCATTTTTATTTTTGACATTTACCGGTAGCTGCCGCATTTCCCACCCTAGGCTTTTACTCGAGTCCCAGTTTTTTGTGGCAAAATTAGGGGGGTCGGCTTATACTCGAGGATATACGGTAGCTGCTTTTTTCTTGCCATAATACAAATTCTAACAGTCTATTCAGTAGGACTATCAGCTGTGTATCTACCAGACTTCTGCTCAACACAATGATGGTCCCAACCCCATTTATAAGGCAAGAAATCCCACTTATTAAACCTGACAGGGAATACCTGTGAAGTGAAAACCATTCCCGGTGACTACCTCTTGAAGCTCATCAAGAGAATGCCAAGAGTGTGCAAAGTAGTCATCAAAGCAAAAGGTGGCTACTTTGAAGAACCTAGAATATAAGACATAATATCAGTTGTTTCACACTTTTTTTTGTTAAGTATATAATTCCACATGTGTTAATTCATAGTTTTGATGCCTTTAGTGTGAGAGGTGGTGTGTCCAAACTTTTGGTCTGTACTGTATATATATATATATATATATATATATATATATATATATATATATATATATATATATATATACTGTATATATCTACTATATAATTGTCTAAGGGTCACTTCCGTCTGTCTGTCTGTCCCGGATATTCATTGGTCGCGGCCTCTGTCTGTGATGGAAATCCAAGTCGCTGATTGGTCTCGCCAGCTGCCTGTCATGGCTGCCGCGACCAATCAGCGATGGCCACAGTCCAATTAGTCCCTCCCTACTCCCCTGCAGTCAGTGCCCGGCGCCGGCTCCATACTCCCCGCAGTCAGTGTCCACTCCATACTCCCCTCCAGTCACCGCTCACACAGGGTTAATGCCAGTGGTAACGGACCGCGTTATGCCGCGGGTAACTCACTTCGTTACCGCCGCTACTACTGTGTGACCAAGTTTTTACTATTGATGCTGCCTATGCAGCATCAATAGTAAAAAGATCTAATGTTAAAAATAATTTAAAAAAAGCAAAAAAAACTGCTATTCTCACCTTCCGTAGTCCGACGATGCGCTCTCGCCTGCCGACAGCTTCCGGTCCCAGAGATGCATTGCGAAATTACCCAGAAGACTTGGCTAAGTGATCTGGGTAATTTCGCAATGCATCCTGGGAACGCAAGATGGCAGCAACCGCGCGCATCGCCAGAGGTTCGCTGGATCCCACCGGGTGAGTATATAACTATTTTTTATTTTAATTATTTTTTTTAACAGGGATATGGTGCCCACACTGCTAAATACTACGTGGGCTGTGTTCTATACTGCGTGGGCTGCGTCGTTATTTACTACATGGCTGCTATATACTATGTGGCTGTGTTCTATACTGTGTGCTATATACTACGTGGCCACTGTTAGATAGTACCCGATGCGTTAGAATCTTACGTGGGCTGTGTTATATATTACGTGGCCAGTGTTACATACTACGTGGGCTGTGTTATATACGTGGCTGCTATACAGGTCCTTCTCAAAAAATTAGCATATAGTGTTAAATTTCATTATTTACCATAATGTAATGATTACAATTAAACTTTCATATATTATAGATTCATTATCCACCAACTGAAATTTGTCAGGTCTTTTATTGTTTTAATACTGATGATTTTGGCATACAACTCCTGATAACCCAAAAAACCTGTCTCAATAAATTAGCATATCAAGAAAAGGTTCTCTAAACGACCTATTACCCTAATCTTCTGAATCAACTAATTAACTCTAAACACATGCAAAAGATACCTGAGGCTTTTATAAACTCCCTGCCTGGTTCATTACTCAAAACCCCCATCATGGGTAAGACTAGCGACCTGACAGATGTCAAGAAGGCCATCATTGACACCCTCAAGCAAGAGGGTAAGACCCAGAAAGAAATTTCTCAACAAATAGGCTGTTCCCAGAGTGCTGTATCAAGGCACCTCAATGGTAAGTCTGTTGGAAAAAAACAATGTGGCAGAAAACGCTGTACAACGAGAAGAGGAGACCGGACCCTGAGGAAGATTGTGGAGAAGGACCGATTCCAGACCTTGGGGAACCTGAGGAAGCAGTGGACTGAGTCTGGTGTGGAAACATCCAGAGCCACCGTGCACAGGCGTGTGCAGGAAATGGGCTACAGGTGCCGCATTCCCCAGGTAAAGCCACTTTTGAACCATAAACAGCGGCAGAGGCGCCTGACCTGGGCTACAGAGAAGCAGCACTGGACTGTTGCTAAGTGGTCCCAAGTACTTTTTTCTGATGAAAGCAAATTTTGCATGTCATTCGGAAATCAAGGTGCCAGAGTCTGGAGGAAGACTGGGGAGAAGGAAATGCCAAAATGCCTGAAGTCCAGTGTCAAGTACCCACAGTCAGTGATGGTGTGGGGTGCCATGTCAGCTGCTGGTGTTGGTCCACTGTGTTTCATCAAGGGCAGGGTCAATGCAGCTAGCTACCAGGAGATTTTGGAGCACTTCATGCTTCCATCGGCTGAAATGCTTTATGGAGATGAAGATTTCATTTTTCAGCACGACCTGGCACCTGCTCACAGTGCCAAAACCACTGGTAAATGGTTTACTGACCATGGTATTACTGTGCTCAATTGGCCTGCCAACTCTCCTGACCTGAACCCCATAGAGAATCTGTGGGATATTGTGAAGAGAAAGTTGAGAGACGCAAGACCCAACACTCTGGATGAGCTTAAGGCCGCTATTGAAGCATCCTGGGCCTCCATAACATCTCAGCAGTGTCACAGGCTGATTGCCTCCATGCCACGCCGCATTGAAGCAGTCATTTCTGCCAAAGGATTCCCGACCAAGTATTGAGTGCATAACTGAACATTATTATTTGATGGTTTTTTTTGTTTGTTATTAAAAAACACTTTTATTTGATTGGATGGGTGAAATATGCTAATTTATTGAGACAGGTTTTTTGGGTTATCAGGAGTTGTATGCCAAGATCATCAGTATTAAAACAATAAAAGACCTGACAAATTTCAGTTGGTGGATAATGAATCTATAATATATGAAAGTTTAATTGTAATCGTTACATTATGGTAAATAATGAAATTTAACACTATATGCTAATTTTTTGAGAAGGACCTGTATACTGCGTGGCTGCTATGTACTGTGCGGGCTGTGTTATATACTACGTGGGCTGTGTTATTTACTGCGTGTTCTGTATTAACGCATCGGATATTCTACAATTATGTATGTATGTATGTATGTATGTATATAGCAGCCACATGGTATATACCACAGGCCACGTAGTACTCCTATATACTACACGGCCTGTGCTATATTCTATGTGGCTGCTATATACTACCTACATATTCTAGAATACCCTATGCGTTAGAATCGGGCCACCATCTAGTATATATATAAATATAATTTTGTATTTATTAATTTTTTTATTCCAGTCTATCATTTATTATTCATTTGTGTTTTCATTTATTATATGTTCCAGGTCTTTTTTAATCTTTTTTTTTTTAATTTTCTTTTATATACCGTACTATACTTTTTTTTTAACTTTTTTATGATTGTTTTCTTCTGTGTATTACATATTTTGACTCTATATGTTTTTTTAATTATTATACTTTTTTTCCATTCAATGAAGAGAAACTTGAAAAATAAAGACATGTATATATAACATAGCCCCCAATAAATACCTATCAGGAGTGATAAGTAATGAATGGGCAGAACTAACACACTAGACGATATCGCTAGCGATCCGTGACGTTGCAGCGTCCTCGCTAGCGATATCGTCCAGTGTGACAGGCAGCAGCGATCAGGCCCCTGCTGGGAGATCGCTGGTCGGGGAAGAAAGTCCAGAACTTTATTTCGTCGCTGGACTCCCCGTAGACATCGCTGAATCGGCGTGTGTGACACCGATTCAGCGATGTCTTCACTGGTAACCAGGGTAAACATCGGGTAACTAAGCGCAGGGCCGCGCTTAGTAACCCGATGTTTACCCTGGTTACCAGCGTAAAAAAACAAACAGTACATACTTACATTCAGCTGTCTGTCCCTTGCCGTCTGGTTCCTGCACTGACTGCTGGCCGTAAAGTGAAAGCAGAGCACAGCCACAGCGGTGAGTCACCGCTCTGTGACTCACCGCTGTGCTGTGCTTTCACTTTCACTTTACGGCCAGCAGTCAGTGCAGGAACCAGACGGCAAGGGACAGACAGCTGAATGTAAGTATGTACTGTTTGTTTTTTTACGCTGGTAACCAGGGTAAACATCGGGTTACTAAGCGCGGCCCTGCGCTTAGTTACCCAATGTTTACCCTGGTTACCGGGGACCTCGGGATCGTTGGTCGCTGGAGAGCTGTCTGTGTGACAGCTCTCCAGCGACCAAACAGCGACGCTGCAGCGATCCGGATCGTTGTCGGTATCGCTGCAGCGTCGCTAAGTGTGACGGTACCTTAATGTTTCCAGCAGTGACCATGAATGATGGGTGTCCTGGTGGACCTCCCTGGGATGTGGACAATGCAGGTGTGGTGTGTTTCCAGGTAATGAAGGGACATTGTGATCCTGATTAGCTTTGAGTGCTGTTGTGTGATGAGAGGCAGCACCGAGGTGGGACCATTGTGCAAGATGTAGAAAGGTTTGGGGTAATCCTGTTTTCAGCTCCTGCCTAAAGGTACCGTCACATTATGCGATGCTGCAGCGATATAGACAACGAGCCGATCGCTGCAGCGTCGCTGTTTAGGTCGCTGTAGAGACGTCAAACACAGCAACTCCAGAACGATGCAGGAGCGATCCAGTGACGTAACGGCGACTCACTTATCGTTCTTGCTGGTTGTTAGCTCCATGTAAAACATTGCTGGCATCGTTGCTTTTGCTGTCAAACATGACGATACACGCCGACCTGACGACCAAATAAAGTTCTGGATTTCTAGCTCCGACCAGCGATATAACAGCGGGATCCTGATCGCTGCTGCGTGTCAAACACAACGAGATCGCTATCCAGGACGCTGCAACGTCATGGATTGTTGACGTTCTCGTTGTAAAGTTGCTGAGTGTGACAGTACCTTCAGTTTCTTCCATGCTTTAATATGGGGGCCACATAGTGTTTCCCACTAATAAAAAAAAACAAAAACAAATTGTGAAATCACAGATGGGCCCACATGGCATGGTGCTTGGCTGACTATTCAGAAGAGGTGCTGAGCATGCAGACAGGTAGGAGCAGATTCCGAGAGCTCTGGATCAGCGTCATGGACCAGGGACCTGCAAATTGTTTTCCTCAACTCTGAAATTAGATACCGCACATTTAAATTAGCTCGCGGTTTTCCCTGCTAAAATAAGGGGAATATGCCAACATGGCAAATCCCTTTAAGTTACTGTTTTTTCTGTATCATGAAATAATTGCAGTTAGAGTTTCATTTGCATCCCAGCCACTGCATATATCTGCATGACCGTCCACTTGGTAGCAGCTGTGCAGAGTATTTCAGCATTGCCTTATTGAAGTGAATGAGACGTGGTGCACCACAGATGCCACAAAGTGGAGGGAGGTATACAGAGTGGAGCAACCATTGAGACCGCACAATAAGGGACGCCTTGTCCTTCCGCTCCATGCACAATGGTGGTATACTGGACAGGTCACTTCCAGCTGCACCTCACAATAATGCTGTCCTAATGTGAGAGGAGGCCACTATTAATATGTAAATCCGCCATTGGGTGTATTCTCTGCATGTGCCACAGAGCGTGTAGGCAGGGCCTTGGCCTCGTCTGTCATTAGACCAGCCGGACGTACATGCGGTTCATTACTACCTGCCTTGCAGCAACGCTTTCATCATGGTGACGACCACAACAACTAATATTGGAGGCCTATATCTGCACACCGTCCACTTTGCCATTTACCTCTTATTGTATTGTTGCAAAGTATGATTAATTATATGTCCTTGTGTGTCCTTAGATATATACTGCCACAATACAAGGCCATATACTGTGTATGGTGGTACTATATGGCCTTGTATTCTATCAGTATATGATTTTGCATGGTGGTAATATATATAGCCTTGTATTGTGATAGCATACAGCCTTATAGCGGTATTATATAGCCTTTAAGACCATATTATATAGCTGTTATGGTGGTAGTAGTATATGGCGGTACTATATAGCTTTCTATGGCAGTACTACGTGGTCTTGTGACGTTTGTCGCTGTATATGACCTTATTTGGTGGTGTTATATAGCTGTATATGGTGGTGGTAATATGACGGTATTATATAGCTGTATATGGTGGTACTATATAGCTATATATGGCGGTAGTATGTGGCCTTTTATGGTAATATATAGCTGTATATGACCTTAATATAGCTGTATATGGCTGTGATAGTATATGACGGTATTATATAGCTGTATATGGTGGTACTATATAGCTATATTTGGCAGTAGTATGTGGTCTTGTGTGACGTTTGTAGCTGTATATGACCTTCTTTGGTGGTGTTGTATAGCTGTATATGACGGTGGTAGTATATGACTGTATTATATAGCTGTATATGGTGGTACTATATAGCTATATATGGCAGTAGTATGTGGCCTTTTATGGTGGTATATAACTGTATTTGACCTTAATTTGCAGTATTATATAGCTGTATATGGCTGTGATAGTATATGACGGTATTATGTAGCTGTATGTGGCAGTAGAATATTCCTTTGTATTGCAGTATATAGCTGTATATATCCTTTTACCGCAGTACGATGAATCTTTGTGTGGCCGTATTATGTGGCAGTATATTATTAATGAAGAGGGGCAGATAGAAGGTCTTCTCTGGGTCACATGGTTGTGCATTTCCCAGTGTTACTGATATTCTGTGATAGAAAATGACAATCTGGGCGACATTAGGGTTGTGATGATTTTCCGCTCGCTGTAATAACGTTCTGCGTTCCCGGCCGTGCACCAGAGAGATGGAAAGCTGCAGTGTGAGCAGATCGCTGCCGGCAGTGCGATCCCCATCTTTGGCGCGGATGTCAGGGCTCCTTTCCCGTGAACTTCCTGTTTTGTCCACATTCCTCAGCAGAACACCGCAGAGCGACAGCTCAGCACTGCTCGGAAATATCAGGGAAAGGACTGAAACCCCAAATCTCCAGCCATATTATTATTATTATTGTTATTGGCTGCCACTTGCAACGCTCTGGTCTGTGCTGTAAATATTGTACATTAGGAAGGTGACTTTTTTTTTACTCTTAAAAAATGTCTCATCCGCCCCTCAGATCCTATAACATCTGGTGCAAGCAGAATCCTGTAATGAGCACCAGGTGTCGGACGGTTTTGATTGGTGTTTTCCATAGTGAACTGGAATGATGGTCATGGGTTCTGGATCCAAATCCCACCAGAGCTGCATCCGAGTGACAAAATCATTCCCCTGCTGGGACCCCAAAAACTTGTCTCCTAGTGTATCCTCACCCACCCCCTGCAGACTGTGAGCCCTCGCGGGCAGGGTCCTCCCTCCTTATGTACTCGTGTGCCTTGTTATCTGCTCATGTTTAATGTATTTGTCTATATTTGCCCCGTATTCACATGTAAAGCGCCATGGAATAAATGGCGCTATAAAAATGTATAATAATAATAATAATAATAATAAATTAGCATCTTATAAAATAGGCCCCATCTGCCCTAGATAGGCTTACACCATTTTACCCCCTTTTCTTACAAGACAGGGCTTCATAATCAATGCAATCACATAGAGGGGATGCTGTCCTTTTCTCATAAAATACAAGGGGCAAGGAGGCAACAAGCCCCAGGCCCGACTGTCATAGGCTATTGGGGTGTGATGGTGCAATGCTCTAAATACGTAACTGCCAACTAGTAAACAGCTGTAAGTCCTGATGGGCCCAGGGAAAGTCCTGCAGCCCCCGCTGGGCCCGGGGGAAGTCCTGCAGGCCCCGGTGGGCCCAGGAGTAGGCTTGTGGGTCCAGGAGATGTCCTGCAGGCCCCAGAGGGCATTGAAGTAGCCCTGCAGTCCCTGATGGGCTCAGGAGTAGGTCTGCAGACCATAGTGGGTTCCAGGTCGAAGCTAAAAGTGATGGAGTTCCAAACAACAATCAAAATAGGGCCTCCTCCTGGTGGTTAATCACACTATATCCTCCTTTACTGATTGTTCGGTCCCATTCTCTTTTCTTTCCAGAAGAGAAGCTGCCGTTTTTCCCTTATTTTAACTCTGTAGAGAAGGTAGCACCCTGAGATACCCCACATCTCTCATCTACTGGACACCATACAATGGGGTTTTTAGAATTTTCCCTCTTCCTTCCTTCCAGCACTAATGACTTGCTTGTTGGGCTTGCTTGAACACAGAAGTGGAGGAGATTGAGCGACTGCCTGGCTTCTCTTGTGCCGCTTATCTCTGAAGAGTAACAAATAAATATCAGAGTCTGAGGTCCCCAGACATCGGATCGTTGGGGTCTCCTCCTTGCGAATGTCTTTCTCTGCAAAAGCTGAGACTGAAACGACCCGATTTTCAGAACGTCTCATTCCTCCCAATGGATCTGTCTTGTGCAGTCATTCTGCAGGGAAATTGAATGCTCAGCAATTAGTGGATTAGAAACTAAATGACGGGTGTTTTATATTTCCTGTCTTTGTGTATGGAGAAGGCGCCTGCGGCGGAGGGCTGTTATGTCATGAGTTTACTAAGCCCTCTCCCCAAAAGGAAATCCATAAAGAAAACTTCCATTGAGGCCTTCTTCACATGGACGTGTTGTATCCATTTTTGATCTGACACTCTGATGGTAAACACGGACACACGGATGACACTCTGATGGTAAACACGGACACACGGATGACACTCTGGTAAACACAGACACACTGATGGTAAACACGGACACACGGATGACACACTGATGGTAAACACGGACACACTCATGGTAAATACGGGCACGCAGATGACACACTGATGGTAAACACGGACACACTGATGGTAAACACGGACACAATGATGGTAAACACGGACACACTGATGGTAAATATGGGCACACTGATGGTAAACACGGACACACTGATGGTAAACACGGACACACTGATGGTAAACACGGACACACTGATGGTAAATACGGGCACGCAGATGACAATGATGGTAAACACGGACACACTGATGGTAAATACGGGCACACTGATGGTAAACACGGACACACTGATGGTAAACACGGACACACTGATGGTAAATACGGGCACACTGATGGTAAACACGGACACACTGATGGTAAATACGGACACACTGATGGTAAATACGGGCACGCAGATGCCACTGATGGTAAACACGGACACACTGATGGTAAACACGGACACACTGATGGTAAACACGGACACTGATGGTAATCACGGACACACTGATGGTAAACACGGACACACTGATGGTAAACACGGGCACACTGATGGTAAACACGGACACACTGATGGTAAACACGGACACACTGATGGTAAATACGGGCACGCAGATGACACTGATGGTAAACACGGACACACTGATGGTAAACACGGACACACTGATGGTAAACACGGACACACTGATGGTAATCACGGACACACTGATGGTAATCACGGACACATTGATGGTAAACACGGACACACTGATGGTAAACACGGACACACTGATGGTAAACATGGGCACGCAGATGACACTGATGGTAAACACGGACACACTGATGGTAAACACGGACACACTGATGGTAAACACGGACACGCAGATGACACTGATGGTAAACACAGACACACTGATGGTAAACACGGATACACTGATGGTAAACACGGACACACTGATGGTAAACACGGACACACTGATGGTAAACACGGACACACTGATGGTAAACACGGACACACTGATGGTAAATACGGGCACGCAGATGACACTGATGGTAAACACGGACACACTGATGGTAAACACGGACACACTGATGGTAAACACGGACACACTGATGGTAAACACGGACACACTGATGGTAAACACGGACACACTGATGGTAAACACGGGCACGCAGATGACACTGATGGTAAACACGGACACACTGATGGTAAATACGGGCACGCAGATGACACTGATGGTAAACACGGACACACTGATGGTAAATACAGGCACGCAGATGACACAGTGAAGTAAACATGGACATGCGGATGACATACTGACAGTAAACACGGACACACGTATGGCACCAGTACCGGGTTTTCGGGTACGTGTCTAAACACGGACATGTGAAGGAGGCCTAAGATGTGATCCCAATCTCTGGATCACTGATGGACCCAGGGATCAGACCCCGAGAGATCTGCAAGTTATCCCATCGATAAGTCATAACTTTTTTTTTTTTTTTTTTTTTTGGGGGGGGGGGGGATTCTATAACCGTTTAAGTGAGTCTAAGCCCCACTGATATGTCACTGCTTTATAAGCTAGAATACCCCTTTAACACGTCATCAGTGCACTTTTTTTCTGGTTTTATGGTTTGCAACATATTGCAAGCAAAATGTATCTGGAGTCAAGGACGTAGGTTTTAAACTGTTGCAAAAGTGCAGTTTTCTATACATCTGCTTGCTGTCAGTAGTGAAATACAGAAAAAAACTTGACAATAATCAGTAGCATCCATATCATGTGGTCCTTTCTGTGGGCAGAGGGTGATGCCAGTCCAGTGCCAGGGAGATCCAGGGCAGCTTTTCTCTTGAGCTCAGCCAGATCCCTTGTTTGCATGTGAGAGGGTGATGACATGTTTCTACCTCACACTGTGGGAGTGTTCAGAGAGTGAATGGCAAAACCCACAGCCCTGGAAATCCCTCAGTACAGGCAGATAGAGAGAGCAGAGCTGGAGGACAGAGGCAGAGGATCACTGGGCTGAGCACAGAGACTACAGGCCCCTGGATACATTGTATCAAGAGCTGAACTCCATACAGAACCGTGGGTACATTGTATCAAGAGCTGAACTCCATACAGAACCGTGGATACATTGTATCAAGAGCTGAACTCCATACAGAACCGTGGGTACATTGTATCAAGAGCTGAACTCCATACAGAACCGTGGGTACGTTGTATCAAGAGCTGAACTCCATACAGAACCGTGGGTACATTGTATCAAGAGCTGAACTCCATACAGAACCGTGGGTACATTGTATCAAGAGCTGAACTCCATACAGAACTGTGGGTACATTGTATCAATATTGTATCAAGAGCTGAACTCCATAGACCGCAGTGGATATATTATATCAAAAGAATAACCCTGCCCAGAAAAGTGGATAGATTGACTCAAGAGCAGAACTCGGTACAGAGCAGAGGATACTTTGTATGAACAGAAGATCCAGAGAAGTTGGATACATTGTATGAATATCACGACAATAAAGCAAGAAAATCCATAGAGGATCCTACACCTCCCATCAGAGCTGTGGCTACATTGTATCTGAAGAGGATCCGAATCCAGCAGTCAGATCCCTGCACCCCCAGGCCCAGGGATACATTGTATCCGCACAGAGGATATTACAGTCCTTGTAAACCCCAGGGGGATATAAAGCCTCAGCACAGAGGATCTGGTTACAGAGGATCACAGGGAGAATCACAGGGATAGCTGTCATAGTAACTTGCAGAGAGGCTTCTGCAGCCAGAATAGGGGCTCACAGCCCTGATAATCCCCCCCTTCATCCTTGGAGGGAGGGTCCTGGATCAGTCCTGGGCTGAGCGCTACCCCATAGAGATGCTGAACTGACAAGTAGTCCCTATGATATTCCTAATGTTGCTGGAGCCCCATCATGACAAAACCAGCACCCCAGAAAAGATGTTCGATGGCACCAGGAAGATGAGAAGTCTGTGGGATGGGGTGAAGCTTGAGGTGGCCGGGGACAGCAGTCCTGTGGTCCTCAGCAGTTTCACCCAGCTGGACCCTGACCTGCCCCCCCTAGAGGTGAGGTTTTCTGTTTTTTGCCCCTTTCCCTTGTTGTGTAACTTCGTGTCTGCACCCTTTTCGTGTCCATATAATGTAACGTCCTGCAACTTTCTAATGTACTTTGTTCTATGATTTCTGACCACTTCAGGATCTCCGCTTGCTGTCCGTCAATGTTCTATCTGAAGGCTTATCCTATAATGAAACACTTCTGCTGTGAGAGCAGGGCTGGGGTCCGGCCTTCACTGTCAACAGGTTGTCATTCACTGAACGCTAGCAGAAATCTTGAAAATTGTAAAGAATTGATACACAAAGTCTATTAGAAAGTTACTCAGCTTCTTATTATACAACGATTATTCTGCAGACTTGCTAATGAATCGCATTGATTAACTATGTAGTAGCCAAAACCTGCACAGAAAAAAAAAAGCAGCGTTTACTATGGAAGTGTGGGTTCCTTGCGTGCACGGTTGGTTTATGGTCGGTGCTGTTGGCTTTTGGATCACTCTGCGATATTTCTTTCTGTATTTTTATGGTTAGTGTAGGTGAGGGGTTAATGCTGTGCCCCTGCCTGTATGGTTTGTCTTGGCACCGGTGCCCAGGGGTGAGTGGGGTACTATGTGGCAACAGCTGGAATTTTAATCATGGGTGGATTACTGTAGATGGAAAAACCACATCAAGTTCACATGGATCAGTTTATTGGGGAAAGTGTTTTTTTTTTTTCTCTTACAAAGGATCCGGACTGTGAAAAGGATTAGACGATCAAAGAGAGGAGGGAACGGCGCGGGCACGGTGCCAGGAGGAGGGTGCACTGCTGTATACATTTTCATGATAATGCCAGGCCGCGGGCTGCAGAATACACTCATGGCTGCCATCCTGTTAACGCCCAGGTGTCACTACAGCCCCAGGTATCATGGAAATCACCGACTGTATGGCTGTAGATAGGGTGGATGATTATCCCCCAGAACCCCTCAGTTAACCTAACCCCTCCGTTCAATTATTTTAGGTGGTGTCTGCCTCTACTAAAGCCAGGTGACCACCAATACGGCCGCCATCAGTCATGAAGAACCTGGAAAGCTGGGTCCCAGTCTGATCATCAATCTGCGTCACTCCAACTGTAGTGAACAATAACTCCCAGCATGCGCTGACAGCCTGTATAGCTTATCCGTTCAGGAGTCTGAAAAGCTGTGTGCCGATTTAATTTACCCTTCGGTACTCTAACTATACCTCCTTTTACAAGCCTTCATGGCAGCCATATTTGTTGTCACCCAACCTCACAATATCATCCGAGACACCTTTCTCCTGGTCTATGGGAATCGATTCGATCTTGATTCGCCAAACACAATAGTGGTGCCCTCTGTGCCATTTTACAGTCGGCCATACACACGGAGGATCAGCGCTGATGAGCGAAGCCGTCCTCCAAATTCTCTCCCCAAGGCAACAAGTTTCCATCTTATTCAGTATAGCTCCTGGACACGGAGATCCTGGCAGAGATGAAAGCGGCAGAGCCCTCCACTACCTCTCCTACAGTCAGGTGAGGGCTCCCTGAAGGGGTTTTGCTCCATCTCTGTCATTTCCACCATTTAATTACAGCAAATTTGTTATTTTGCGGACGGAGAAATGACGGCAACAAAGTCTCCTCCAACTGTGTGAGCAATGCCGCTCCGCACGTAACGAGCCGGGTGGAGAATGCCAGCAATGAGGATGTAGGAAGGTAAAAATCCTCTAATCCGGCATCAATGGGACCTGAGGGCTGCCAGATAGGCTCACGCAAAAGAATTTTCAGGACTGTGTGACAAAAATTGTATAAGGAAATGGCGAGAGCGAGGTCTTCTTGACATTTCTCAGCTGTGATTGTTTTTTCTCTCTTTATGGGACTCTCATCACAAGGATCAAGTAAACCGGGCGTCACACTAATAGAGGCAACATGGTGGCCTTGTGCACACTGGACATCATGGGGGTTACATTTTATTGTTTTTTGAGTAAGCAGAAAGGTCTCTTGTTTATACTCAGCAGAGTTCAAAGGGAGGGGATAGAGTTTGTGGTCGCCCCTCATCCTTCTTACCCACCCCCTACAAATCACAAGGCCCTCTAATACTTAGCAGATGCTGCTGCAGGACATTCCTCCGCATCCTTTCCCTCTCCGGGATACAGGAATTGGAGCGGAGGCCGCACTGCTGACTCTGGGCTTTGTGGGGGAGCCACTGCCAGGAGCTAAGGTGGGGGGAATGTAGGCGAGCATGATCGGAAAATCGCATATATGGCGGCCGGAGAGGAGTAACCAGCCGCTTCCTTCATAAAGGGCTATGTTCACACAGAGGTTTCGTTTTCCAGTTGAAAAATCCAAATCATTAAAAAAAAAAAAAAAGTTGCATGGCTATCAGTGCGGTTTTGTAAGGGTGAAGCAGATGCTTGTGTATTCGGGTTATTTTGCTGGAAAAGAAGGTGGAAAACACAGCAAAGAATCGACATGGCGCGTGTTATAGGCATTTTTTCCACTGATCCGTATTCGCACCAAACCCATGTCAGAAAACTGTATCCGGCTCTCCATACAGCAGCTTTTATGCCATGGGGAATTGCACGTTAAGCAATTGCCCAATATTTTGGTCTCTGCCCGTGTGAGAGTTACGGTGGCAGAGCCTTACAATTGTGCTGCAGACCACTGCGCCCGGGGCTGAAATGAATTAATCACGGCGTGGTAAGAACACCTTTTAATTTTTCGCGTTCTTCTTCTATTTTTAACCCACACAACACTGCATTAAGCTGCTCGTCAGCCGCTGGGGCCGCTCATACCTGCACATTGTGTGGTGGCGGGCCAGTGCTGGGTGTGACTTCTCCTGGTGTTTTGTCTTCTAGCCGTAGCACGTCACCTGTGCGGCCGGCTGATGTCATGGTGAATGCCTTCCGTGATATGACCCCGCCACTCACAATGCACGGATACATTACCCCGGTGGGAAAGGCTGCTGCGCATCCTCAGTTTACATCTTTTCTCTAATCATCCTCTGACCCCATGCTGCCTTCCTACTGAATTTTTCTCATTTTCTGCCATAGAACGACCTTTTTCCTGCTTCTTCCATAGCTCCATGGGATATTTTTACAGGGGTACAATCAGTGACCACATCATCATCTAAATATTATGTGATTTGATTATGTTATTAGCTCCAGTGATGTCCCGACCTTGATTTTTCACACTTTTTGTCATGGCCATTGTGCTGCAGATTTGTTTGTTGGCTCATTATGGCTCCAGGATCTGAAACCCCCTGTCCTTATATATGACAATGCATTAGGAGGGGGTCCATTGCTGCTTTGTGTCCCTTTTGATAGCGTTGTTTGTGTTAGATAGTGACGGGAAGTTTTGATGATGTGTAATGCGCATCTGCTATTCTGTGCTAATGGCGTCCATTCTGCTGTCCTGTGAGGAGTTGAATATTTTACCTTTGATCTTGCTGAGCCCTGTGGAAAATCTGTGGGCTTCATTCATGGGTACTAGGAAATGCCCCTACACTTTACACTATGAGCGCTGCCATAATGTGACCCCAGAACTGTAACACGGCACACACACACATCTATGGGGTCCATATAGCCTTTGTAAATGGGAGAGTATGGGGTTTGTGTCATAATCGCCGTATAGTGGCACATCGAGAGGAAAGACAGACAAACTCAATATTTTCAGCACACCAACTTATGTATAACTGAGTGTCTCAACCCTTTCCTGACAGATGATGCTGGGGGACATGAGGGTCTGGTATGCTTAATTATAACCAGGGTTCTTTAGGGGGCTGATGGAGTACAGAGGGGTCTGAAGGTGGAGGATGTAGTACAGAGAGGTCTGCAGGTGGAGGCTGTAGTAGAGAAGGGTCTGAAGGTGGAGGACGTAGTACAGAGGGGTCTGCAGGAGGATGAGACAGATTACAGAGGGGTCTGAAGGTGGAGGACATAGTACAGAGAGGTCTGCAGGAGGATGGGATAGATTAGAGGTGTCGGGAGGTGAAAAACGTAGTACAGAGAGGTGTGGAGGATGGGGAACAGAGGGGTGTGCAGGAGCAAGAGGACAGAGTACCGAGGTGTCTGGAGGTGGAGGACGTAGTAGAGAGGGAGATGGAGGCTGTAGTACAGAGGGGTCTGAAGGTGGAGGACGTAGTACAGAGGGGTCTGCAGGAGGATGGGTCAGATTACAGAGGGGTCTGGAGGTGGAGGACATAGTACAGAGGGGTCTGAAGGTGGAGGACGTAGTACAGAGGGGTCTGCAGGAAGATGGGTCAGATTACAGAGGGGTCTGGAGGTGGAGGACATAGTACAGAGGGGTCTGGAGGTGGAGGACAGATTACAGAGGTGTCTGGAGGTGAAGGATGTAGTACAGAAGGGTCTGGAGGTGGAGGACAGACTACAGAGGGGTCTGCAGGAGGAAGGGGACAGAGTACCGAGGGTTCTGGAGATGGAGGACGTGGTACAGAGGGGTCTGAAGGTGGAGGACTTAGTATAGAGGGGTCTGGAGGTGTAGGACTTAGTACAGAGGGGTCTGGAAGTGGAGGACGTAGTACAGAGGAGTCTGCAGGAGGATGGGACAGATTACAGAGAGGTCTGGAGATGAAAGACAGATTACAGAGGTCTCTGAAGGTGAAGGACATAGTACAGAGGGGTCCGGAGGTGGAGGACAGAGGGGTCTGCAGGAGGAAGGGGACAGAGTACTGAGGGGTCTGGAGGTGGAGGACGTACTACAGAGGGGTCTGGAGGTGGAGGATATAGTACAGAGGGGTCTGGAGGTGGAGGACTTAGTACAGAGGGGTCTGGAGGTGGAGGATGTATTACAGAGGGGTCTGGAGGTGGAGGATGTATTACAGAGGGGTCTGGAGGTGGAGGACGTAGTACAGAGGGGTCTGGAGGTGGAGGACGTAGTACAGAGGGATCTGGAGGTGGAGGACATAGTGCAGAGGGGTCTGGAGGTGGAGGACGTAGTACAGAGGGGTCTGGAGGTGGAGGACGTAGTACAGAGGGGTCTGGAGGTGGAGGACGTAGTACAGAGGGGTCTGGAGGTGGAGGACGTAGTACAGAGGGGTCTGGAGGTGGAGGACGTAGTACAGAGGGATCTGGAGGTGGAGGACGTAGTACAGAGGGGTCTGGAGGTGGAGGACGTAGTACAGAGGGGTCTGGAGGTGGAGGACGTAGTACAGAGGGGTCTGGAGGTGGAGGACGTAGTACAGAGGGGTCTGGAGGTGGAGGACGTAGTACAGAGGGGTCTGGAGGTGGAGGACGTAGTACAGAGGGATCTGGAGGTGGAGGATGTAGTACAGAGGGATCTGGAGGTGGAGGATGTATTACAGAGGGGTCTGGAGGTGGAGGATGTAGTACAGAGGGATCTGGAGGTGGAGGATGTATTACAGAGGGGTCTGGAGGTGGAGGATGTATTACAGAGGGGTCTGGAGGTGGAGGATGTAGTACAGAGGGGTCTGGAGGAAGAAGACTGGTCAAGGAGAAGGGACAGAGGAGTCTGGAGAAGAGGGGCAGAAGTGGCCAAATCAAGCATGGGAGGGCTAGCTGTCTGCCGAACAAGCATTTATCTGATAGATATTGGATACTTAATTACCTGTATTTCAGATCTTTTATCCTATGTTATTACATATTTGAATTAGGCCATTGAGCCATATGCTTGTTACTGCCCTTACATAACATATTCCATTATTTTATTCTATTAAATAAAATGTGCTTTGTTCTTGGGACAACCCTTTTAAGTTTGTTTTTATGTGAAAAGATTCATCGTTATATTTGATGGTAAGGAAAAACGTTCTCAGTTGTAGACATGTTTTAATAAATATGAAGATTGGCCCGCGATTTTGCCCAATCCTTTAATTTTGGCCCCCTGTGTATGTGAGTTTGAGATTCATGCTCTACTCGTACACAGAGACCACCTTCCTGCACCCTCACCTAGTGGGTCCTTCAGGAAGCTGGAGAGAACACCACCCGCTTTGGTAAGAGAGGTCACATGATACTTCTATAACCCTATTTCTAAGGCTGCCGTCACACTAGCAGTATGTGGTCAGTATTTTACATCAGTATTTGTTAGCAAAACCAGGAGTGGGTGATAAATGCAGAAGTGGTGCATATGTTTCTATTATACTTTTCCTCTAATTGTTCCACTCCTGGTTTTGGCTTACAAATACTGATATAAAATACTGACCGAATACTGCTAGTGTGACGGCAGCCTAAAGAGTCAGGAGGGCGGAGCTTACTGCACCTTATCCCCTGACTGACACTTTGGAGACTGTGCACTCCGCTCTTGGTCAAAAATGAAAACCAGCGAATGAAAATGGCCACCACCAAAACAAAGTAACAAACAAAATTGTATTTAGTTTCACAAAATTATTTATAGTTATCTTAGAATGCGTTAAAAAAAAAGACTGCGCTGATAACTAAGAAAAAGATGCTACATGGCTGTGCAGATAAAAATGGGCAAATCTTTTTTTCACATGATTAATAAAATATTATCCAGACAGTTTAGAAAATGGTGCCCATCTGACGCGTTTCTGGCTGAAGCCCTTAGTCATAGACTTATGAATTTTTTTTACCAGTGGTCATCAGTCTTGGATCCACGCTGTACTATTTAGGAGCAACATCGACCTATCGCACTTGTTTCCACCTTTTTGTGTTTTTTTCTCTTCATGTGCTGATAAGTAGCGCCCGGGCCTGGCGGAGGTCCTCGGAATGTGCGCGGCCCAGTGTAAGCGCGGCCCAGTGTAAGCCCGGCACAATGTAAGCGCGGCCCAGTGTAAGCGCGGCCCAGTGTAAGCCCGGCACAATGTAAGCGCGGCCCAGTGTAAGCGCGGCCCAGTGTAAGCCCGGCCCAGTGTAAGCGCGGCGCAGTGTAAGCGCGGCCCAGTGTAAGCCCGGCCCAATGTAAGCGCGGCCCAGTGTAAGCCCTCTGCTGTTATCTGCTGTATAGTTTAATATTTACCTGCAGCGACCTCTCACCCGCAGGTTTATCTTTATCTCCCCATCCTGTGTTTGCTTTACTACATGCTTTATTGTATTCAGGAAGGGGGAAAAACAGCAAAAACGTTCTAAAAATGTGACCGACCTAGTTGCACTGCCCAGGGCTAGACCTCTCAGAGGCATGTATATGGCCCCTAGACTGGCACTTCTTGCTTCTTTTTTTTTTTTTTCAGTTGGGAGTCGAGGTTTTTTTCCTGGCATAGTTTCTTGCCATCTGCAGATTCTCAGATTCTCCCACCACGCTCGGCCATTCAGTTATGAAAAAGCATCAACCATAAGTCATTAAGGTTAATTAGTCACAGAGCAATCGCTGTAAAGTATTAATTAACGTCTAAATAGGGGGCAACATTCTTAACGAAGTATGAGATTTTAAAGGGGACTCATTGCCAGATTAAGGTAAGGTATATAGACGATGGGTTGTCCGAGATTAACCAGGCAGAAGAACTTCTCCATCAAAAATGGCCTCCAGGTGGGACCATCCAGGAGCCAGAAAACAGGAGCCTTGACCTGGTGACTACTCAGGAGCAGCACATGACTGGAAAAAGTGTCATGTGACTTCTTCTTGGCTCTGATTGGCTGAGAAAGATCACTTAGAGGAGGAGCAGACTTGAGAATGTATTTTTCATTGACCCTTCAGCAGGAAGTCAGGTCCTCTAGGTCCTTACCAAAGTAGGTTACGGTATATCGATGATGTCTTTAAAAAAAAAAAAGGGAGCCTATCCTGGTAAGTACTCAGAAACTGTACAGGGATGAAGGAAGGTTCGATCCTCAGGCTTGGTAACAACTGCTAGATGGTAGGGGCATGGGGGCAGAGGACTGATGGGGTGTGACTAGCTGTACGTTCCTCCATACAGTCAGGGACACAAGTCCCCCTCTGCGACCGTCAGGGGGTGTCTCCACAGTTATCATCATCTCTCCTGGCCATAGGTTATTGCTGGAATACCCCTTTAAGTTTTTCTCGCCTTTGGCAGTTTTTCATATTTTTCTTAATTACTAATTATCATCACGTGTATTTTTGGATATTGATGGAATGAATTGCACATGTTGGTTTTTCTTTTTTTTTTAATGTTCACATGAAAAACGTAGGTGTGAATTAATCCCAGATGTTTGTGAATTCTCTGACATTTGTAATGTGCACGCTCAGGGGGTTAGCGGGAAGTGCGGCATTTCTGCAGTCTGATGGCGGGGTTTCATTTTTATTTCTTTTACCCAAAATTGCAAATTATACAAATTCTGAAAAGTCTTTCATCGTAGCGGAAAAACCCCACAGACGATTGCCTGGAAAATGTTGATTTTTTTTTTCCTGGGCTGCAAGTGCACTTGCAGGAAGTAAAGCAAGATTTTTTCCTGCTTTCTTCCTTTTGCTCTACATTTCCTATAATCCTTAAAGGGATCGTAGAGGTAAAGCATCATGTTATACCTACTTGTGCAGGGCCCTACGGGTCAGGACGTCTCAGAGGGGTTCATAATCACCTAAAAAATAAAGCCATGGACCTCCTGCTCTGATCTGTAGTTTCTGGCGTTGTTACCTACACTAGACATGACCCAATATACCCCAAGTTGCTGCAGATTTACCCTTTAAGGGGCGGTGACACCTGAGTGCTTACCCCAATGGCAGCCATTGTTCCTGGGGTGTATACATTGGCAGGACACCCCAACCGCCCCCTAGAGGGGGGCACCATAGTGGCTGCAACTCTGTACATTTGAGTATCACACAAGGCCACGTAGGTAACTGGGTCACCGCCACGATCGGGTCGTTTTGCCCTCAAATTCCCCAGAAGTCATCATTCTGGTATTTCCCAAACTGCATGGATTTTCTAACCACTTCCTTAAATACTGAGTTTTGTTCTTTCTTTTTTTTTCTTAAAAAAAAAAATCTAGTAGAGACTTTTATGCTCAGGGCGAGAATTTAGGGTGAGAGAGGGTGCATCAATATGGCCGCCCATCGCCAGGCCTCTTCTTGGCTCGGTAGCTGCTGCGGACAGGTGATGGAACGGAAATATCTCTTTATACTTTCCACAGCAAACAGCGCGACCTTCCCAGGGGACTGATGACTTCTCGAGAAAAAAAGAAAGAGCAATTCACAGGAGAATTGATCTGTCTCATAATTTGCTTCCCATTGTATTGGCTCCATGGGGGAGGGGGTCACAACGAAATCGAGGTCGTGCTCAGAGAAAGTTTACCAAATGTCAGCTTGCTTAACTGAGTGAAAAAAAGGTGCATGTCTCCTTTAAAAAAATACTTAAAATAGAAAATTATTATTTAAATTAGTTGTAAGAAAAAGTGTACTTCCTCTTTAAATATTAAAATGCAAAATTGCAAAAAAATATATATGTGGGCGTGTGTGTGTGTGTGTGTGTGTGTATATATATATATATATATATATATATATTTATATACATAAGCACATACGCACATACATACATACATACATAATTTTTTATTTTTTTTTGAGAATAGATGAAGCAAAGATGAAAGACAAGACAACCAATATGGCCGCTGTTACAGGTCCTGATAGTCAAAACCGCAGCCCTGTGACAGTCGGTAGTGATGGCGGCCATATGGTTTGTCAGCCCAGATTGTACAGAAACCTGAATAAATGGGAACAACAACAAACACCAAAACCCCCCAGAGACTTATTTTGTAGCAGGTTTGTTTATTTTTGGGGCGTATATTTTTAAAAAAAACAGACTACCCCTTTAAATACTTAACCCTTTAAATAACCGACCTACAACTAACGTAAAATAAAAAAGTAGATGTCCTACAATTTTCCTCATTTCCTCCCACTAAAAACAGATGGCAGAGTGGGTTTCACACTTGTGTACAAGTCCTGTGTGACCACCCTGATTTTTATTTTTGTGAAAAATGTAACTGTTCTGATGCTGCTCCCAAATTAGCTACAATTTAAGTTGTTTTTGTTTGTTTTTTTTTACTTTTTTTCTATATTGTAAATTTTGTTGTTTTTTTTCCCCTTTTTGATTTTTAAGGTTTCAATTTGTTTTTGTCCCTAATTTTTTAAGGTAATATTTTTTTTGCTACTGATTTTGATTGAAATTAAAAGATTAAACTGTCCCGATGCTCCCAATTAGGTAACGTAATATTGCAGTTTTTCTCCAATCCTTCATTTTTTTTTTTTTGTTCTTCTTAAAGCAATACATTGTGTTTCTTTTTCTTTTCTTCTCTATTGCAAGTTTTCTTTTTCTTGTGCTTTGTATTATTATTTTGATACTACTATCGGTTTTCATTTGCTGTTCTGTCCCTTTTTCTGTCTGTAAATTAGGACATCTCCATGTTTATGTTGCCGCCCCAGGGGTGTGTCTGTGGGGTGTTTGTTGCTATGGTAACAAGATTTTATGGGCCATTGTCAAGTGACCTGGATACAGTCCGGCTGGGCATTGTGTTTGGTCCATAGGGAAGCAGTACATTCCTGCACACGCATCTCCCCCTTCCCCCTCAGCCATATATATCTGGATCTATAGATACAATGTCGGGTTTGTGATTACGGATGCAGCCGGGAATCTGATTCCATCAAGGAAACGGAATCTTAATTTCAGGAAGCGATTACCTGGGAATGCCATAATCTGCAAGTAAATTAATATTGTAAATTGAGGTCCTCATTTACATATGCAAATTAGGTTGTGTAATGTTCCCTATTTTCCTATTATATACAGTCGTCTGAGCGTCCAGGAATCCCCCACACAGACATCGAGAACCTCTCCAGTCAGCCGTCCGTCCGTCCGTCCATCCATCCGTGTCATTCCGATCCCTTCTTTTCGGTCACTTTGCCCATTGTCTCCAGCACTGACTCCGCTCCGACAGCCTTTGTCGCTGGCAAATGGAGGGAAGCGGCCAAGAGACGCCCCCATCTCATCTGCCGACTCGAAAAAACCAAATCCCTTTCTTTTCTACTTCCAATTGTGACCAAATTACATTTGCTTCATGTATTTAGTGGGTCAGTTTAACTCCGCGCGGGACAGACTGCATGCTATTGGGAAAAGATGGCTGACAACAAATATGGCTGCCATCGCAGTTTTTTTTTTTTTAATGGGGTTATCACCCAGTCTTTCCAGTTTCCGGAGTCACAAAATCTTTCCCAACCAGCAGTAAATATGGCAGCGGAAATGAAGAGAGTTGTCATTTCGGTTTTGACATCGCCTATTTATTTGCTGGTGGCCATATTGGATTTGATAGACGTAAACAACGTCCTGACTCCACTGCATGTGGCCCACCGCAATGGCATTTGCCACACGATTTTGTTTCGCAACGTCTGACCGTACCCTCAATATTCACTACATTTTCTATAGACTAGCGTGTGATGCTTACCTAAAAAATGAGCAATTTATTTCTTATTTTTTATAATTGTGTTTTTTTGCTTTTTTCCCCTTTATTTCTCTTAATTACTTCTTTGTAGATCTTGTGTGCTGGGTTATGATTTTGGACATTTACACCTCGCGCTCACAATCCTGACGTCACCTGGCCGCCATGTTCGTGGAGAGCAGCGCCATCGGTGACCTCAGCAGTTTCTGCGATCCTGGGCGTGAGGCGCGTCCAAAGGTTACTGTCTGTAGCCCCAGACTGCGCTCTTATCTGCAGGCCGTCCTATCGCTGCACGGTAGTCTGTGATTTCCTCGTGTTCCGATGTCGAGGCGCACGGCGGTGCCAGACTTTTTTTATTGCCTTTCTGATCAATCTGAACAAATACTGAATTCACAAGTTGTCTTATACTCCAGAGCGGCATTCACAATTCTGCTGGTTACCCATAAACACAGACTGGAATTGTGAATGCAGCTTTGGATGTGACTAGAGTCCCGCAATCCTAAATGTATTCCAAAATGATGTTATGAAACCAAAAAAGCTCCCTTGGATTATTGTTATCCGGGGGCTGACATGATGGAGCATTGTGCTCGGCGGGAGGCACTAAGATGTTTTTCCTGTAGTAGAATTTCCAAGAAACAATGCCTCTCCTCTTCTGCGGCCCAAATCAGAACAGTCTGTCTCCTGCCGGAGCTAAGAGGTTTATGGGCTTAATCCGCCGCTGAGCTCCCGGCCGGTGTCACAAGACCCCATGGCGGATAACGATCGCTGCCGTGTTTACCGCCTGCACCAAAGCCCAAGAAGTGCGCGGGGTCCTCATAGTCCAGTCTTGGATGGGATCTGACCTGTCCGGGATTATCAGAGGAAAGTGGCACAATCCAGATGAAAAAAAACATAGTTACATCTTGTTCCACTTCTTTACTACTTTTTATTTTTGTACCTTTTATTTTTTGGTTTGTTGTTAATTATTAACAGATTTTAAAATGTTTATTTTTTCCCTTTTTCTCTCTTTTTTTTACCTGTTCAGCCAAATTTGTTTTTTGATAACTTTTTAAATTGTGTGTTTATTTAAAAAAAAAAAGTGAAAACATTTCCCCCCCCCTCCTGCCAAAAAAGGAAATAAAACAAATAAATGTATAAATATAAGATGTTTTCTTTTTGAGGGTATTTGAGGTGTTTAGTTTTTGTTTCTCCCTGTATCTCCATGATGACGGCCCTGTCATGTCCTGGTAGAATGTGGCGGGGCCGGTTCCCCTCCGGGTGGGCCAGCGGGCGACAGGACTTGGCTGTTGTGTTCCTGGCTGTCACCATGTGTCCGGGGAGTGTTACTCTGTGACTGACACTTGGTACCTTTAACCACAGTAGTTGGGGGGGGGGGGGGTCATGTCATCTTTTCGGCCTTCACTTTTGTGTCTCTGTGATTATTGGTATTTTGTTTGTTACTTTTATAAGAAGAGAAACGAGGTGGGAGTGAAATCCCTAATCCTGCAGGAAGTAATGGCGCCCCCACTAGGAGGTAATAGAGCGGAGGGGGCTGCATCTAGGGCCCTCATATAGAATCCAGGGGAGAGCGCATCTCGGCGAGTCTGTACATTATATGGGCCACATGTTATTTCCATGTAATTCTTCATTTCCCCAATGGTGGCGCTGTAGGAAAAATACCTGCTCCACAGATTACAGCCGATCTCCCGCAGATCACTAATTTACTGGTCGCTCAAAAGTGATAAACCCCAAAGGTGAAAATTTAAAGGGATGGTTCAGAATTTGCCAAATAAGACTGCTGTAGAAACGGCGCCATTCATGTGTGCAGGTTGTGTGCGGTATTGCAGCGAGCTACCAGAAGCCGCCTGTGGACAAAGATGGCGCTGTTTTTTTAAAGAAGGCAGTTTCTAATTCTGTGCAACCCCTTTTAAGGCGAAAGTAACTTTCACCTTAAAATTAAATGCACCCCAAGTCTGTGAGCCACCCTATACATAACGGTATCTGTGAGATGTCCCGGCTCCTGACCTTCCCACCAACACCCTGGACGTGAATCCTGCGGTCTGTCCATCCTGCGGTCTGTCCGGCTCCTGTGACCTCTGGTGACCCCCGGTCCTCGCTGTGATTGTGCTCCTCTTCCTATGTAGATCCGCTCCTGGGCTTATTATGAGCAGCGTAAGATAATAATAGGGAAAGAGGAACCAAAAATTGCAAAATAAGGGTTAAATATAAACCGTGGCCGCCCCAAAAATCCGCTAGAAGCGGAGCTGCCCGTCTCCGGGAGAGCTGGGTGGTGGGCGCATCTGCCTGGGACACCAGGGTGACCCCAATGTTACCGCTGCCGCCTTTACTGTAGGTAGCAGGCACTTTAACCCTCGCTGTGCCGCCCCCTGATATCTGGCTGTGTCGCGCTGTTTGCACATCCGCCTGCGCTGACGGGAATATATTTGCATGTTGGAGCTGTCCGGTCGCCAACCTCCTGTGAACTCACTGTGCGTCCACCTGCTGAGGACTACAGATTTACTGTACTGTAGGCTCAGCCTTGTGGTCTGCGGGTCACAGTGGCTCAGTGGGTACGAGCACTGCCTCTTCTGTAAGGTGTGATCACAGCTATCGCCCCCTGCTTCTCAGTATTAGTCACAGCTGGGCTCAGAGTGCAAGAGACTGTGTACACAGGACGGGGGTACTGACTGGGGGTACACAGTGAGGAGCACTGCACCCACTGTATCTAAGCCAATGTATCTAATCCTGTGATGTATGGTAATTCAGTATGCTGAGCTGTGTATTTAATCCCATACTGTGTGACACTGTCTGCTGAGCTGTGTATCTAATCCTATCCTGTGTGACACTGTCTGCTGAGCTGTGTATCTAATCCTATCCTGTGTGATACTGTCTGCTGAGCTGTGCATCTAATCCTATCCTGTGTGATACTGTCTGCTGAGCTGTGTATCTAATCCTATCCTGTGTGATACTGTCTGCTGAGCTGTGTATCTAATCCTATCCTGTGTGATACTGTCTGCTGAGCCGTGTATCTAATCCTATCCTGTGTGATACTGTCTGCTGAGCTGTGCATCTAATCCTATCCTGTGTGATACTGTGGTCCATAAGAGAACCCTGCTCTGCGTCCTCATGTGACAGCCAATCAGATTGCAGTTTTCCTGATTCTGCAATGGTTAGATGATGTAAGGAGGGCTGTGATTGGCTGCTGTGTGTACATCGGGGGAGAGTGATCTGGTGGATCCGGCTCCTGGTTGCTCAGTTTCCGGAGATGGTGTTTGTCCTTCGGTAATGACAGGAAGTGTGATCCTAGTAGCCACCATGTAACACAGCAGCCGTGTGTCTGTGCCCGGTCCCGCTGTGGTGCTGGATGGGCACTGTGGGCAGAAGTCCTGCTCACGGCCTCCCCCTCTGTGGGTTGCGGTGCCAGATTTTCCTTTTGTCGTCTTCTCCCCCATCTGTGACCTGGCACGGTCCCCCGGTGTAGGGGGCACTTCACGAGTGGCGAAGCGCGAACACGGTGATTACTTTACAAATCTCTTGACATTCGGAAACACTTGATGCTGAGGGTGCGGCATCCTGGGGAAGGTGCCGCCACTGCTCGCCCTGGTGTGACGATATGTAATCCCATCAGGGCTTACTGGTAATGGCATCCAGGCTATTATGTGATTGGCCTTCTCCTCGCCATCTGCGGGCTGGTAGCTGCCACGGACGCTGTGGTGGGCGCCGCTATCAGAGAGGCCCTGGATCCGATTACCATGGAGGATTATCTTGGAATCCGCTGAAGTCGCTCCCCCGGCGGGCACCGTAGTGCCAGCGTCTGCAGTGCCAGGAGAAGGGGCCAATGACTGCCAGCCTGTGCACACTGCTGCAGAACTATTAGTCCCAGCATGCCCTGACCGCTGCACAGACCTAGTAGAATGGTGTCGGGCAGTGATCCTCAGTCAGTGCCTGCTGGGTGTTGTAGTGTTCTTTACAGACCATGAGTGTGATAGTTGGTAATGACTGTGTCTAATTAACCCCTCCCTCCCCTGTCTCGTCCTCACAGAGCTCCACGCAGGAGATCGGAGAAGAGGTGGATGATGGCGTTATCTACAGCATCTCCCTGCGGAAAGTGCAGCTCCACCACGCGGCCACTAAGGGGCAGCGATGGCTGGGGGTAAGCAGGGTACCATCCCCCATGGGCACGGCTGAAGGCGGGCTTGCTGGACCCCGGGACACCACGGTGAGGAAGATAGTGGGGGGAATCCAGGGAAAGGGTCTGTGCGCTATGTTTGTGTGTTACATGTAGGTAGGATGGACAGATGCCAGGAAGGATCAGGGCTGCGCTCACTGGCCCATGGCATGACGGGCGGACGGCCAGCTCATGCATGTGACCTACAGGAGAACGGGCAGACTGGGCCTGTTCATGTAATTCAAAGGGCTCTCACACAACAAATATGGCCGACTGGCCTCCAGCAGGGAAAGTTCCCCACTAGCAATATGGCTGCCCCTGCTCCGAGACTGATGGAGTTAAACCATAAGTTTCTCCCAGACCGGACACCTTCCTGGCAAGGACAGGGCACTGACCAAGCTGAGGTCGGCCAAAATCATAAGATAACATGCAGCCCGGTGATCCCCGCCGGCCCCCGGAGCAGAGAGTGTAGGGGCGGAAGGGTGGGCCTCTTCCTCCTTGTCCCCGGGGGCTGCAGGTATAGCTGATAATAGCCAAGAATATCCTATGAGGAGAACTCCCTACCTGTGTGCATACATAAACGTGTGCTTGTTGGGATCCCAAACTGTGACCCCTCCAGGTTCAGACTTCTTAAAGGGATATAACACACTTACACGTTGCCATCACGTGTTTTTCCTTCTACCTTGATGCGTGAATGCACCATATACCGACCAGAGCTACAGTAGAGATGTAACACCCGGTGACGGCCCTCCGGTGGCGCTATGTGCACACGCCTCCATTAAAGGGTTCATGTTGTACAATCCCTGCTCCCAGGACTGATAATCTGACGCATCCTCGCTTTATCCCCGTCTGAGCCAGGCTTGTATTTCCATCCTGGTAATTGTGATTTTATTTTGTAATTTCTTCTTGCAGTTGGAGAGCGAGACCGCGCTGAGTCTGTACGAGACATGCAAGGTGCGGACCATCAAGGCGGGGACCCTGGAGAAGCTGGTGGAATACCTGGTCTCCGCGTTCAAGGGCAACGACTCCACCTACGTCACCATCTTCCTGTGCACCTACCGGGCGTTCGCAACCACTAAGCAGGTGCTGGACCTGCTGCTGAACAAGTGAGTGTGTGCGAGGGGGCATGAGAGCTGTGTACTGGCTCTTTAAGAGACTCTCTGGATCCCGCCAGGGTCGGTACAAATCAGGTAATCCGCTTCTTTCTCTTAAAGGTTTGGGCGTCTTCACCCGCAGCTGAATGGCGAGCACTCCCACAACAGCATCGACGATCGGCTGGAGCTGAAGAAGTAAGTGAGCGGCTGATAACAGCGGGCGAGATCTGGCCGCACCCCATAACCACAAGAGCCGTGGCCGGGGAGACAGTGTATCGCTCACACCGTACTGCCAGCCAGAATGTATTATGGTCCTGTCCATAGACCTTGCCTTTAATATCCTAGGGTTGCTCATGTCGGCATTACAGTGAGCGGCTTCTGCAGCAGCATATTTCGGTATTTCCCGTTGTGCGGGACGCGGGGAATTTCCAGGCTGAGAACTAAATCTCTTTCCTCCTCCAAATACCGTCCCGTAAGCTCAAAGAGTAGACGGAGGCCGAGACCCCTCCTCCGTCTCATACAGGCTTACTGCCTAAGCCCGTCTGCATCCTCCGCATGTATATATAGTGAGCAGTCTGGACCGCAGAGCTGACGCTCTAATCCATGTCTCCTCTCTCCACAGCACCATCTCCTCTATCCTGGGAGCCTGGCTGGATCAGTACTCTGAAGATTTTCGGCAAGCCCCAGATTACGTGTGTCTCAAGCAGCTGATCGCATACGTACGGCACAACATCCCCGGCTCAGACCTGGAGCGCAGAGCTCACAATCTACTGTCACAGTTCCAGCGGCAGCAGATCAGCGAGCTGGAGCAGGACGGTGAGTGGTAACGTGATCGTCCATGTGACAGCGCAGATGTGGCTGCCACTGCTCATAGTTGACTTTTCATGACATTGGGTTTTGCAGTCGTGGACCACACAAGCTGCACGTTCCGCCTCGTGGAAGAGAGCGCCTTCCTGGAGGGGAAGCCGGACTTCCTGTCCTTCCAACAGGACATGGTGGCCGAACAGTTTACAGTCATGGACGCTGTGAGTTCTCTTATTATTTCCTCTGCATGTTCACTACTGAAGGGAAATAATGACCACACAGGAATCTCCCAATGTATTAACTTAACAATGCCCACACTCTGCAGCCACCACTTGAGGGAGCTCCCAGTATACAGAGATACAGGATAAGATTCTGTCTGTAGCCACCACTAGGGGGAGCTCCCTGTATACAGAGATACATGATAAGATCATGTCTGCAGCCACCACTAGGGGGAGCTCCCTGTATACAGAGATATATGATAAGATTGTGTCTACAGCCACCACTAGAAGGAGCTCCCTGTATACAGAGATACATGATAAGATCCTGTCTGCAGCCACCACTAGGGGGAGCTCCCTGTATACAGAGATACATGATAAGATCCTGTCTGCAGCCACCATTAGGGGGAGCTCCCTGTATACAGAGATACGTGATAAGATCCTGTCTGCAGCCACCACTAGGGGGAGCTCCCTGTATACAGAGATACGTGATAAGATCCTGTCTGCAGCCACCACTAGGAGGAGCTCCCTGTATACAGATACATGATAACATCCTGTCTGCAGTCACCACTAGAGGGAGCTCCCTGTATACAGAGATACATAAGATTCTGCCTGCAGCCACCACTAGGGGGAGCTCCTTGTATGCAGAGATACATAAGATTCTGTCTGCAGCCACCACTAGGGGGAGCTATTATACCCTGAATAATGATAAATAGGCAGTGAGCTCCCCCTGGTGGTGGCTGCAGGAAGCCAGAAGTTTAGGATTTAACTCTTCATGCAGTGGATTTGGTGAAATGTATCAGAACAGCGGAGCTCAGACTTGATTTATAGGGCAGTGCTGGATTGCATTTGGCGGCGTGCACAGCTGAATCCTCTCTCTTTATTCGTTGTAGGACCTCTTTAAGAAGGTGGTGCCATATCACTGCCTTGGTTGTATCTGGTCCCAGAGGGATAAGAAAGGCAAAGAGCACCTGGCGCCCACCATCCGTGCCACTGTCTCGCAGTTCAATAGCGTCACTAACTGCGTCATCTCCACGTGCCTGAGTGACCGCTCACTGAAGCCACAGCAGAGGGCGAAGGTGGTGGAGCGCTGGGTGGAGGTGGCCCGGGTACGTCTCCTCTGGTCGGGGTGATGGCGAGAAAATGCGCGGGGCCGTATAAATCACAGTCTATTCTCTGTCTACAGGAATGTCGCATCCTGAAGAACTTCTCGTCTCTCCGCGCCATTCTGTCTGCGCTCCAGTGTAACGCCATCCACAGGCTTAAGAAGACGTGGGACGAGGTGTCGCGGTGAGTGTCCGATATACAGGCAGGCGGATAAATGCTGGGGGTTGTTGTTCTGCAGTGGCACACTTACACTGGGGTCTGTTACAGGGAGAGCTTCAGGACGTTCATGGAACTTTCCGAAATCTTCTCTGACGAAAACAACCACTCGTTAAGCCGCGAGCTGCTGATTAAGGTGAGCGGGTGGGGGCGTCATCACAGCTCACATGCTCTGTTAAAGGGATGGGGCCATTAGATGTTTTTGCTTTAAAAAGCTGCTAGTTTGGCGGTATCTCTGCACACGTCACATGCGTGGGGTGCCCCTGATACCGTCCGTGAATACCTGCTGACGTGTCGCTCCCCTTATCTGCAAGGAAACCCTGGCACACACCCTCCCGCATCGGTTGCTACAGGGATTCCCCCCTTATCTCCAGCTGCGTCATCGCCAGCTGACCTGAAGTGGGCGCCAAACCTGCCACTCTCATTCCTGCGGCTGCATTCCCAGAATTCCCACAGGCAGCTGCGCCTTTTATATGTCTGTGCGAGGGATGACGCCCGCTATTCCTGGCCCCATCACAAGCATTCCCCATTTATTGCCGAGAGGCGTCCGACCACAAAACAATGGCAGCCGAGCCGCATAGTACAGACCACATCAAGCGACTGACGTGTGCCACCTGTTATATCCCACCGCCATAATTATTCATTTATTTATTTTTTTGCAGGAGGGAACTTCTAAATTTGCAACCCTGGATATTAATCCAAAGAGGGCACAGAAGAGACACCAACAGCAAAGAGAGATGGTAAGTGAGTCGCCGGCCTTCAGAATATTCTACGTGTGCGTTCACATGTCGCTGCCATTATGGTGCAGGAGGTGTTAGATATAGATTGGATGTTCGCCCCCTGGTGTTCTCTTGCAGTAGTGCTGTTTTATTTTACATTTGCACCCTCTGGTGTTCATTTGCAGTAATGCATACGTTTTTTTCTTGCATAGGGAGTCATGCAAGGAACCATTCCTTACCTCGGCACTTTCCTTACTGACCTGGTGATGCTGGACACGGCCATGAAGGACTACTTAGAGGTCAGTGAGAGACTTAGTGGAAAATGCTGCAGAATTTGGTTTCCCATTTAATAATGCATTTATTTGCCCACAGGGAGGCCTGATAAACTTTGAGAAGAGACGGAAGGTGCGTTCGCAGTATATTTTATTGCATGGGTGCGGTTTGGGGAAAGGTTTGGCCAACTTTTTATGTTTCTGTGCTTTTCTCAGGAGTTCGAGGTGATCGCTCAGATAAAGCTGCTGCAGTCGGCCTGTAACAACTACAGTTTTATCCCAGAGGAGGCGTTTGCGGACTGGTTTCACAGCGTGGAGCGGCTGACCGAAGCAGAGAGGTAAGAAGATGGCGGGTGGAAATGGCGCTGTCTCATTATCAGGTCGCTTTCAGCATAAAGTAGTCGCCATTTTTCGAACAAAAAGAGTAAATAATGTGCTTGATAATCTGGCACCTGCTGACGCCAGATTATGACTGGTTTTGTTTCTTGTGCCGCAGCTACAGCCTGTCCTGTGAGATTGAACCTTTATCTGAATCCGCGAGCAACACTCTAAAGGCCAAGAAAAACACGGGGATCATCAAACGATGGAGCGAGTAAGTGTCCCCGTACACCCAATGTATCTGCAGTCACCAGAGGGGATTAGCGACTGCCAGACCCTGGCGCTGCGTCTCAGATGTGGAAATCAAGCTTTTAAATGCCCTCCTTAACCATTTGTGTCCTGCAGCCGTCAGCCTCCCAGCTCCGAGCCCTGCACCAGCGTCAGTTCTCACTCTAAGTCATTCGACCAGCTGAAATGCAGCCCGCACCTCTGCGGAAACGACACCACCGACTCTGTCAGTGTAACATCCGCTGGGTCAAGCAGCTCCGACGTGGAGGAAATAAACATCAGCTTCGTGCCCGAGTCCCCGGATTGCCAGAAGAAGGTACGAGAGGAACAGCCCAAAGATCCACCGGCACAGGCCACAGAACGCTGTGCTCCCCTGGGGGTCAGTCCCTGCTCTCTTGTGTTTTGCTGCATTTGGAAAAAGGATTATAGTAAATTCTGTGTATTAGTCAGTATTAACAGAAATTACACCCCTGAAAAAAAAAAAAGCCCCAAACTGGGCAAGAGTGTCCATATGTGTGACACTGCCATGTTGCCTGTCACCTATGAGTACATATAACTGGCACAGACGCTGAACAGGTTTTTAGGGGTTTAGTTTCCCATATTTGTGCTTCGTGTCTATATCCCGGATAACGAGACGTCAGCCGTACATTATAGGACTGATTTATATCTCCTGCGTCATCTGCTGAGAATATACAGGGTCACTGACTACTATAAATGTCTGCACACCGCCAGCTTCTGACGCTCCGATTTCTCATTTTACAGTTCTGGGAATCAACGTCGCTCTCATCTCTGGACACGTCAGGCATCGGCTCCGGGTCCAGCAGCGCTTCCTCGTCGTCCGTCTCCTCTACGCCCGTCTCGGCCTCTCGGACACACAAGCGCTCGGTCTCCGGGATCTCCAGTTACTCGTCACTTTCTCTTCCCCTCTACAACCAGCAGATCGATGATTGCTGCATCATCCGGGTCAGCCTGGACGTGGACAACGGCAACATGTACAAGAGCATCCTGGTGAGTCACATACTTCATGGAGGTGCAGTACTGCATCCGGCCACGTCCTGGAGTGGCACTATTCCTGGTGTCATCTGCACAATAGACACTATATACAGAGTCAGGATTGATCTCTACAAACCATGTGATGCCTTCTTCATCCGCAGGTAACAAGTCAGGACAAAACCCCTGTGGTGATCCGCAAAGCAATGGCCAAACACAACTTGGACGGGGAGCGGGCGGAGGACTACGAGTTGGTCCAGATCATTTCTGAGGAGAGAGGTAAAGGAATCTGTGCAATGCTGGCCGCTATGGAAGGGTTAACAGGTAGAGACCGGTCTGTTTGCTTTCTATGAAACGCAGGGGAATGACGACACTAGTTTCAGGTTATTAAAGGTACAGCACCAGAATGCCTCTATATAGATATGAAGCTGCAGACGCATCCTTTATATATAATGATGTACATCTTACACCAGCATTAAAGTGCAACGCATGATATTTAAGGGTATGTGCACACGTCCGGATTTTTAGGGGGTTTTTTTTGCGGAATTTCGCTATAAAAACGCTATAAATCCGGTAAAAAAAAACGCTAACATTATGCATCATATCTTTTAGAATGCATTCCGCATTTTTTGTGCATATGTTAGCGTTTTTTTTCCGCAAAAAAAACGCATTCCGCAAAAAAAACCGACATGCTCATTCTTTTTGCGGATTTTTTGCGGTTTTTCTATCAAAAAGGACATTCCGGAAAAAAAAAAAATCCGCGCAAATTCCGCGAGAAATCCGCGCGAAAAAAGACGCGGATTTCTGGCAGAATTCTCAGGATTTTGTTAGGAAAAAATCCTGACGTGTGCACATACCCTAAAGGGTCATGTAGGGCAATGAGAGACGCTGCTGTTTCTTGCGAGATGATAGCGGGAGCTGGTATCGTGCATTCTGGTTAGTAGGACTGTGAGCACAATGGCTGCCCGGCATTGTCCCATTGCCTTGGTAGTGATCCCGTCCAGGGTGCAGCAGGGTCTCTCACCACCCCTTTAATGAAGCAGTAAAAATTCTAGAGGACAAACAATATGGCTACCAGAAGGGCTGATCCAGTTTTTCCAGAGCCATGGGCAGTAGTGCAGTATTCTGGTGCCCATGGGTCTTCACCCAGCTTTCCTAGGAGCAGATTAGGTGCTTCTCAGACAGTGATGCGATTTCCTTCTTTCCTCAGAGCTGAAGATTCCAGATAACGCCAACGTCTTCTACGCAATGAACTCAGGAGCCAACTACGACTTTATACTGAAAAGACGCGGCTTCTCCAAAGGGGTAAAAATCAAGCACGGCTCCAGCTCTACACTGCCCCGAATGAAGCAGAAAGGACTCAAGATAGCCAAGGGCATCTTCTGATCCCCCACTGTGCCCATTGTACCCCAGCCAGAGGATGGCACCATTACCATGTCCCATGGGAGGCTCGGCCCCGCTCCCAGCGATACCAAACTGTGACCAATGGCAGAACCCAAGAGCAGATTCACCACTGGAGCTTACTGGTCTCAGCCGAACTAGCGCCAAATGGCCAACACGAGACAGGGGCAGCCCCCTCTGCCATCAGGATCCGCCTCCATGCCACAGGTGCCTTTAAGGGAAGGGGATCGAGTAGATAAGAAGACCATGAAATGTGACAGTGCACGGCCAAGATGCCAGTATTAATGCAGGACGGGGACAGAACTCTCTCAGTTGTGCGGTTCAGAGGCTGCCGCCGCTAGCCATCTATCCCCTTAAAGGGACCTTAATGTAAATATGCTCCCGTCCTGTGGATTCCAGGAGTCCGTGCGTTTTCTAAAAAAAAAAAAAAAACACTTTTTCTTTTTTTACAAACTTTTTTTTAACCCATAAAGATCCAGAGGCGCCTGTGATGGCCCCTCATTACCACTGCAGGGTCCATTACTAAAGCCGGAGAGATAGCGACGCGTTCTCCTCCCCTTCCCCACCGGTCCAGCATTGCAAACCGCACCAAAGATCCCAGCCCCACGGGGCGGCAGCCGCTACATTCATTGGTTCTTTCGTCCTGTGGGGATCACAGGGTTACTGACGCTCTGAACGTGTAAATATTCTCCTGATATTTTCTTATTTTTCTGTCTTTGGGGCCAAATTTCCAGTTTTCACCTGGTTCAGCTTCCCGGCGGTGGCCTCGGTGGTCCGGCCTTTGGAGGGTTGTTGGTTTTTTTTTTAGTGTAAAAATATTTTTTTTCCCTGAATATTTATTGGTTGTAAATAGATGTGAGATTTCAGTTTGCTTTCCACCATCTGTCCTTGTACATATCCCGTGAGGCTGCGCCGGACTCCGCTTCTGCAGTGAAGGGGTTACACGTTATTTTTATGGAATGTTAATGATGTGTTAGCGGGTGGTGGCTGATGCTGATTGGGTCGTGTCAGCAGTGATGCCATCAGTCCGTTGTTTTTCCCCAATATAATCGCCCCCCGGCGATACGGCAGTGTTTACAGGGGTCGCTTCCTGCGCTCGTTTACGGCCCGGAGACAATAGGATTTGCTGTTTGCACAGAGAAGAGCCCACTGGTAAGAAATGTTCCCGTCTGACCGATTCTTGTGCACACATCCCCTGCGCCCTTTCATTTTTCCCCCAAGATGGCGGCCCCCTTGGTAGTTGTGCTATTGCCGTGTTTGCTGCCTGTGGAAAATAACCAAAGGATGAGGTGAGGAGCTCACCGGATTTGCCGCACTTGGCCTCTATAACCTTCCTGAACTATAACGCCATCATAGAGTCGCAGGCGGCGAGCAAGTGCCTGGTAGCGGCGGAGCAATGACTCCCTCGTCAGCCCTTCCCCCACAGAGGTTTGCAGCCTCATATTAATGGCCTGTTGGGTTTTGTAAATCCTCCTTTCGGCCGGCAGCGAGGAGTCATGGACAGTGTCATTCCTACAGGGCAGCGGCTGATGTAGCAGAGCTGAATGTGTCATTATACTGTCAGGCCAGAGCTACAGGGCGCACCACAACAGTTGTCACACTAGTCGTGCCACCAGAAACATCGCTGCGGATCTTTTAATGCTCACAAGTCTCAGGTAGCAAAACCCAGCACATCTAGAAATGTTTGTGACTCCGTGGTCTCGACACGACACAAGAAATAGTGGAGGCAACGTAACATTGGGCCACAGCCAGCACGTTTCATGCGGAGAATCCCATCCGCATGAATTTTGTGGTGGATGTGGCCTTGGTGCCATGTGTGAATTCAGCCCTAATGTCCTGGGATTCCCTGGTCGCAGAGAACCTACCTGCCGCCGTCCCCAGCACCTCCTCCGATTTGTAGACACGACTCGCGCACTGCATCGCACCGAGCAAGAGACGTTGGGGATGGCGGCAGGCAAGAGGTTCTCAGGAATCCTGTCCTCCGTACCAAGACACTGATCACCGTACAGATGATGCCTCCTGACCTGCAGTCCCAAGTAAAACCACACATGACCAGCCCAGCTCTGCTGCATAAAGCCACACCAGAAAGAGGACCACCGTAAATCAGGAATAGTTACATGATGAACCTTCCTGACACTTTGTGATCAAATACTTGTCACAGCTGCAGAGACTTTGAAAATGTCCATGAACTGAAACAGTCTATTAGGAGCTACACAGGCTTTCTGATCAGAAATGGAGGGTGTGTAAACTTATACAACTCTTCTTTTTATCGCTGCATTGCATCTAAAACACAAAAGCAACTTTCCAATTCTTCTTGAGTAAAACCCCTCTCATTTCATGTATACAGCTCCTGTATAGAGGTGTTTCCATGGTAACAGACTACAAGCAAACCCTGTGTAGTCTGATCCTGCAGTCACTTTCGCATCTGTCACCCGGTGTTTTCTGGTGCTGAAGGGAGTGTAATAGCAGAGTCAGACTATGTAGTCATGGAGACGCATCACTCTGCATGGGAGTTGTGAACACAAAAAGGGACAAGTTATTTTACTTTAGATGCATTGGAGCAATAAAAAAATAAAATTATAATCGCATCATCCATATTATAGCTTCACATTATCTATGTCCACTACAACTCCCAGAATGCACTGCTCTCACTGCGCCTTAACACTCGATCTTTGCGTCAGACTCTGGTTTGGCGTTTTTTTTTCTTTGCTTTTTTTTTTGAGGGGGGGTTTCTTATTTTCTCTACCAGATTTTTGAGGATTCTCACAAGTGCCAATCAATACAACAGATGGCTCGGTAGCCTAAAACTAAAGCCGACTCTGCCCACGTGCATTTTGGGACTTGTAGTTCAAAGCTCCACAATAAAACCCTGAAGGGATGACATTTCTGCCACCTTGTGGTGAAATGTGGTAATACACAACTAAGATGAAATCCACACGACTACAGCGACCCTCGCCCCCTTCCTCCAGGATTTGTTTTCTTGTTGAAGTGCAATCTTCCTTTTGTCTCGTGTGTCTGTGCACCCGTGCCGGCGAGGTGCAGATGTTTACACTTGTAACCCTGCGTCTAACTGTGCGTCATGTGTTTTGTAACCCGGATTAATGAAGGCGACTGTTCTGAACAATGTATATTAGTCTTTGCAATAAACTCTGACACTCCAGAACCCGACAGTGGCGTATTGTGAAATAAAATGGTGACACTGGTCAGGTCTTAGCTCAGTGGTTTTAATATTTACACTTCTTACAGATTGGGCAGATTGCGGTAAGTGTAGGACCAGAAGCGGACGAAGGGCGAGCGTAGCCCCTGCTTAATGGACTTGTAAGTAATGTCCTTATCAATCTCCAGGTACTGGCCGGAGCGAGTGTCGTAGGGAAGCCATGAGGTGGGCACTTTGGATGGTCCCTGGTTGGGGTCCCTGTGTGACCAAATACAGCGGGAGGAGATTAATGCAGACACTGAGATGAGAACACAGGCAATAATGGAAGGGGACACTGCTTACCCTGTGGCTGCAAAGTTGGTCCAATAAGCAATCATTGCGGCCGACACGTCCCGGTCCTGAGGTCTATAAGCTGCGACATTTTTGAATGGGTTACCGAAGACGTACTGGAGGTCATCGGCGTGGTCAGCGCCTACCCAGCTCGGATAGATGGGCATACGGCTCGGGTGGGAGAACAGATAGCTGTACGTCTTGCCAGTTCTACAAAGGAAGAAATGGACACAAGTGACAACTGTGCACGTCTACACCCCCATATTACATGGTACATATATAATACATTATCATCCCCCCAGGAAGGTATACAATATGTGATGAGGCGCCACGGTACACAGGTACTCCCCCATATAAAGTGAGACAGCAGCAATGCACAAGCCTCCCAGAACTGGAGAAATCAGATCTTTGCCAAATATCAGTGAAACTACAACTCCCAAAGTCACAGTTAGGAAATGGTGGGTATTGTCCAGTCACACGGACTGCACTACATACTCCATATACTCGAGATTTAACATGATATTTCCTAAATAAATTATCTTTATTAATTAGAAATAATCACACAAAACGTCACCAAAAAATAGCACAAAATTACGTGACAAGGAAACATACCGGGCATTCATAGAATGACGAGCAATGGCCTCCTGAGTGGGGACCAGGAAGATGTAATCAGTTTCTGCATCAATCACTGTCTTCTTCATGAGCTCTTGGCTGGGATTGGAGCCCCAGTTTGATGTGTAAAGATCAAAGGCCAAATCACTTCCCAATGTGCCCTTAGGGAGGGTGAGATCCTGCACCAACTTCTGAACCTCCTCCCTACAGAGTGGAGAAATCATTAAAAGTATTTCCGCCTATATACAATAAAAATTACTATAATACTGCCCCCTATGTACAAAAATATAACTACTATAATACTGCCCCCTATGTACAAGAACATAACTACTATCATACTGCCTCCACGTTTGGTGGAGCAGCTTAGTATACATTTTTTGCAAAAAACGAATCAACCAATTACCCTTTTTTACTAGCACTTGTGGATTACTGTGATTTTTTGAAACTGAGTGTTTTTGATTTTACTATGCTCTTCAGGTTTCTTGGTGGTGTGTGAGCATGTTCCTACAGACTTGTTCACTGTGCGAGTAGCCCATGTGTTCCTGTTTCCATAATTGTTCTCTTGTGTCTACAAGACTAGGGAGTTACCCACTACTCCTTGTGGGCTATCTGCACAAGAGCTGTTCCACTCAGCTTGTCCACATGGACATTTCCTCTCTGAACCCTGTTCACACAGGTAATATACAGATGATCAGGTTTTTAAATACATCAGATAGGGATTACATACATCAGTTAGGACTGCTCTGATATGGGTGTCCGTTTGGTGGATCAGCTTAGTATACATTTTTTGCAAAAAAAAACGTATCAACCAAATACCCTGTGTTTTACATCTTTTTACTAGCATTTGCGGATTACTGTGATTTTTTGAAACTGAGTGTTTTTGGTTTTACTATGCTCTTTTGCGTCTTCATACTGCCTCCTATGTACAAAAATATAACTACTATAATACTGCCTCCTATGTACAAGAATATAACTACTATAATACTGCCCCTATGTACAAGAATATAACTACTATAATACTGCCCCTATTGTTGTGAATTCCGCTCTTGGGCTCCCTCCGGTGGTTGTAAGTGGCACTTTTGTGAGTTCTGCTCTTGGGTTCCCTCCGGTGGTTTTAAGTGGAATGGCTGCTCCTTGGATTTAGCTGTCAGCAGCTGCTTCCACTGATTGTCTATTCTGCTCGGCTATTTAGCCTGGCTCTTTCCTTCAGCTTGTGCCACTTGGCAATGGTTCCTGGTTGGGTTCACATCTCTTTGGATTTCCCTGTTATCCTGACCAGTTCAGCAAAGCTAAGTCCTTGCTTGCTCTTTTCTGTCCATAGGTTGTGGACTTATCCGTTCTGTGCTTTCTATGTTTGTCCAGCTTGTCAGTATGAATTAATTCAGTGATGCTGGAAGCTCTGGGAAGCAGATTTACCCTCCACACCTTTAGTCAGGTGTGGAGATTTTTGTAAACTCTGTGTGGATTTTTTGTAGTGTATTATACTGACCGCACAGTATTCCATCCTGTCCTATCTAGCTAGACTGGCCTCCTGTGCTCATCCTGGTTTCATTCTGTGTATGTCTTTTCCCTCTCCACTCACAGTCATTACTTGTGGGGGGCTATCTATCCTTTGGGGATTTTCTCTGAGGCAAGATAGTTTTCCTGTTTCTATCTTTAGGGGTAGTTAGTTCTCAGGCTGTGACGAGGTGCCTAGGGAGTGTTAGGAGCATCCTACGGCTACTTCTAGTGTTGTGTTGAGCTTAGGGACTGCGGTTAGTACAGGTACCACTTCCTTCAGAGCTCGTCCCATGTTGCTCCTAAACCACCAGATCATAACACCCTATGTACAAGAATACAACTACTATAATACTGCCCCCTATGTACAAGAATATAACTACTATAATACTGCTCCTATGTACAACAATATAACTACCGGTACTATAATACTGCTCCTATGTACAAGAATATAACTACTATAATACCACCCCCTATGTACAAGAACATAACTACTATCATACTGCACAAGTACAAGAATGTACTATATGTACAAGAATATACTATAATACTGCCCCTATGTATAAGAACATAACCAGAGGTGTAACTACAACATGTGCAGGGGTTGCAATCACACCCGGGCCCTGGAGCCTAGGGGCCCTAAAGTCCCTTTGGCCTATAGAAAAAGACTATTGCTATTAAAGATTTTAAATATTTGGGGGCCCGTTGGAGCTTTTGCATCGGGGCCCATGAGTTTCAAGTTACGCCACTGAATATAACTACTATAATACTGCTCCTATGTACAAGCACATAACTACTATAAGACTGCTCCTATGTACAAGACTATATAACTACTATAATACTGCTCCTATGTACAAGAATATAACTACTATAATACTGCCTCCTATGTACAAGAATATATAACTACTATAATACTGCCCCCTATGTACAAGAATATAACTACTATGATAACGCCAGTGCAGTATGTTATGGTTCTGCTTAACTTGGAAACCTACGCGCTGATTTGTTTCAGAGGTTCGTTGATGACGGCGAGATCCACTCCCGCAAACATGTGTGCGTCCATGTTGTTGACCCCCGCTAGATAATCCACATCAGCCGCATTGGAGAAGAGATTGAGGGGATCATCAGGGATGAAATCTCCGTCGATCACCGGGGAGAAGCCCAGGTAGTGCACCACAGGATCTATGGTACAGGAGAGGGAGGAAGTGATTAGGGACGATGCCGCTAGGTGCTGGGTCTTTGATCTGTTCACCCCTCGGTAAATAATTATGAAATATTGATGTTTTTTGCAGTGAAATCTCACATTGAAGGTTTCCTATGTCCAGCTTGTAGGCCAGGGTGACGTCGACGGGGTCTGTCGCCCTCAAGCAGTTGGCAAGAGCAGCGGTGTCGTCCACAGGACAGCCCAACTTTGAAGCCACCTGTAATACATAGAGAGTAGGCACAGAAGTATTCCCGCAGCTGGCTATGGCCAAGAAATTCCTGGCATCTTACCTGCTTTGCCCACACTAGAGGGTCCGGCTGAATAGCCCATGGGCACAGGCCAACACCACTCTGGCTGATCGCCCGCTTCACAAGACCAACGTTGTAAGGACTCAGAGTCTGGAACACAGAATGTAGGGGATCACAAGGTCATCTACTAATAATGCACAGTGATTGCTGTACCTGCTCTCTGCAGTACCACTTCTCACCACACACTTTTCCATAGGCACGAATGCAACAGCGCCTCCAGCTCTAGTACAACTAGCGTCACATTTGGGATACGGTTCCACAGACCAAGTATTGGAAACACTCTCATCCCACTAATCATCCTGTCTATTGAAACAAGCTGCTAGCAGCAAAACACTCATTCATTGGGGAGACGATCATTCAGCTTGTTATCGGGAGCACATGGTCTTGTGTAAACGTGCTGCCGAGGACCATGGTGTCTTATGCGCACAGAACGATTGTACTGTGCACGCTGGAGTGCGCTCAGCAGGTTTAGAGAGGCTATTAAACGACTGTCTTCATGTAGCCGATTGGGTGGGCTACAGCATACATCGAGTGGGCTACAGATCCTATAGCTTCAGAAAAGGACGGGTGGGGGCAGTATATACGTGCCACACTCTGCCTCACAAATACTCCGGTTACCTGCAGGGAGACACTGGCACCCCCTGCTGACTCCCCGAAGATGGTGATGTTATCGGGGTTTCCTCCAAAGGCAGCGATGTTCCTCTTCACCCACGCGATGGCCATATGCTGATCCCACAGACCATAGTTTCCTGACAGAGAGGAGAATGATCTATTATCACCACCAGACAGATGGGGGCGCCACAAACCGTGGAACTGATGCACTACTATGGACATATGGCAGGGTGGTCCCTGGGGCTGCTGCGGTCCGGCACAGTGTGGTCCCATAAGTACTGAGGACCTGGCAGGAATTCGCTCTATAGTTGTCACCACCGGTCACAAAAGGGGCAAATCTCAGAATCTGGCAGGGCCATGACCGTCTGGATGGAGGGTGTTTTGGGCAGTGGGGGGCGCTGGTTGTGTGCTAAGGCTGTACATTACTTATGCCGCTGACACCGGACACATCTTACCGGGGATATTGGCATCTCCGGTGCTGAGGAATCCCAGGGGTCCCAGGCGGTAGTTGAATGTGACCACGATGGTGTTTCCACGGAGGGCCAGCTCCTCTCCGTCATACAGGTAATTGTTCAGGACGTTGGCGCCATCTGCGGAGCCCATCAGGAAGGCGCCACCATAGATCCACACCATGACCGGCAGGATGGTGGAAACTAAACAAGAGAATGAAGAGAAAAACAGGATTTTTGGTTGCTTACCGTAAAATCTGTTTCTTGAAGCCTCCATTGGGGGACACAGGAACCATGGGTGTATGCTGCTGACACTATGCAAATAAAAAAGTTAGCTCCTCCTCTGCAGTGTACACCCCACCGACTGGCATTATACTCTTCAGTTAGTGAGAAAGCAGTAGGAGAAAAGAACAAGGTTGAAAAACCATAACCACAAACTTGAGAACTGTAAACGTGAGAACAGTCATAAAACAGATAACCACAGAAACATTGGGAGGGAGCTGTGTTCCCCAATGGAGGCTTCAAGAAACAGATTTTACGGTAAGCAACCAAAAATCCTGTTTTCTTTATCGCCTCTTATTGGGGGACACAGGAACCATGGGACGTCCCAAAGCAGTCCCATGGGTGGGAAAAACAGACTTCCATCAGGTCAGAGGACTCACCACTGCCGCCTGCAAGATCCTTCTGCCTAGGCTGGCGTCCGCCGAAGCGTAGGTATGGACCTTGTAAAATTTGGCGAACGTGTGGATGGAAGACCAAGTTGCCGCTTTGCAAAGCTGTAGGGCGGAAGCCCTGTGGTGCACCGCCCAGGAGGCGCTGACTGCCCGGGTAGAGTGAGCCTTAATCCCAGGAGGGGGCACTCTGTTCTTGACCCGGTAAGCCTCCAAAATTGCCATTCTGATCCAGTGAGCAATAGTCGCTTTAGAAGCCGGTTGGCCTCTGCGCGTGCCATCAGGAATGACGAAAAAAGAATCCGTCTTCCGGAAAGAGGACGTTCTGTCCAGATAGATCCTCACTGCCCTGACAGGTCCAGATTGTTCAACGATCGCTCCAGAGGATGAGTCGGAGCTGGACAAAAGGAAGGTAGAACGATGTCCTCGTTGAGGTGGAAGGTGGAAACCACCTTAGGAAGAAAAGAAGGTGGAGGCCGGAAGACCACCTTGTCCTGGTGAATGACCAAAAACGGAGGACGGCAAGACAGGGCCGCCAGCTCGGAAACGTGGCGAATGGACGTGATGGCCACAAGAAAGGCCACCTTCCAAGATAAAACTGATAGAGGAATCTCCCTAAGAGGTTCAAAGGGAGAAACCTTCAGAACGTCCAGTACCAGGTTTAAGTCCCATGCCTCCACAGGGGCCCTGTACGGCGGGACAGCGTGGGCTACCCCTTGAAAGAAGGTTTTAACCTGTGGCCCGAGAGGCCAAGGTCTTCTGAAAGAGGATGGAAAGCGCAGAGACCTGACCCTTCAGGGAGCTAAGAGCCAGGCCCGAATCCAGTCCTGCCTGAAGGAAGGCCAAAAGAGAAGGCAGGGAAAAAACCATAGGCGGAACGCGGTTGGACTCGCACCAACGGAAGTAAGCCTTCCAGGTGCGGTAGTAGATCCTGGAAGACGAAGGCTTCCGAGCTTGAATCATGGTGTGAATCACCCGGTCCGAAAGGCCGGACGCTCTTAGAACCGCGGTCTCAACAGCCACGCCGTTAAACTGAGCGACCGAGAATTCGCGTGGCAGATCGGACCCTGGGACAGCAGATCGGGCCTGTCTGGAAGGCGCCAGGGAGCGTCCGCGAGAAGGTTGACGAGCTCCGCGAACCAAGCTCTCCTGGACCAATCCGGGGCGATCAGGATGACCGGCACCCCTTCCGCTTTGATCTTCTTTAACAGTTTGGGAAGTAATGGAAGGGGTGGGAACAGGTAGGGCAGCTCGAACTGTGACCAAGGAATGGCCAGAGCATCGACGCCCACTGCGAGAGAATCGCGGGACCTGAAGACGAACTGTGGAACCTTCCTGTTGATTCGAGACGCCGTGAGATCCACATCCGGAGTCCCCCATTGAAGACAAATCTGATGGAAGACCTCCGGATGCAAGGACCATTCCCCTGCCGCGAGGCCCTCGCGGCTGAGGAAGTCGGCGGCCCAGTTGTCCACGCCGGGGATATGCACCGCGGATATCACCGGAACCGTTGCCTCTGCCCAAAGGAGGATCTTGGATACCTCGGCAAGAGCTAAGGAGCTCCGGGTCCCCCCCTGATGGTTGACATATGCCACAGCCGTGGCGTTGTCCATCTGGATCCGGACTGGAAGGCCCCTGAGGATCCTTTCCCAGTGGCGGAGGGACAGAAAGATGGCCCGAATTTCGAGGACGTTGATTGGCAGAGATGACTCCTGCGACGACCAACGGCCCTGAACCGTTAGGTGGCGAAAAACCGCACCCCAGCCGATCAGGCTGGCGTCCGTTGTCACCACCTGCCAGTGAACTGGAAGGAAGGACCTGCCCTGGGAGATGAGAGGTGACGTCAGCCACCAGTTGAGGGACCGCTTGACCCGAGAAGAGAGTCTGATCGGCCGATCCAGGGAGAAGACAGACCTGTCCCACTGAGACAGAATGGCTTGCTGAAGGGGTCGCGAATGAAATTGAGCGAAGGGAATCGCTTCCAATGTAGCTACCATCCTCCCCAGAACCTTCATGGCCGAACGGAGGGAGGCCGAGGACCCTGGAGCAAGCGTATGTCCCGACAAAGAGTGGATCTCTTGTCCTTGGGAAGGAAGACTCTGGTCTGACGAGTGTCGAAAAGCATGCCCAGAAAGATGATGCGCTGAGAAGGAATAAGGCAGGACTTCTTCCGGTTGACCAGCCACCCGAAACGGGCTAAGGTGTCGAGAACAATGGACAGGCTTTCGTGGGCCTGAGCAAAGGACGGAGCCTTGATGAGGATGTCGTCGAGGTATGGAATTGGACCAAGCCTCTGACTCTCAAGATGGCCATCAGCGCCGCCATGATCTTCGTGAACACCCTTGGCGCGGTTGCGAGACCGAACGGCAGGTCGACGAACTGAAAATGATCTCGTTGCACTGCGAAGCGCAGGAAACGGTGATGTCCGGGAAATATCGGAACATATAGGTAGGCGTCCTGGATATCTATAGAGCATAGAAATTCCTGAGCCTCCATGGAAGCAATTACTGAACGAAGGGATTCCATCCTGAAGTGTCTCAGGCGAACCCTCCTGTTCAGCAATTTGAGGTCCAGAATGGGACGAACCTTGCCGTCTTTTTTCGGTACCACAAAAAGGTTTGAGTAGAAACCCGTGTACCGTTCCTTTTCTGGGACGGGAACGATTACCCCGGATTTGAGCAGAGAAGCGATGGCTGCGAAGAAGCCCGGAACTAGAGCGGGATCTCTTGGAGGACGGGATTGGAAGAAACGATCCCGGGGTCTGGAAGCGAACTCTATCTTGTATCCCGAGGATACAACTTCCCTGACCCAAGCATCCTCTACTGCGGAAAACCAGACGTCCCTGAAAAGGAGAAGACGGCCGCCCAATCTGGGAGTTGGGCTGGAGTCTTGCCAAGAGTCATGCGGAGGTGGATCTTCCAGTCCTGGGCCTGGAGGATCTACCCTGGGAGTAGCGAGGACGCCAGGACGGAGTGGGCCTGAAGGACACCGCCTTCTCTTGACGTGCCTGTGGCCTCTGTTGCTGCTGGGAAAAGGAGTTTGACGCAGCGAAGCGACGAAAAGGCCGAAAAGAGCGAAACTGCCGTCTAGGAGGAGGGCGACGAGGCTTAGCCTGGGGGAGAAGAGAACTTGTACCCCCGGTGGCGTCCTTAATGATTTGGTCCAGCTGGGAACCAAAGAGACGAGAGCCCTGGAAGGGCAGACTAGTGAGGGACTTTTTGGAGGACAAGTCCGCCTGCCAGGCCTTGAGCCAAACGGTCCAGCGGATGGCAACGGCATTGCTGGAAGCCTGAGCCGCACAAGACGCGACATCCAGGGAGGCGGAAACCAGGTATTCACCAGCGTGGGAAATCTGGTTGGCAAGTTCCGCTAATTGCGCGGGAGGCGCCCCGTCCAGGATACCTCGCCGTAGATCCTTGGCCCATTTTGAGATGGATTTTGAAGCCCAAGTGGAAGCAAAAGCTGGACATAGAGCCGCTGAAGCCGCTTCAAAAGCAGATTTCGCGAAGGATTCTATAACTCTATCGTTAGAATCCTTCAGAGATGCTCCGCCGGACAGTGGAAACACCGTGTTGGTGGACAGCCTGGAAACAGGGGGATCCACCGAGGGGAAGACCGTCCAATTGGCGGTAAGTTCTGGTGAAAAAGGATATAACACCCCCAGGCGTTTTCCCCTCTGAAAACGTCTGGTCGGATTCTCTCTCTCTCTGGACAAGATTTCCTCGAATTCAGGATGAGGAGCGAAAAATTTAGAAGGTGGTTTGGCCCGTCTAAACGAAACCGCCTGATCTGCGGGTTCCATAGAGGGATCCTTGATGCAACAGGTTTGGTTTATTGCCCCAATGAGGTTCTGGACCGTCTCACTTATGGTGGCGATTTGGTTAGGATCCAGCTCCGAAATATCCTCTGAGGGCGCATCAGATAATGCCTCGCCTGACTCAGGGGAGGAGGATCGGTGGGACACCAACTGCGGGGGAGGGCCTTGCGGCGAGATGGAACGAGAAGAGGACTCAGACCGACGTTCCTGTCTGGACCTTTTGTAGCTAATCAAGGAGGGCTCGGGCGGCGGTTCCTGCGACCCGCTGGCCACTGCAAGGGTCTGCAGAGGTAACCGATCCAGCACGGACACCAGGGTTTGAGATATCCGTGTTAAATCGGCCACCAATTGTGACAGAGAGGCGGCCCAGCCTGGGATGGGGGGATCACTCTCGGGCGGAACAGCCGGGGGATCCTGGGCGGTGGGAACAATCGGGTTGCTGCAGGACTGACACAGCGGGGAGGACTGACCTGAGGGAAGTTTGCTGTTACAGGACGAACATGCAAAGTACGTGACTAAAGCAGAAGAAGAAGAGGTGGGGGGACGAGAGCGGCCCCCTTTTGAGGTAGACATTTTGAGAGGTCCCTGAAGAAAATGCCAGTGAGTTAGGGGACAGAGGGCAGAGGAGGGTGTCAGTCTGCAGTGCAGCTACTCACGGACCTGGTCCTGGAAGATGTCCCACTTGTCCTCGGTGGAGAAATCCCCTGTGGTGCTGTATTCCGCAACGCTGAGCCCACAGAAGATGCGGGAGAAGGAGCGTGGCGCGCTGCGTGAGGCACTGCGAGGGCTGCTGCTGCTGAGGGTGTGAAGCGATGCGCACACCAGACAAGTGTCCCACGATGAAGGGGGCGGAGCCAGACGCAGAGGCGCCGGTGTCGGGCGGGAAAAAGCCCGCCCGCAGAAGCGGAAGTGAGGGATCCGAAAAGCGGAAGTAGGCCCCGGACTTCTGAGCACGCTTGTGTGCTAGGATCTTGGTCATGGAGAGGGATCTATGAGGATACGGGGTGGCAGTACACGCCGTACTCATAGTCCGCTTGTGGGAATACAGGTGTGACTGCTCACCCTGTATCCCTCCAGGAAACCTGAAAAGGAACGACGCACATTGAGGTAGATAAGGGTCTAATGAAAGACCCATGTCCACCTCCTACTGACACTAAGCTAAACTGAAGAGTATAATGCCAGTCGGTGGGGTGTACACTGCAGAGGAGGAGCTAACTTTTTTATTTGCATAGTGTCAGCCTCCTAGCGGCAGCAGCATACACCCATGGTTCCTGTGTCCCCCAATGAGAGGCGATAAAGAAAGTCAGATGGCGCCTCCCATTGGGCACTGAACCATCGCCCTGTGCTAGACTAACGGCCCACAGCGAAATGGGGAGGGGGAATAGTTCTGCAATCCATGCAGGTTACCAGCTCCAATGCTGATCTCTGTGCTCAGGAGCGGAGCGTGGCCCTTCTGTACATTACCTGTGGCCCCAACATAGATGTAGTGACGGTGCATTAATATTCACACCCCAGCTGTCGTGCAGCAGCACAATCACATCAATTCTCCGTAACACCGACCTGATTTGCCGGGCTGAGGGACCCAGATGTTCAGGTACAGGCAGTCCGTGTCACCGCGGGTGTCCTTCTGGGATAGGGTGGTCTGCAGACAGCGAGACTTCAGGCTGGTGGCCTTCAGGGTACCTAGGGGAAAAGCCATACACAACCAGGATTAGATACACCGTACCACACAGAATAGGAAAAGATACACAGCTCAGATATACACAAGACAGTATCACACAGGATAGGATTAGATACATGGCTCAGCACAGTATCACACAGGATAGGATTAGATACGCAGCTCAGCAGACAGTATCACACAGGACAGGATTAGATAAACGGCTCAGCAGACAGTATCACACAGGACAGGATGAGATACACGGCTCAGCAGACAGTATCAAATATGATAAGATACGCAGCTCAGCAGACAGTATCACACAGGATAGGATTAGATACACGGCTCAGCAGATAGTAATAGCACTACATATGCCTGTATCCCCATGATGCTGGGTGATGTATCCCCTTCTCCCCGGAGGACGTACCCGACCATCCTGGATGCTTTTCTGCTTTCTGAAGGATTTGGGGAGGAGCAGCAAAGGGAATTCCCTTGAAAATATCAAGAAAACTTGGAGAAATGATCCCGATCCTCTTATTGGTTCCTTCTACAAATCCTCCTTCAGTGTAGACCACCCCGAGCTGTAAGACAAGGTACAGAGACCTCCGTATTGTGGAGTACACAGCGCCCCGCTGCCATCCCCCAGTGCAGGTACCGGGGGCATTACTGGAGCCTATGGGCAGCGCCGGACAGGATGGGGGATATTGGCTGAAATATAGCAAATGATTAAGGGCTCCAGAAGCAGGAACACATCCCCTTTAACAGTCAGCAGTTGGGGGACACTAATAACTCTCAGGTCTTTATCTTACCGATGCCGCATGAGCAGCCGCCAGGAATCCAGCCAACGCCAAGGTGAGCAGTATCCAGGGCGCCATGTCTGGATTGTGTCCCATCGGGGGGCTGCTCCGACCCATATATACCCAGATCAGTGTGAGATTCAGCAGCTGCCGGCACGCCGCTTATCTCCGCTCAGGGTCAGTCCTGCTTGTAAACACTGTTAACTCCAAACGTACTTTGTGCCTGCGGTTGCAGCAGGCGGGAAACACCTATTGTTTAAAACGTATGTCCCCCAATGGAGGAGGTATAACATTATTGTACAGGCGATTTGGGTTGCTGTAAAAGAAATGATTGCTGCAGAGGGTCCTTATCGTCCTGCTGGCAGCCAATGACAGAATCAGCACCACACCTGCCCATAGGTGGTGCCCAGTATTGCAGGTCTCCTCTATTGAAGTGAATGAGACAGACCTGCAATACTGCACACAACCTGTGGAGAAGGGTGGCGCCGTGATTAGAAGGCAGCCATGTTTGTCTAATTCTGACTACGCCTTTAAATCCAGTAATGCTGTAATATCTTCTCCACATAATATATGAGGAGTGGAATTTTCTATATATACACACATTGGCCAGCGAGAGCCGCGGGAGAGATACGTTATCACAGGATCAAGGTTATTTGCTATATACACAGCTGAGCATCCTGCGTTCTGCACCTCATGGGATATAACACATGGCGCTGCCCAAACATAGCCCCCGCCGCTCCGATTTATCACTATAGCACATCTATATACAGGTGCGTCTCACTAAATTAGAAGATCATCAAAAGTTAATTTATTTCAGTTCTTCAATACAAAAAGTGAAACTCATATATAGAGTCATTAATAATAATCTTTATTTTTATAATTTTTACAGGTTGCACACATTATCATCACTGTCCCCGATGGGGCTCACAATCTAAATTCCCTATCAGTATGTCCTTGAAATATGGGAAGAAGCGGAGAACCCGGAGGAAACCCACGCAAAAATGGGGAGAACATACAAACTCTTTGCAGATGGTGTCCAAGGTGGGATTTGAACCCAGGACTCCAGCGCTGCAAGGCTGCTGTGCTAACCACTACGCCACCGTGCTGCCCATTACAGACTGATCTATTTCAAGTGTTTATTTCTGTTAATGTCGATGATTATTGGCTTAGGGCCAATGAAAACCCAAAAGTCATTATCTCAGTAAATTAGAATAATTAACAGAAAATATCTGCAAAGGCTTCCTAAGCGTTTAGAAAAGTCCCTTAGTCTGTTTCAGTAGCTCCACAAACATGGGGAAGACTGCTGACTTGACAAATATCCAGAAGGCAGTCACTGACACACTCCACAAGGAGGGTAAGCCACAAATGGTCATTGCTAAAGAAGCTGGCTGTTCAGAGTGCTGTATCCAAGCATGTCAATGGAAAGGTGAGTGGAAGGAAAAATTGTGGTAGAGAAAGGTGCACAAGCAACCGGGATAACCGCAGCCTTGAAAGGATTGTTCAGGATTGCTAATTTACTGAGATAATGACTTTTGGGTTTTCATTGGCTGTAAGCCATAATCATCAACATTAACAGAAATAAACACGTGAAATAGATCACTCTGTAATGACTCTATACAATATATGAGTTTCACTTTTTGTATTGAAGAACTATAGTAAATTAACTTTTTGATGATATTCTAATTTTGTGAGCAGCACCTGTATATAGGCACCCGATGATCTGTGGAGAACACTGGCAGTAAAGTGTTAATTCTCCCTGCAGCGCCTCCGCAGGGGAAACAAATCATTTAACGGTGTACGCTGACATAAGTGGGTAATGCAGGCGTGCACCCGGTCCTCCAGAGACAAAGAGGAGAATCTTTCCTTTTATATGGCTTCACACTGGCACAGATAGTAAAGGGATGGCCGCAATTTATAAGGGAAAAAAAAGGGGTTAACTAGAGGAGTATTAAGCTTTTATTTCTCGTATCGGCCTTAAATGCATCAACTTCTAAAAGAAACAGGTTATAAGGCCCTCACCTAATAGTGATAAGACGGGGATGCATCTAATGTGCACTCACAGCACTGCTGAAAAGTGAGGGAAGGGTTATATCATGGTGTTCTGACATCTAGTGGCCAATATAGAAACTGCATTACAAAATACTTTTTTTTGCAGTCAAAATTCTATTAAAATAATTCTTTGCCATGGTTACAAATTACTTTTTTTCTGTCTCCTCAAATAGAATTCATGAAAAAAAAAACAAGACCAAAAGTATTGATATCTGCATTTTAATTCAGGACGGCAGTCACATACAGCTCATAACAGGGGCAGGTGAGTGATTGCACCCCCAAACTGTAATACAGGGGTGCCCATGTACATAGCCTGGTGCCACCCCCATCTCTGCCCGTGCCCAGGATTATCGGCCTCTGGTTACTGACTGGGAAGACTGCGGTAGGTGGCGACCCAGAACTTGACATAAGAGGAGCGCAGGTCCTGCTTCATGGACTTGTGTGTGATCTTGTTGTTGATTTCCAGGTACTGTCCATACTGGGTGGAGTAGACTAACCAAGGGGTGGGCACCTTAGAGTTTCCTTTACTTGGATCTCTGGGAGTATAAGAAAATACATCATCCATGGTAGGACCGGTGAATACGGGCAGCTCATACACAGGTTATTGCTGAGCGTTTGTCTTACCCGGTTGCAGCAAAGTTGCTCCAGTACGCGATCATGGCCTCAGAGACGTCCCGGTCCTGGGGTCTATAGGCCATGGTGTTTCTGAATGGCTTACCGAACATGTACTGGAGGTCTTCAGCGTGATCAGCGCCCGCCCAGCTCGGGTAGATGGGCATACGGGTGGCATGAGAGAACATGTAGCTATAGGTCTTGGCTGTCCTATAATAAGAAACAAAAATCAGGCACCAAACTAATATCATACTGTATAGAACAGTATATAGTGACCTGCAGCATGACGGTATAACCTGGGTATCACTTGTATATAATTATATGTGTGCAGCTGGAATATCCTGGGCATTTCCTGTATATAATTATATATGTACAGCTGGTATAACCTGGGCATTTCCTGTGGCGGCACGGTGGCTCAGTGGTTAGCACAGCAGCCTTGCAGCGCTGGAGTCCTGGGTTCAAGCCCCACTAAGGACAACATCTGCAAAGAGTTTGTATGTTCTCTCCGTATTTGCATGGGTTTCCTCCGGGTACTCCGGTTTCCTCCCACATTCCAAAGACATACTGATAGGGAATTTAGATTGTGAGCCCCATCGGGGACAGCGATGATAATGTGTGCAAACTGTAAAGCGCTGCGGAATATGTTAGCGCTATATAAAAATAAAGATTATTATATTATTATTATATAATTATATATGTACAGCAGGTATAACCTGGGTATCACTTGTATATAATTATACATGTACAGCTGGCATAACCTAGGTATCCCCTGTATATAATTACAGGTCCTTCTCAAAAAATTAGCATATAGTGTTAAATTTCATTATTTACCATAATGTAATGATTACAATTAAACTTTCATATATTATAGATTCATTATCCACCAACTGAAATTTGTCAGGTCTTTTATTGTTTTAATACTGATGATTTTGGCATACAACTCCTGATAACCCAAAAAACCTGTCTCAATAAATTAGCATATCAAGAAAAGGTTCTCTAAACGACCTATTACCCTAATCTTCTGAATCAACTAATTAACTCTAAACACATGCAAAAGATACCTGAGGCTTTTATAAACTCCCTGCCTGGTTCATTACTCAAAACCCCCATCATGGGTAAGACTAGCGACCTGACAGATGTCAAGAAGGCCATCATTGACACCCTCAAGCAAGAGGGTAAGACCCAGAAAGAAATTTCTCAACAAATAGGCTGTTCCCAGAGTGCTGTATCAAGGCACCTCAATGGTAAGTCTGTTGGAAGGAAACAATGTGGCAGAAAACGCTGTACAACGAGAAGAGGAGACCGGACCCTGAGGAAGATTGTGGAGAAGGACCGATTCCAGACCTTGGGGAACCTGAGGAAGCAGTGGACTGAGTCTGGTGTGGAAACATCCAGAGCCACCGTGCACAGGCGTGTGCAGGAAATGGGCTACAGGTGCCGCATTCCCCAGGTAAAGCCACTTTTGAGCTACAGAGAAGCAGCACTGGACTGTTGCTAAGTGGTCCCAAGTACTTTTTTCTGATGAAAGCAAATTTTGCATGTCATTCGGAAATCAAGGTGCCAGAGTCTGGAGGAAGACTGGGGAGAAGGAAATGCCAAAATGCCTGAAGTCCAGTGTCAAGTACCCACAGTCAGTGATGGTGTGGGGTGCCATGTCAGCTGCTGGTGTTGGTCCACTGTGTTTCATCAAGGGCAGGATCAATGCAGCTAGCTATCAGGAGATTTTGGAGCACTTCATGCTTCCATCGGCTGAAATGCTTTATGGAGATGAAGATTTCATTTTTCAGCACGACCTGGCACCTGCTCACAGTGCCAAAACCACTGGTAAATGGTTTACTGACCATGGTATTACTGTGCTCAATTGGCCTGCCAACTCTCCTGACCTGAACCCCATAGAGAATCTGTGGGATATTGTGAAGAGAAAGTTGAGAGACGCAAGACCCAACACTCTGGATGAGCTTAAGGCCGCTATTGAAGCATCCTGGGCCTCCATAACATCTCAGCAGTGTCACAGGCTGATTGCCTCCATGCCACGCCGCATTGAAGCAGTCATTTCTGCCAAAGGATTCCCGACCAAGTATTGAGTGCATAACTGAACATTATTATTTGATGGTTTTTTTGTTTGTTATTAAAAAACACTTTTATTTGATTGGATGGGTGAAATATGCTAATTTATTGAGACAGGTTTTTTGGGTTATCAGGAGTTGTATGCCAAAATCATCAGTATTAAAACAATAAAAGACCTGACAAATTTCAGTTGGTGGATAATGAATCTATAATATATGAAAGTTTAATTGTAATCATTACATTATGGTAAATAATTAAATTTAACACTATATGCTAATTTTTTGAGAAGGACCTGTATATATGTGCAGCTGGTATAGCCTGGGTATCACTTGTATATAATTATATATGTGCAGCTGGAATATCCTGGGCATTTCCTGTATATAATTATATATGTACAGCTGGTATAACCTGGGCATCTCCTGTATATAATTATATATGTACAGAAGGTATAACCTGGGTATCACTTGTATATAATTATATATGTACAGCTGGTATAACCTGGGTATCCCCTGTATATAATTATATATGCACAACTGGTATAACCTGGGTATCTCCTGTATATAATTATATATGCACAGCTGGTATAACCTGGACTTCTCCTGTATATAATTATATATGTACAGCTGGTATAACCTGGACATCTCCTGTATATAATTATATATGTACAGCTGGTATAACCTGGGCATCGTCTGTATATAATTATATATGTACAGCTGGTATAACCTGGACATCTCCTGTATATAATTATATATGTACAGCTGGTATAACCTGGGCATCGTCTGTATATAATTATATATGTACAGCTGGTATAACCTGGGCATCTTCTGTATATAATTATATATGTACAGCCGGTATAACCTGGGTATCGTCTGTATATAATTATATATGTACAGCCGGTATAACCTGGACTTCTCCTGGATATAATTATATACAGTGGGGCAAAAAAGTATTTAGTCAGTCAGCAATAGTGCAAGTTCCACCACTTAAAAAGATGAGAGGCTTCTGTAATTTACATCATAGGTAGACCTCAACTATGGGAGACAAACTGAGAAAAAAAAATCCAGAAAATCACATTGTCTGTTTTTTTTTAACATTTTATTTGCATATTATGGTGGAAAATAAGTATTTTGTCAGAAACAAAATTTCATCTCAATACTTTGTAATATATCCTTTGTTGGCAATGACAGAGGTCAAACGTTTTCTGTAAGTCTTCACAAGGTTGCCACACACTGTTGTTGGTATGTTGGTCCATTCCTCCATGCAGATCTCCTCTAGAGCAGTGATGTTTTTGGCTTTTCGCTTGGCAACACGGACTTTCAACTCCCTCCAAAGGTTTTCAATAGGGTTGAGATCTGGAAACTGGCTAGGCCACTCCAGGACCTTGAAATGCTTCTTACGAAGCCACTCCTTCGTTGCCCTGGCGGTGTGCTTTGGATCATTGTCATGTTGAAAGACCCAGCCACGTTTCATCTTCAATGCCCTTGCTGATGGAAGGAGGTTTGCACTCAAAATCTCACGATACATGGCCCCATTCATTCTTTCATGTACCCGGATCAGTTGTCCTGGCCCCTTTGCAGAGAAACAGCCCCAAAGCATGATGTTTCCACCACCATGCTTTACAGTAGGTATGGTGTTTGATGGATGCAACTCAGTATTCTTTTTCCTCCAAACACGACAAGTTGTGTTTCTACCAAACAGTTCCAGTTTGGTTTCATCAGACTATAGGACATTCTCCCAAAACTCCTCTGGATCATCTAAATGCTCTCTAGCAAACTTCAGACGGGCCCGGACATGTACTGGCTTAAGCAGTGGGACACGTCTGGCACTGCAGGATCTGAGTCCATGGTGGCATAGTGTGTTACTTATGGTAGGCCTTGTTACATTGGTCCCAGCTCTCTGCAGTTCATTCACTAGGTCCCCCCGCGTGGTTCTGGGATTTTTGCTCACCGTTCTTGTGATCATTCTGACCCCACGGGGTGGGATTTTGCGTGGAGCCCCAGATCGAGGGAGATTATCAGTGGTCTTGTATGTCTTCCATTTTCTAATTATTGCTCCCACTGTTGATTTTTTCACTCCAAGCTGGTTGGCTATTGCAGATTCAGTCTTCCCAGCCTGGTGCAGGGCTACAATTTTGTTTCTGGTGTCCTTTGACAGCTCTTTGGTCTTCACCATAGTGGAGTTTGGAGTCAGACTGTTTGAGGGTGTGCACAGGTGTCTTTTTATACTGATAACAAGTTTAAACAGGTGCCATTACTACAGGTAATGAGTGGAGGAAAGAGGAGACTCTTAAAGAAGAAGTTACAGGTCTGTGAGAGCCAGAAATCTTGATTGTTTGTTTCTGACCAAATACTTATTTTCCACCATAATATGCAAAAGAAATGTTAAAAAAACAGACAATGTGATTTTCTGGATTTTTTTTTCTCAGTTTGTCTCCCATAGTTGAGGTCTACCTATGATGTAAATTACAGACGCCTCTCATCTTTTTAAGTGGTGGAACTTGCACTATTGCTGACTGACTAAATACTTTTTTGCCCCACTGTATGTACAGCTTGTATAACCAGGGTATCCCCTGTATATAATTATATATGTACAGCTGGTATAACCTGGGTATCGCCTGTATATAATTATATATGCACAGCTGGTATAACCTGGACTTCTCCTGTATATAATTATATATGCACAGCTGGTATAACCTGGGTATCGCCTGTATATAATTATGTATGTACAGCTGGTATAACCCGGACATCTCCTGTATATATATATATGTACAGCTGGTATAACCAGGGTATCCCCTGTATATAATTATATATGTACAGCTGGTATAACCTGGGTGTCACAAGTATATATTTCTATATGTACAGCTGGTATAACCTTGGGCATCTCCTGTGTATAATTATATATGTACAGCCGGTATAACCTGGGTATCGCCTGCATATAATTACAAATGCACAGCTGGTATAACCTGTGCATCGCCTCTATATAATTATATATGTACAGCTGGTATAACCTGGGTATCGCCTGTATATAATTATATATGCACAGCTGGTATAACTTGGGTATCGCCTGTATATAATTATATATGCACAGCTGGTATTACCTGTGCATTGCCTGTATATAATTATATATGCACAGCTGGTATAACTTGGGTATCGCCTGTATATAATTATATATGCACAGCTGGTATTACCTGTGCATTGCCTGTATATAATTATATATGTACAGCTGGTATAACCTGGGTATCTCCTGTATATAATTATATATGTACAGCTGGTATAACCTGTGCATCGCCTGTATATAATTATATATGTACAGCTGGTATAACCTGGGCATCTCCTTTATATAATATGTACAGCCGGTATAACCTGGACATCTCCTGTATATAATTATATATGTACAGCTGGTATAACCTGGGCGTCTCCAGTATATATTTCTATATGTACAGCTGGTTTAACCTGGGTACTTGCTGCTAGTTTACATGGACTGGTACGTACTTGGCGTGCTGGTAGTGAAGTCCTAAAGCTTCTTGTGTGGGGACCAGAAAGATGTAGTCGGTCTCAATGTCGACCACGGTCTTCTTGACGAGCTCGTGATCGGGGTTCTCTCCCCAGCTGTCTGTGTACAGGTTGTAGGCGATGTCCAGGGCTGCGGTGCCTTTAGGAAGGGTCAGTCCTTGCACCAAATTGTGCACGTCCTCCCTGTCAGACAGAGTCTGCTAGATACCAGGCAGCTGAGAGACAGATATACAAGCAGTGGACACAGAATGGCGACGTGCATATATATACACTAATGTAAGTGTCAGACTCACGGGGTCACCCTCTGTAGGGGTCTGTTAATGTTCGGCACATCAATGCCGGCAAAAAGATGTCCATCCATGTTATTGACTCCGGCGAGATAGTCCACGTCTGCAGCATTTTCGAACAGATTGCGCGGCTCATCAGGAATAAAATCTCCATCGATGACCGGAGAGAAGGCCAAATAGTGCACCAGGGGATCTGCACAGAAAAAGAGGGTCCTTACAAGTCCCCTCAGTGTCATTATCCAGTGCCCTGAGTGTCAGTGTCATTATCTTGTAACCCCAGTGTCAGTGTCATTACCCAGTACCTGGACTGGATCACGTACTCTGAGTATTGACGTCATCATGCTGTACCCAACTGTCAGCGTCATTATCCTGTACCCCGAGTGCCAGCGTCATTATTCTGTACCCCGAGCGTCAGCGTCATTATCCTGTGCCCCGGGTGTCAGCATCATTATCCTGTACCCCGAGCGTCAGCGTCATTATCCTGTGCCCCGGGTGTCAGCATCATTATCCTGTATCCCAAGTGTCAGCATTATTATCCTGTACCCCAAGTGTCAGCGTCATTATCCTGTACCCCGAGTGTGAGCATCATTATTCTGTATCCCAAGAGTCAGCGTCACTATCCTGTACCCCAAGTGTCAGCGTTACTATCCTGTACCCTGAGTGTCAGCATCATTATCCCGAACCTCGAGTGTCAGTCATTAACCCATACCCCGAGTGCCAGTGTCATGATCCAGTACCCTGAGCATCAGCATCATTATCCTGTACCCTAAGTGTCAGCGTTATTATCCTGCACCCCGAGTGTCAGGGTCATTATCCTGTACCCCAAGTATCAGCCGTATTATCCTGTACCCCGATTGTCAGCATCACTATCCTGTACTCCGGGTGTCAGTGTCATTATCCTGTACCCTGAGTGTCATTGTCATTACCCTGTACCCAGAGTATCAGCGTCATTATCCTGTACCCCAAGTATCAACGTCATTATCCTGCACCCCAAGTGTCAGCGTTATCCTGTACCCAAAGTGTCAGCATCATTATCCTGTACCCCGAGTGTCAGCATCATTATCCTGTACCCCGAGTGTCAGCGTCATTATCCCGTACCCCAAGCGTCATCGTTATTATCCTGTACCCTGAGTGTCAGCGTCATTATCCTGTACCCCGAGTGTCAGCATCATTACACTGTACCCCGAGTGTCAGCGTCAATATCCTGTACCCCGAGTTTCAGCGTCATTATCCTGTACTCCGAGTTTCAGCGTCATTATCCTGTACCCCAAGTTTCAGCGTCATTATCCTGTACCCCGAGTGTCATCACTATTATCCTGTACCCTGAGTGTCAGTGTCATTATCCTGTACCCCGAGTGTCATCGCTATTATCCTGTACCCCGACTGTCAGCGTCATTATACTGTACCCCGAGTGTCAGAGTCATCATCCTGTACCCTGAGCGTCAGCGTCATTATCCTGTACCTCGAGTGTCAGCGTCATCATGCTGTACCAAGAGTGTCAGTGTCATTATCCTTTTTGCTGTGGGCTGGGAGGACATGAGATATGAGCATACCCCATGGGCTCGCGCTGTGTACAGTCAGAGTGGCGCTTTTATCTATCAGTCTCTTATGTCTCACACTCGAGATTGGTCAGTTGCAGCTGATATGCCAGGGTGATGGCCTTCGGGTCAGTCTGTTTCAGGCAGTTCACCAGGGTGGCAGTGTCATCTACGGGGCATCCCACATTTGTTGCCAGCTGTAATGGAGAGAATGATTTTCAGTAAATCTTCCTATCGGAGCATCAACATCATCCATCCAGAAGGAGAATGTGCAGATGAGTAACAGAGCATGCAGTCACCTGTTTGGCCCACATGAGAGGTTCTCGCTGGATCGCCCACGGGCACAGTCCTACCCCACTCTGGGTGATGGCCCTCCTGATCAGTCCCACATTGTAAGGAGTCAGAGTCTGGATCGCAGAAAGGAAAAGCAGAGGTTAAACACGCCGCTTCAGCATCAACTTGTGCACGAATATTCCAGCAATGTTAAGCAGTTGCAGCTTTTCCTAATATTCCACTTCATTATTCAGCAGTGATGAAAACCTCGACTATCTAGTGCCACCACTAGAGGGCGATCTTTATTCATTAACCTATAGTCAATTGTGTACAGATCTCCCCCTAGTGGTCGCAACCTGCAACTGAGGTTTTATGTCTGTGGAGGGAGCGCTGATCAGGAGGCAAACAAATCCACCAATTCCCCATACAGGTACGTTATTGTAAGTTGGGAAATACTTCACTTAATATTAAAATTGGTCATTACCTGCAGAGAGACACTGGCGCCCCCTGCCGACTCCCCAAAGATGGTGATATTACTGGGATCTCCACCAAAGGCAGCGATGTTCCTCTTCACCCAGGCGATTGCCATATGCTGATCCCACAGACCGTAGTTACCTAAATAAGACCCCAAAAGTATGAAAAAAGCTGAACTTTTATCAAAAGACAAAATATGAAGAGAATGAAGAAAAGTGAAACATGAATCCCCTCAGTATCTGGAGACCGCCCGTGGGCTCCATCATTTCTTCACAGGGAAATAATACCCCGAGCGGTCTCCTTCGGACAATACATTGAGCAGTGGAGACCCCCTCATTCCTGCCCAAGGAAAGGAAACTCCCCAGAATAAATCCACTGCGAGGATCAGTCCGCCAATGATGACCTAGTAATGAATGGGTCTTACCGGGGGCACTGGCGTCTCCAGTGCTGAGGAATCCCAGAGGTCCCACACGGTAGTTGAGGGTCACCACGATGACTTTGCCGCGCAGGGCCAGCTCCTCTCCGTCATACAGGTAATTGTCCAGGAAGCTGGCTCCTTGTGCACCGCCAAGCAGAAAACCTCCACCATAAATCCAGACCATAACGGGCAATTGTGTAGAAACTAAATGTAACAGGAATCCATAACAGGAGAGGAAACAATGGCTTCTCCAGAGCTTAAAGGGGATGTACAGGATTAGAAAAACATGGCTGCAGGTTGTGTGTGATATTACAGCACCATTCGATTCAATAGTCGAACTGCAATACCAGATACCACCTTTAATAGAGAGGTAGCGCTGTTTCTGGTAGAAAAACGCCATGATTTACTAATCCTCATTGTTATTGTGAGTGACTGCAAAAGACATGCTCTGCTAATATGAGATGCAGCCTGTACATCAGACCCTGCGCAGAATATGGACATCCCCTTTAAGATAGGATCTGCTCCTTTAAGGATGACCAGTGTATGCAGTGGTGCTAACCTGAGGAGCGGGTCTGGGGGACCCAGATATTCAGGTACAGACAGTCCATGCTCCCAATGACGTCAGTCTGGAGCAGGGTCGCCTGCACGCAGCGGGGCTTGTACTCCGTGGTTTTCAGGGTTCCTAGGACAAGAAGCAAAATGCAATTAGCGCCACTGACCCCGACATGGCAATACGCTTAGTTATTAAGGCGCACACTTCCGTCCTCCATTCACACCCGGAGCTGCATTCACTGCTCCGCTGCTTTCCGTACATTGCAGGACCTCACGTCTGCAGACCACCCCGATGCCTTTAGGTTAGAAGCCAGAATTGTGACTGCAGCTCTGGAGGTGACTGGAGTATAAGACATGAAGCCGACAGGTAAAAGCACACACATCATTCTTACCTGACCAGCCCGGATGCTTTTCGGGTTTCTCCAGAACCTTAGTCGGAGCGCCAAATGGGATCCCCTTAAAGATATCGATATAATCTGGGGAGACCACACCGATCTTCTTACTGATTCCTTCGACAAATCCCCCCTCTGTGTGCACCACGCCGAGCTGAGAAAGAAACAGAGAACACCAGAATGTAGAGCAATAGCGTCTCTGCCTCCTGTAATGGCAGAAAACGGAGGCAGGGAAGGCTCGGACTCACCGTCGCTGCGCGGGCAGCCACCAGAAGGCTGGAACAAGCCAAGAAGTGCAGCAAGCGTGCCATCCTGTGTGCGGGATGAGTTCTCCCCTCCAGCGGTCCTCAGTGCGCCCGAGCCGGCTTATATAAGTCACTCACCATCACATGTATCGACAGCGGTACGGTGCCAAGGAGAAACAATGCCAACAAGTGTGGGACACTGGGCAGCTGCGTCCGGGTATCAGGATGGGCACCGCGCTCACTGCTGTGATGGCGGCCGCGGCCCCACAGCTTCTCACACATTAAATTTTCCATTGATAATCATTAAGGTTATTAGAGATATCAAGAAACGACATCGACCCTGCAGAGATAATACACAGAACATAGCAATACCGACTGCTGAGCCATGCATCTAATCCAGTGTGATACTGCTGAGCCACGTAGCTAATCCTGTGTGATACTAACTGCTGAGCCATGCATCTAATCCTGTGTGATACTAACTGCTGAGCCACGTAACTAATCCTGTGTGATACTGACTGTTGAGCTGTATCTAATCCTGTACGATACTGACTGCTGAGCCACGTAGCTAATCCTGTGCGATACTGACTGTTGAGCCATGTATCTAATCCTGTGCGATACTGACTGTTGAGCCATGCATCTAATCCTGTGTGATACTAACGGCTGAGCCACGTAGCTAATCCTGTGTGATACTGACTGTTGAGCTGTGTCTAATCCTGTGCGATACAGACTGCTGAGCCACATATCTAATCCTGTGCGATACTGACTGCTGAACCATGTATCTAATCCTGTGCGATAGTGACTGCTGAGCCACGTAGCTAATCCTGTGCGATACTGACTGTTGAGCCATGCATCTAATCCTGTGTGATACTAACTGCTGAGCCACGTAGCTAATCCTGTGTGATACTGACTGTTGAGCTGTGTCTAATCCTGTGCGATACAGACTGCTGAGCCACATATCTAATCCTGTGCGATACTGACTGCTGAGCCATGTATCTAATCCTGTGTGATACTGACTGCTGAGCCATGTATCTAATCCTGTGCGATAGTGACTGCTGAGCCACGTAGCTAATCCTGTGCGATACTGACTGTTGAGCCATGCATCTAATCCTGTGTGATACTAACTGCTGAGCCACGTAGCTAATCCTGTGTGATACTGACTGTTGAGCTGTGTCTAATCCTGTGCGATACAGACTGCTAAGCCACATATCTAATCCTGTGTGATACTGACTGCTGAGCCATGTATCTAATCTTGTGTGATACTGACTGCTGAGCCATGTATCTAATCCTGTGCGATAGTGACTGCTGAGCCACGTAGCTAATCCTGTGCGATACTGACTGTTCAGCCATGCATCTAATCCTGTGTGATACTAACTGCTGAGCCACGTAGCTAATCCTGTGTGATACTGACTGTTGAGCTGTGTCTAATCCTGTGCGATACAGACTGCTGAGCCACATATCTAATCCTGTGCGATACTGACTGCTGAGCCATGTATCTAATCCTGTGTGATACTGACTGCTGAGCCATGTATCTAATCCTGTGTGATACTGACTGTTGAGCCACATACTCAATCCTGTGTGATACTGACGACTGAGCCATGTATCTAATCTTATCCTTGTTAAAGAATTAAATATACCGCGATACTGTCTGCTGGGCTGTGTATCTAATCCTATCCTGTGATAGGGTCTGTTGAGCTGTATATCTAATCCTAACCTGTGTGATAGGGTCTGCTGAGCTGTGTATCTAATCCTATCCTGTGTGATACTGTCTGCTGACCGGTGTATCTAATCCTATCATGTGTGATACTGCCTGCTGAGCTGTGTATCTAATCCTATCCTGTGTGTTACTGTCTGCTGATCGGTGTATGTAACCCTATCCTGTGTGATACTGTCTGCTGAGCTGTGTATCTAATCCCGTCCTGTGTGATACTATGTGCTGAGCTGTGTGTCTAATCCCATCCTGTGTGATGCTGTGTGCTGTGTATCTAATCCCGTCCTGTGATACTGTCTGCTGTGTATCTAATCCCGTCCTGTGTGATACTGTCTGCTGTGTATCTAATCCCGTCCTGTGTGATACTGTCTGCTGTGTATCTAATCCCATCCTAATCCCGTCCGGTGTGATACTGTCTGCAGTGTATCTAATCCTGTCCTGTGTGATACTGTCTGCTGTGTGTCAAATCCCGTCCTGTGTGATACGGTCTGCTGTATATCTAATCCCGTCCTGTGATACGGTCTTCTGTATATCTAATCCCGTCCTGTGTGATACGGTCTGCTGTGTATCTAATCCCGTCCTGTGTGATACGGTCTGCTGTGTATCTAATCCCGTTCTGTGTGATACTGTCTGCTGTGTATCTAATCCCGTCCTGTGTGATACTGTCTGCTGTGTATCTAATCCCATCCTGTGTGATACTGTCTGCTGTGTATCTAATCCCGTCCTGTGGGATACTGTCTGCTGTGTATCTAATGCCGTCCTGTGTGATACTGTCTGCTGTGTATCTAATCCTGTCCTGTGTGATACTGTCTGCTGTGTATCTAATCCCGTCCTGTGATACTGTCTTCTGTGTATCTAATCCCGTCCTGTGTGATACTGTCTGCTGTGTATCTAATCCCGTCTTGTGTGATACTGTCTGCTGTGTATCTAATCCCGTCCTGTGTGATACTGTCTGCTGTGTATCTAATCCCGTCCTGTGTGATACGGTCTTCTGTGTATCTAATCCCGTCCTGTGTGATACTGTCTGCTGTGTATCTAATCCCGTCCTGTGTGATACTGTCTGCTGTGTATCTAATCCCGTCCTGTGTGATACTGTCTGCTGTGTATCTAATCCCGTCCTGTGTGATACTGTCTGCTGCGTATCTAATCCCGTCCTGTGTGATCCTGTCTGCTGTATCTAATCCCGTCCTGTGTAATCCGGTCTGCTGTATCTAATCCCGTCCTGTGTGATACTGCCTGCTGTATCTAATCCCGTCCTGTGTGATACTGTCTGCTGTGTATCTAATCCCGTCCTGTGTGATCCTGTCTGCTGTATCTAATCCCGTCCTGTGTGATACTGTCTGCTGTGTATCTAATCCCGTCCTGTGTGATAATGTCTGCTGTATATCTAATCCCGTCCTGTGATACTGTCTTCTGTGTATCTAATCCCGTCCTGTGTGATACTGTCTGCTGTGTATCTAATCCCGTCCTGTGTGATACTGTCTGCTGTGTATCTAATCCCGTCCTGTGTGATACTGTCTGCTGTGTATCTAATCCCGTCCTGTGTGATACTGTCTGCTGTGTATCTAATCCCATACTGTGTGATACTGTCTGCTGTGTACCTAATCCCGTCCTGTGTGATACGGTCTTCTGTGTATCTAATCTCATCCTGTGTGATACTGTCTGCAGTGTATCTAATCCCGTCCTGTGTGATACTGTCTGCTGTGTGTCTAATCCCGTCCTGTGTGATACGGTCTTCTGTGTATCTAATTTCGTCCTGTGTGATACTGTCTGCTGTGTATCTAATCCCGTCCTGTGGGATACTGTCTGCTGTGTATCTAATCCCATCCTGTGATACTGTCTGCTGTGTATCTACTCCCGTCCTGTGTGATACTGTCTACTGTGTGTCTAATCCCGTCCTGTGTGATACGGTCTTTTGTGTATCTAATCCCGTCCTGTGTGATGTCTGCTGTGTATCTAATCCCGTCCTGTGTGATACTGTCTGCTGTGTATCTAATCCCGTCCTGTGATACTGTCTGCTGTGTATCTAATCCCATCCTGTGTGATACTGTCTGCTGTGTGTCTACTCCCGTCCTGTGTGATACTGTCTGCTGTGTATCTAATCCCGTCCTGTGTGATACTGTCTGCTGTGTATCTAATCCCGTCCTGTGTGATACTGTCTGCTGTGTATCTAATCCTGTCCTGTGTGATACTGTCTGCAGTGTATCTAATCCCGTCCTGTGTGATACTGTCTGCTGTGTGTCTAATCCCGTCCTGTGTGATACGGTCTTCTGTGTATCTAATTCCGTCCTGTGTGATACTGTCTGCTGTGTATCTAATCCCATCCTGTGATACTGTCTGCTGTGTATCTAATCCCGTCCTGTGTGATACTGTCTGCTGTGTATCTAATCCCGTCCTGTGTGATACTGTCTGCTGCGTATCTAATCCCGTCCTGTGTGATCCTGTCTGCTGTATCTAATCCCGTCCTGTGTAATCCGGTCTGCTGTATCTAATCCCGTTCTGTGTGATACTGTCTGCTGTATCTAATCCCGTCCTGTGTGATACTGTCTGCTGTGTATCTAATCCCGTCCTGTGTGATCCTGTCTGCTGTATCTAATCCCGTCCTGTGTGATACTGTCTGCTGTATCTAATCCCGTCCTGTGTGATACTGTCTGCTGTGTACCTAATCCCATCCTGTGTGATACTGTCTGCTGTGTACCTAATCCCGTCCTGTGTGATACGATCTTCTGTGTATCTAATCTCGTCCTGTGTGATACTGTCTGCAGTGTATCTAATCTCGTCCTGTGTGATACTGTCTGCAGTGTATCTAATCCCGTCCTGTGTGATACTGTCTGCTGTGTGTCTAATCCCGTCCTGTGTGATACGGTCTTCTGTGTATCTAATTTCGTCCTGTGTGATACTGTCTTCTGTGTATCTAATCCCGTCCTGTGGGATACTGTCTGCTGTGTATCTAATCTCATCCTGTGATACTGTCTGCTGTGTATCTACTCCCGTCCTGTGTGATACTGTCTACTGTGTGTCTAATCCCGTCCTGTGTGATACGGTCTTTTGTGTATCTAATCCCGTCCTGTGTGATAATGTCTGCTGTGTATCTAATCCCGTCCTGTGTGATACTGTCTGCTGTGTATCTAATCCCATCCTGTGATACTGTCTGCTGTGTATCTAATCCCATCCTGTGTGATACTGTCTGCTGTGTGTCTACTCCCGTCCTGTGTGATACTGTCTGCTGTGTATCTAATCCCGTCCTGTGTGATACTGTCTGCTGTGTGTCTAATCCCGTCCTGTGTGATACGGTCTTCTGTGTATCTAATTTCGTCCTGTGTGATACTGTCTGCTGTGTATCTAATCGCGTCCTGTGGGACACTGTCTGCTGTGTATCTAATCCCGTCCTGTGGGATACTGTCTGCTGTGTATCTAATCCCATCCTGTGATACTGTCTGCTGTGTATCTACTCCCGTCCTGTGTGATACTGTCTACTGTGTGTCTAATCCCGTCCTGTGTGATAATGTCTGCTGTGTATCTAATCCCGTCCTGTGTGATACTGTCTGCTGTGTATCTAATCCCATCCTGTGATACTGTCTGCTGTGTATCTAATCCCATCCTGTGTGATACTGTCTGCTGTATATCTAATCCCGTCCTGTGATACGGTCTTTTGTGTATCTAATCCCGTCCTGTGTGATAATGTCTGCTGTGTATCTAATCCCGTCCTGTGTGATACTGTCTGCTGTGTATCTAATCCCGTCCTGTGTGATACTGTCTGCAGTGTATCTAATCCCGTCCTGTGTGATACTGTCTGCTGTGTGTCTAATCCCGTCCTGTGTGATACGGTCTTCTGTGTATCTAATTCCGTCCTGTGTGATACTGTCTGCTGTGTATCTAATCCCGTCCTGTGTGATACTGTCTGCTGTGTATCTAATCCCATCCTGTGATACTGTCTGCTGTGTATCTAATCCCATCCTGTGTGATACTGTCTGCTGTGTGTCTACTCCCGTCCTGTGTGATACTGTCTGCTGTGTATCTAATCCCGTCCTGTGTGATACTGTCTGCTGTGTGTCTAATCCCGTCCTGTGTGATACGGTCTTCTGTGTATCTAATTTCGTCCTGTGTGATACTGTCTGCTGTGTATCTAATCGCGTCCTGTGGGACACTGTCTGCTGTGTATCTAATCCCGTCCTGTGGGATACTGTCTGCTGTGTATCTAATCCCATCCTGTGATACTGTCTGCTGTGTATCTACTCCCGTCCTGTGTGATACTGTCTACTGTGTGTCTAATCCCGTCCTGTGTGATAATGTCTGCTGTGTATCTAATCCCGTCCTGTGTGATACTGTCTGCTGTGTATCTAATCCCATCCTGTGATACTGTCTGCTGTGTATCTAATCCCATCCTGTGTGATACTGTCTGCTGTATATCTAATCCCGTCCTGTGATACGGTCTTTTGTGTATCTAATCCCGTCCTGTGTGATAATGTCTGCTGTGTATCTAATCCCGTCCTGTGTGATACTGTCTGCTGTGTATCTAATCCCGTCCTGTGTGATACTGTCTGCAGTGTATCTAATCCCGTCCTGTGTGATACTGTCTGCTGTGTGTCTAATCCCGTCCTGTGTGATACGGTCTTCTGTGTATCTAATTCCGTGCTGTGTGATACTGTCTGCTGTGTATCTAATCCCATCCTGTGATACTGTCTGCTGTGTATCTAATCCCGTCCTGTGTGATACTGTCTGCTGTGTATCTAATCCCGTCCTGTGTGATACTGTCTGCTGCGTATCTAATCCCGTCCTGTGGGATACTGTCTGCTGCGTATCTAATCCCGTCCTGTGTGATCCTGTCTGCTGTATCTAATCCCGTCCTGTGTAATCCGGTCTGCTGTATCTAATCCCGTCCTGTGTGATACTGTCTGCTGTATCTAATCCCGTCCTGTGTGATACTGTCTGCTGTGTATCTAATCCCGTCCTGTGTGATCCTGTCTGCTGTATCTAATCCCGTCCTGTGTGATCCTGTCTGCTGTATCTAATCCCGTCCTGTGTGATACTGTCTGCTGTATCTAATCCCGTCCTGTGTGATACTGTCTGCTGTGTATCTAATCCCGTCCTGTGTGATACTGTCTGCTGTGTGTCTAATCCCATCCTGTGTGATACTGTCTGCTGTGTGTCTAATCCCGTCCTGTGTGATACTGTCTTCTGTGTATCTAATCCCGTCCTGTGTGATGTCTGCTGTGTATCTAATCCCGTCCTGTGATACTGTCTTCTGTGTATCTAATCCCGTCCTGTGTGATACTGTCTGCTGTGTATCTACTCCCGTCCTGTGTGATACTGTCTACTGTGTGTCTAATCCCGTCCTGTGTGATACGGTCTTTTGTGTATCTAATCCCGTCCTGTGTGATGTCTGCTGTGTATCTAATCCCGTCCTGTGTGATACTGTCTGCTGTGTATCTAATCCCATCCTGTGATACTGTCTGCTGTGTATCTAATCCCATCCTGTGTGATACTGTCTGCTGTGTGTCTAATCCCGTCCTGTGTGATACTGTCTTCTGTGTATCTAATCCCGTCCTGTGTGATGTCTGCTGTGTGTCTAATCCCGTCCTGTGTGATACTGTCTTCTGTGTATCTAATCCCGTCCTGTGTGATGTCTGCTGTGTATCTAATCCCGTCCTGTGATACTGTCTTCTGTGTATCTAATCCCATCCTGTGTGATACTGTGTCTCTAATCCCGTCCTGTGTGATACTGTCTTCTGTGTATCTAATCCCGTCCTGTGTGATGTCTGCTGTGTATCTAATCCCGTCCTGTGATACTGTCTGCTGTGTATCTAATCCCGTCCTGTGTGATACTGTCTGCTGTGTATCTAATCCCATCCTGTGATACTGTCTGCTGTGTATCTAATTCCATCCTGTGTGATACTGTCTGCTGTGTATCTAATCCCATCCTGTGATACTGTCTGCTGTGTATCTAATCCCGTCCTGTGTGATACTGTCTGCTGTGTATCTAATCCCGTCCTGTGTGATACTGTCTGCTGCGTATCTAATCCCGTCCTGTGGGATACTGTCTGCTGCGTATCTAATCCCGTCCTGTGTGATCCTGTCTGCTGTATCTAATCCCGTCCTGTGTAATCCGGTCTGCTGTATCTAATCCCGTCCTGTGTGATACTGTCTGCTGTATCTAATCCCGTCCTGTGTGATACTGTCTGCTGTGTATCTAATCCCGTCCTGTGTGATCCTGTCTGCTGTATCTAATCCCGTCCTGTGTGATACTGTCTGCTGTATCTAATCCCGTCCTGTGTGATACTGTCTGCTGTGTATCTAATCCCGTCCTGTGTGATACTGTCTGCTGTGTATCTAATCCCGTCCTGTGTGATACTGTCCACCTCCCCTATGCCATGGACTATAGCCCCCAACCTGAACCTGCCCCATCCACCTCCCCTATGCCATGGACTATAGCCCCCAACCTGGATCTGCCCCATCCACCTCCCCTATGCCATGGACTATAGCCCCCAACCTGGATCTGCCCCATCCACCTCCCCCCACAGCTCCTACCCAACATCCCCTCAGTCCCTATCCCTATTGCCTCTATACACTTGCTTTGGCAAAACTGATGTGTATTTGGTCCTGCCAATAAAGCTTCTTTGAATCTTGAATCTGTGTCTAATCCCATCCTGTGTGATACTGTCTGCTGTGTGTCTAATCCCGTCCTGTGTGATACTGTCTTCTGTGTATCTAATCCCGTCCTGTGTGATGTCTGCTGTGTATCTAATCCCGTCCTGTGATACTATCTTCTGTGTATCTAATCCCGTCCTGTGTGATACTGTCTGCTGTGTATCTACTCCCGTCCTGTGTGATACTGTCTACTGTGTGTCTAATCCCGTCCTGTGTGATACGGTCTTTTGTGTATCTAATCCCGTCCTGTGTGATAATGTCTGCTGTGTATCTAATCCCGTCCTGTGTGATACTGTCTGCTGTGTATCTAATCCCATCCTGTGATACTGTCTGCTGTGTATCTAATCCCATCCTGTGTGATACTGTCTGCTGTGTGTCTAATCCCGTCCTGTGTGATACTGTCTTCTGTGTATCTAATCCCGTCCTGTGTGATAATGTCTGCTGTGTATCTAATCCCGTCCTGTGATACTGTCTTCTGTGTATCTAATCCCGTCCTGTGTGATACTGTGTCTCTAATCCCGTCCTGTGTGATACTGTCTTCTGTGTATCTAATCCCGTCCTGTGTGATGTCTGCTGTGTATCTAATCCCGTCCTGTGATACTGTCTGCTGTGTATCTAATCCCGTCCTGTGTGATACTGTCTGCTGTGTATCTAATCCCGTCCTGTGTGATACTGTCTGCTGTGTATCTAATCCCGTCCTGTGTGATACTGTCTGCTGTGTATCTAATCCCGTCCTGTGTGATACTGTCTGCGGTGTATCTAATCCCATCCTGTGTGATACTGTCTGCTGTGTACCTAATCCCATCCTGTGTGATACGGTCTTCTGTGTATCTAATCTCGTCCTGTGTGATACTGTCTGCAGTGTATCTAATCCCGTCCTGTGTGATACTGTCTGCTGTGTGTCTAATCCCGTCCTGTGTGATACGGTCTTCTGTGTATCTAATTCCGTCCTGTGTGATACTGTCTGCTGTGTATCTAATCCGGTCCTGTGTGATACTGTCTGCTGTGTATCTAATCCCGTCCTGTGGGATACTGTCTGCTGTGTATCTAATCCCATCCTGTGATACTGTCTGCTGTGTATCTACTCCCGTCCTGTGTGATACTGTCTGTGTGTCTAATCCCGTCCTGTGTGATACGGTCTTTTGTGTATCTAATCCCGTCCTGTGTGATACTGTCTGCTGTGTATCTAATCCCATCCTGTGATACTGTCTGCTGTGTATCTAATCCCGTCCTGTGTGATACTGTCTGCTGTGTATCTAATCCCGTCCTGTGTGATACTGTCTGCTGTGTATCTAATCCCATCCTGTGGGATACTGTCTGCTGTGTATCTAATCCCATCCTGTGGGATACTGTCTGCTGTGTATCTAATCCCGTCCTGTGGGATACTGTCTGCTGTGTATCTAATCCCATCCTGTGATACTGTCTGCTGTGTATCTACTCCCGTCCTGTGTGATACGGTCTTTTGTGTATCTAATCCCGTCCTGTGTGATAATGTCTGCTGTGTATCTAATCCCATCCTGTGATACTGTCTGCTGTGTATCTAATCCCATCCTGTGTGATACGGTCTTTTGTGTATCTAATCCGGTCCTGTGTGATACTGTCTGCTGTGTATCTAATCCCGTCCTGTGGGATACTGTCTGCTGTGTATCTAATCCCATCCTGTGATACTGTCTGCTGTGTATCTACTCCCGTCCTGTGTGATACTGTCTACTGTGTGTCTAATCCCGTCCTGTGTGATACGGTCTTTTGTGTATCTAATCCCGTCCTGTGTGATACTGTCTGCTGTGTATCTAATCCCATCCTGTGATACTGTCTGCTGTGTATCTAATCCCATCCTGTGTGATACTGTCTGCTGTGTGTCTACTCCCGTCCTGTGTGATACTGTCTGCTGTGTATCTAATCCCGTCCTGTGTGATACTGTCTGCTGTGTATCTAATCCCGTCCTGTGTGATACTGTCTGCTGTGTATCTAATCCCATCCTGTGGGATACTGTCTGCTGTGTATCTAATCCCATCCTGTGGGATACTGTCTGCTGTGTATCTAATCCCGTCCTGTGGGATACTGTCTGCTGTGTATCTAATCCCATCCTGTGATACTGTCTGCTGTGTATCTACTCCTGTCCTGTGTGATACGGTCTTTTGTGTATCTAATCCCGTCCTGTGTGATGTCTGCTGTGTATCTAATCCCGTCCTGTGTGATACTGTCTGCTGTGTATCTAATCCCATCCTGTGATACTGTCTGCTGTGTATCTAATCCCATCCTGTGTGATACTGTCTGCTGTATATCTAATCCCGTCCTGTGATACGGTCTTTTGTGTATCTAATCCCGTCCTGTGTGATACTGTCTGCTGTGTATCTAATCCCGTCCTGTGTGATACTGTCTGCTGTGTATCTAATCCCGTCCTGTGGGATACTGTCTGCTGTATCTAATCCCGTCCTGTGTGATACTGTCTGCTGTGTATCTAATCCCATCCTGTGTGATACGGTCTTTTGTGTATCTAATCCGGTCCTGTGTGATACTGTCTGCTGTGTATCTAATCCCGTCCTGTGGGATACTGTCTGCTGTGTATCTAATCCCATCCTGTGATACTGTCTGCTGTGTATCTACTCCCGTCCTGTGTGATACTGTCTACTGTGTGTCTAATCCCGTCCTGTGTGATACGGTCTTTTGTGTATCTAATCCCGTCCTGTGTGATACTGTCTGCTGTGTATCTAATCCCATCCTGTGATACTGTCTGCTGTGTATCTAATCCCATCCTGTGTGATACTGTCTGCTGTGTGTCTACTCCCGTCCTGTGTGATACTGTCTGCTGTGTATCTAATCCCGTCCTGTGTGATACTGTCTGCTGTGTATCTAATCCCGTCCTGTGTGATACTGTCTGCTGTGTATCTAATCCCATCCTGTGGGATACTGTCTGCTGTGTATCTAATCCCATCCTGTGGGATACTGTCTGCTGTGTATCTAATCCCGTCCTGTGGGATACTGTCTGCTGTGTATCTAATCCCATCCTGTGATACTGTCTGCTGTGTATCTACTCCTGTCCTGTGTGATACGGTCTTTTGTGTATCTAATCCCGTCCTGTGTGATGTCTGCTGTGTATCTAATCCCGTCCTGTGTGATACTGTCTGCTGTGTATCTAATCCCATCCTGTGATACTGTCTGCTGTGTATCTAATCCCATCCTGTGTGATACTGTCTGCTGTATATCTAATCCCGTCCTGTGATACGGTCTTTTGTGTATCTAATCCCGTCCTGTGTGATACTGTCTGCTGTGTATCTAATCCCGTCCTGTGTGATACTGTCTGCTGTGTATCTAATCCCGTCCTGTGGGATACTGTCTGCTGTATCTAATCCCGTCCTGTGTGATACTGTCTGCTGTATCTAATCCCGTCCTGTGTGATACTGTCTGCTGTATCTAATCCCGTCCTTTATGATACTGTCTGCTGTGTATCTAATCCCGTCCTGTGGGATACTGTCTGCTGTGTATCTAATCCCATCCTGTGTGATACTGTCTGCTGTGTATCTAATCCCGTCCTGTGTGATACTGTCTGCTGTGTATCTAATCCCATCCTGTGTGATACTGTCTGCTGTGTATCTAATCCCGTCCTGTGTGATCCTGTCTGCTGTGTATCTAATCCCATCCTGTGTGATACGGTCTGCTGTGTATCTAATCCCGTCCTGTGTGATACTGTCTGCTGCGTATCTAATCCCGTCCTGTGTGATACTGTCTGCTGCGTATCTAATCCCATCCTGTGTGATACTGTCTGCTGTGTATCTAATCCCGTCCTGTGTGATACTGTCTGCTGTGTATCTAATCCCGTCCTGTGTGATACTGTCTGCTGTGTATCTAATCCCGTCCTGTGTGATACTGTCTGCTGTATCTAATCCCGTCCTGTGTGATACTGTCTGCTGTGTATCTAATCCCGTCCGGTGTGATCCTGTCTGCTGTATCTAATCCCGCCCTGTGTGATACTGTCTGCTGTATCTAATCCCGTCCTGTGTGATACTGTCTGCTGTGTATCTAATCCCGTCCTGTGTGATACTGTCTGCTGTGTATCTAATCCCGTCCTGTGTGATACTGTCTGCTGTGTGTCTAATCCCATCCTGTGTGATACTGTCTGCTGTGTGTCTAATCCCGTCCTGTGTGATACTGTCTTCTGTGTATCTAATCCCGTCCTGTGTGATGTCTGCTGTGTATCTAATCCCGTCCTGTGATACTGTCTTCTGTGTATCTAATCCCGTCCTGTGTGATACTGTCTGCTGTGTATCTACTCCCGTCCTGTGTGATACTGTCTACTGTGTGTCTAATCCCGTCCTGTGTGATACGGTCTTTTGTGTATCTAATCCCGTCCTGTGTGATGTCTGCTGTGTATCTAATCCCGTCCTGTGTGATACTGTCTGCTGTGTATCTAATCCCATCCTGAGATACTGTCTGCTGTGTATCTAATCCCATCCTGTGTGATACTGTCTTCTGTGTATCTAATCCCGTCCTGTGTGATAATGTCTGCTGTGTATCTAATCCCGTCCTGTGATACTGTCTTCTGTGTATCTAATCCCGTCCTGTGTGATACTGTGTCTCTAATCCCGTCCTGTGTGATACTGTCTTCTGTGTATCTAATCCCGTCCTGTGTGATGTCTGCTGTGTATCTAATCCCGTCCTGTGATACTGTCTGCTGTGTATCTAATCCCGTCCTGTGTGATACTGTCTGCTGTGTATCTAATCCCATCCTGTGATACTGTCTGCTGTGTATCTAATTCCGTCCTGTGTGATACTGTCTGCTGTGTATCTAATCCCATCCTGTGATACTGTCTGCTGTGTATCTAATCCCGTCCTGTGTGATACTGTCTGCTGTGTATCTAATCCCGTCCTGTGTGATACTGTCTGCTGCGTATCTAATCCCGTCCTGTGGGATACTGTCTGCTGCGTATCTAATCCCGTCCTGTGTGATCCTGTCTGCTGTATCTAATCCCGTCCTGTGTAATCCGGTCTGCTGTATCTAATCCCGTCCTGTGTGATACTGTCTGCTGTATCTAATCCCGTCCTGTGTGATACTGTCTGCTGTGTATCTAATCCCGTCCTGTGTGATCCTGTCTGCTGTATCTAATCCCGTCCTGTGTGATACTGTCTGCTGTATCTAATCCCGTCCTGTGTGATACTGTCTGCTGTGTATCTAATCCCGTCCTGTGTGATACTGTCTGCTGTGTGTCTAATCCCATCCTGTGTGATACTGTCTGCTGTGTGTCTAATCCCGTCCTGTGTGATACTGTCTTCTGTGTATCTAATCCCGTCCTGTGTGATGTCTGCTGTGTATCTAATCCCGTCCTGTGTGATACTGTCTGCTGTGTATCTAATCCCATCCTGTGATACTGTCTGCTGTGTATCTAATCCCATCCTGTGTGATACTGTCTGCTGTGTGTCTAATCCCGTCCTGTGTGATACTGTCTTCTGTGTATCTAATCCCGTCCTGTGTGATAATGTCTGCTGTGTATCTAATCCCGTCCTGTGATACTGTCTTCTGTGTATCTAATCCCGTCCTGTGTGATACTGTGTCTCTAATCCCGTCCTGTGTGATACTGTCTTCTGTGTATCTAATCCCGTCCTGTGTGATGTCTGCTGTGTATCTAATCCCGTCCTGTGATACTGTCTGCTGTGTATCTAATCCCGTCCTGTGTGATACTGTCTGCTGTGTATCTAATCCCATCCTGTGATACTGTCTGCTGTGTATCTAATTCCGTCCTGTGTGATACTGTCTGCTGTGTATCTAATCCCATCCTGTGATACTGTCTGCTGTGTATCTAATCCCGTCCTGTGTGATACTGTCTGCTGTGTATCTAATCCCGTCCTGTGTGATACTGTCTGCTGCGTATCTAATCCCGTCCTGTGGGATACTGTCTGCTGCATATCTAATCCCGTCCTGTGTGATCCTGTCTGCTGTATCTAATCCCGTCCTGTGTAATCCGGTCTGCTGTATCTAATCCCGTCCTGTGTGATACTGTCTGCTGTATCTAATCCCGTCCTGTGTGATACTGTCTGCTGTGTATCTAATCCCGTCCTGTGTGATCCTGTCTGCTGTATCTAATCCCGTCCTGTGTGATACTGTCTGCTGTATCTAATCCCGTCCTGTGTGATACTGTCTGCTGTATCTAATCCCGTCCTGTGTGATACTGTCTGCTGTGTATCTAATCCCGTCCTGTGTGATACTGTCTGCTGTGTGTCTAATCCCATCCTGTGTGATACTGTCTGCTGTGTGTCTAATCCCGTCCTGTGTGATGTCTGCTGTGTATCTAATCCCGTCCTGTGTGATACTGTCTGCTGTGTATCTAATCCCATCCTGTGATACTGTCTGCTGTATATCTAATCCCATCCTGTGTGATACTGTCTGCTGTGTGTCTAATCCCGTCCTGTGTGATACTGTCTTCTGTGTATCTAATCCCGTCCTGTGTGATAATGTCTGCTGTGTATCTAATCCCGTCCTGTGATACTGTCTTCTGTGTATCTAATCCCGTCCTGTGTGATACTGTGTCTCTAATCCCGTCCTGTGTGATACTGTCTTCTGTGTATCTAATCCCGTCCTGTGTGATGTCTGCTGTGTATCTAATCCCGTCCTGTGATACTGTCTGCTGTGTATCTAATCCCGTCCTGTGTGATACTGTCTGCTGTGTATCTAATCCCATCCTGTGATACTGTCTGCTGTGTATCTAATTCCGTCCTGTGTGATACTGTCTGCTGTGTATCTAATCCCATCCTGTGATACTGTCTGCTGTGTATCTAATCCCGTCCTGTGTGATACTGTCTGCTGTGTATCTAATCCCGTCCTGTGTGATACTGTCTGCTGCGTATCTAATCCCGTCCTGTGGGATACTGTCTGCTGCGTATCTAATCCCGTCCTGTGTGATCCTGTCTGCTGTATCTAATCCCGTCCTGTGTAATCCGGTCTGCTGTATCTAATCCCGTCCTGTGTGATACTGTCTGCTGTATCTAATCCCGTCCTGTGTGATACTGTCTGCTGTGTATCTAATCCCGTCCTGTGTGATCCTGTCTGCTGTATCTAATCCCGTCCTGTGTGATACTGTCTGCTGTATCTAATCCCGTCCTGTGTGATACTGTCTGCTGTGTATCTAATCCCGTCCTGTGTGATACTGTCTGCTGTGTATCTAATCCCGTCCTGTGTGATACTGTCTGCTGTGTGTCTAATCCCATCCTGTGTGATACTGTCTGCTGTGTGTCTAATCCCGTCCTGTGTGATACTGTCTTCTGTGTATCTAATCCCGTCCTGTGTGATGTCTGCTGTGTATCTAATCCCGTCCTGTGATACTGTCTTCTGTGTATCTAATCCCGTCCTGTGTGATACTGTCTGCTGTGTATCTACTCCCGTCCTGTGTGATACTGTCTACTGTGTGTCTAATCCCGTCCTGTGTGATACGGTCTTTTGTGTATCTAATCCCGTCCTGTGTGATAATGTCTGCTGTGTATCTAATCCCGTCCTGTGTGATACTGTCTGCTGTGTATCTAATCCCATCCTGTGATACTGTCTGCTGTGTATCTAATCCCATCCTGTGTGATACTGTCTGCTGTGTGTCTAATCCCGTCCTGTGTGATACTGTCTTCTGTGTATCTAATCCCGTCCTGTGTGATAACGTCTGCTGTGTATCTAATCCCGTCCTGTGATACTGTCTTCTGTGTATCTAATCCCGTCCTGTGTGATACTGTGTCTCTAATCCCGTCCTGTGTGATACTGTCTTCTGTGTATCTAATCCCGTCCTGTGTGATGTCTGCTGTGTATCTAATCCCGTCCTGTGATATTGTCTGCTGTGTATCTAATCCCGTCCTGTGTGATACTGTCTGCTGTGTCTCTAATCCCGTCCTGTGTGATACTGTCTGCTGTGTATCTAATCCCGTCCTGTGTGATACTGTCTGCTGTGTATCTAATCCCATCCTGTGTGATACTGTCTGCTGTGTACCTAATCCCATCCTGTGTGATACGGTCTTCTGTGTATCTAATCTCGTCCTGTGTGATACTGTCTGCAGTGTATCTAATCCCGTCCTGTGTGATACTGTCTGCTGTGTGTCTAATCCCGTCCTGTGTGATACGGTCTTCTGTGTATCTAATTCCGTCCTGTGTGATACTGTCTGCTGTGTATCTAATCCGGTCCTGTGTGATACTGTCTGCTGTGTATCTAATCCCGTCCTGTGGGATACTGTCTGCTGTGTATCTAATCCCATCCTGTGATACTGTCTGCTGTGTATCTACTCCCGTCCTGTGTGATACTGTCTACTGTGTGTCTAATCCCGTCCTGTGTGATACGGTCTTTTGTGTATCTAATCCCGTCCTGTGTGATACTGTCTGCTGTGTATCTAATCCCATCCTGTGATACTGTCTGCTGTGTGTCTAATCCCATCCTGTGTGATACTGTCTGCTGTGTGTCTACTCCCGTCCTGTGTGATACTGTCTGCTGTGTATCTAATCCCGTCCTGTGTGATACTGTCTGCTGTGTATCTAATCCCGTCCTGTGTGATACTGTCTGCTGTGTATCTAATCCCATCCTGTGGGATACTGTCTGCTGTGTATCTAATCCCATCCTGTGGGATACTGTCTGCTGTGTATCTAATCCCATCCTGTGATACTGTCTGCTGTGTATCTACTCCCGTCCTGTGTGATACGGTCTTTTGTGTATCTAATCCCGTCCTGTGTGATAATGTCTGCTGTGTATCTAATCCCATCCTGTGATACTGTCTGCTGTGTATCTAATCCCATCCTGTGTGATACGGTCTTTTGTGTATCTAATCCGGTCCTGTGTGATACTGTCTGCTGTGTATCTAATCCCGTCCTGTGGGATACTGTCTGCTGTGTATCTAATCCCATCCTGTGATACTGTCTGCTGTGTATCTACTCCCGTCCTGTGTGATACTGTCTACTGTGTGTCTAATCCCGTCCTGTGTGATACGGTCTTTTGTGTATCTAATCCCGTCCTGTGTGATACTGTCTGCTGTGTATCTAATCCCATCCTGTGATACTGTCTGCTGTGTATCTAATCCCATCCTGTGTGATACTGTCTGCTGTGTGTCTACTCCCGTCCTGTGATACTGTCTGCTGTGTATCTAATCCCGTCCTGTGTGATACTGTCTGCTGTGTATCTAATCCCGTCCTGTGTGATACTGTCTGCTGTGTATCTAATCCCATCCTGTGGGATACTGTCTGCTGTGTATCTAATCCCATCCTGTGGGATACTGTCTGCTGTGTATCTAATCCCGTCCTGTGGGATACTGTCTGCTGTGTATCTAATCCCATCCTGTGATACTGTCTGCTGTGTATCTACTCCCGTCCTGTGTGATACGGTCTTTTGTGTATCTAATCCCGTCCTGTGTGATGTCTGCTGTGTATCTAATCCCGTCCTGTGTGATACTGTCTGCTGTGTATCTAATCCCATCCTGTGATACTGTCTGCTGTGTATCTAATCCCATCCTGTGTGATACTGTCTGCTGTGTATCTAATCCCGTCCTGTGATACGGTCTTTTGTGTATCTAATCCCGTCCTGTGTGATACTGTCTGCTGTGTATCTAATCCCGTCCTGTGTGATACTGTCTGCTGTGTATCTAATCCCGTCCTGTGTGATACTGTCTGCTGTATCTAATCCCGTCCTGTGTGATACTGTCTGCTGTATCTAATCCCGTCCTGTGTGATACTGTCTGCTGTATCTAATCCCGTCCTTTGTGATACTGTCTGCTGTGTATCTAATCCCGTCCTGTGGGATACTGTCTGCTGTGTATCTAATCCGAACCTGTGTGATACTGTCTGCTGTGTATCTAATCCCGTCCTGTGTCATACTGTCTGCTGCGTATCTAATCCCGTCCTGTGTGATACTGTCTGCTGCGTATCTAATCCCGTCCTGTGTGATCCTGTCTGCTGCGTATCTAATCCCGTCCTGTGTGATACGGTCTGCTGCGTATCTAATCCCGTCCTGTGTGATACTGTCTGCTGCGTATCTAATCCCGTCCTGTGTGATACTGTCTGCTGCGTATCTAATCCCATCCTGTGTGATACTGTCTGCTGTGTATCTAATCCCGTCCTGTGTGATACTGTCTGCTGTGTATCTAATCCCGTCCTGTGTGATACTGTCTGCTGTATCTAATCCCGTCCTGTGTGATACTGTCTGCTGTGTATCTAATCCCGTCCTGTGTGATTCTGTCTGCTGTGTATCTAATCCCGTCCTGTGTGATACTGTCTACTGTATCTAATCCCGTCCTGTGTGATACTGTCTGCTGTATCTAATCCCGTCCTTTGTGATACTGTCTTCTGTGTATCTAATCCCGTCCTGTGTGTTACTGTCTTCTGTGTATCTAATCCCGTCCTGTGTGTTACTGTCTTCTGTGTATCTAATCCCATCCTGTGGGATACTGTCTGCTGTGTATCTAATCCCGTCCTGTGGGATACTGTCTGCTGTGTATCTAATCCCATCCTGTGATACTGTCTGCTGTGTATCTACTCCCGTCCTGTGTGATACGGTCTTTTGTGTATCTAATCCCGTCCTGTGTGATAATGTCTGCTGTGTATCTAATCCCGTCCTGTGTGATACTGTCTGCTGTGTATCTAATCCCATCCTGTGATACTGTCTGCTGTGTATCTAATCCCATCCTGTGTGATACTGTCTGCTGTATATCTAATCCCGTCCTGTGATACGGTCTTTTGTGTATCTAATCCCGTCCTGTGTGATACTGTCTGCTGTGTATCTAATCCCGTCCTGTGTGATACTGTCTGCTGTGTATCTAATCCCGTCCTGTGTGATACTGTCTGCTGTGTATCTAATCCCGTCCTGTGTGATACTGTCTGCTGTATCTAATCCCGTCCTGTGTGATACTGTCTGCTGTATCTAATCCCGTCCTGTGTGATACTGTCTGCTGTATCTAATCCCGTCCTTTGTGATACTGTCTGCTGTGTATCTAATCCCGTCCTGTGGGATACTGTCTGCTGTGTATCTAATCCCATCCTGTGTGATACTGTCTGCTGTGTATCTAATCCCGTCCTGTGTGATACTGTCTGCTGTGTATCTAATCCCATCCTGTGTGATACTGTCTGCTGTGTATCTAATCCCGTCCTGTGTGATCCTGTCTGCTGTGTATCTAATCCCGTCCTGTGTGATACGGTCTGCTGTGTATCTAATCCCGTCCTGTGTGATACTGTCTGCTGCGTATCTAATCCCGTCCTGTGTGATACTGTCTGCTGCGTATCTAATCCCGTCCTGTGTGATACTGTCTGCTGCGTATCTAATCCCGTCCTGTGTGATACTGTCTGCTGCGTATCTAATCCCGTCCTGTGTGATACTGTCTGCTGTGTATCTAATCCCGTCCTGTGTGATACTGTCTGCTGTGTATCTAATCCCGTCCTGTGTGATTCTGTCTGCTGTGTATCTAATCCCGTCCTGTGTGATACTGTCTACTGTATCTAATCCCGTCCTGTGTGATACTGTCTGCTGTATCTAATCCCGTCCTGTGTGTTACTGTCTTCTGTGTATCTAATCCCGTCCTGTGTGATAATGTCTGCTGTATCTAATCCTGTCCTGTGTGATCCTGTCTGCTGTATCTAATCCCGTCCTGTGTGATACTGCCTGCTGTATCTAATCCCGTCCTGTGATACTGCCTGCTGTATCTAATCCCGTCCTGTATGATACTGTCTGCTGTATCTAATCCCGTCCTGTGTGATACTGTCTGCTGTATCTAATCCCGTCCTGTGTGATACTGTCTGCTGTATCTAATCCCGTCCTGTGTGATCCTGTCTGCTGTATCTAATCCCGTCCTGTGTGATACTGTCTGCAGTGATGAGGACAGGTCCATGTCGCTCCCATCAGCCGCTCGTGATCTCGTGTTCGTGGCGTGTGTGATAAATGATTGACGATTTCTCTTCTATTTTGGGTTCACGTTTCTTTTTCTGGATATCAGGGAACAATTTGCGAGCTGGAAATGTGTTATAATTAGCGGCCGCCCCCCGGGACGTTTCCAGTATGAGTGACACGGGGTACAATGGAGGCTGAATGGAGCAAAAATAGGGAAGTATTTATAGACGCAGCCCCGGGCCATCATGATCGATAGGAAAACTGCAAATCACTGCCCTCTGCTGCTCACAGGAGGGACTGCACGGCTGACACTATGAGAAGCGATATCACAGGTGTGTTCCTGGGCAGATCCGATGAATGTGTGATCATTGATGGCACCAATATCCAGGCCTGGACCTAACGAGGTGAGATGTTAGGATGGCAGTGTGCCCCTCCACCCTGTCCCCGGGCATCATGGGTGGCCATGTCCTATAATGGGCCATGAGCCACAGAAATATGAGCAGAACTGACAGCAGGACGAGCGGCACAGGGCTTTCCTGACATTTTGTTCTAGTGATGATAAATCCCTGCGATGTCAGCGACCCAGTATCGCCTTTCCCAAATGATCACTTTTTTTCGTTTTCATTTTTACCTCTCCTTCTTCCAGGAGCCATACCTTTTTCCATCACCATATGACTTCTTGTTTTAAAAGATACCCTTCATTTTACCATACAATATACAAAAAAAAAAGGTAAAACATTTCTTTAATGGCTTTCCTAATAGCATAAAAAGGGCCTAAAAGTATGATTCGCCAGGTCAGTACGATTATGACGATAAGACTTAGACATCTTCAGCTCCTGAAGAAGCTGCAGCGGGACCCCGGATGCCTGGGGCGCTCCGATAATCAGGTGTCCGGCTCCGCAGCTCCATGTGTCGCCGCTGTGTGACACTCACAGTACATGCATGGAGAGCCTGTGTGTTATGACTGTCCAACATGCAGCTGCGGAGCCGGACAGCTGATTATCGGAGCGCTCCAGGTATCCGGGTTCCCGCTGCAGCTATTCGGGAAGCGCTATAGTTATTCGGATAAGGAGGAAGCTGAAGATATTCGCTCATCTCTAGTTGCAGCTTGTATCTGTTCACACTATATGGAGGTGTATGTATATATGTATAGTGACAGGGTCACTGGCATGGTATATGAGGGAAGATACGTGTCACTGCGCATAATGGCGTCACTGATGTGAAACCAGAATATTCTCCCCCAACACACTGTGGTGAGGGTTAAATTAAAGCTGCAGTCATGGCTGGTTTTAGGTGGACATCTATAGAGTGGGTGGGAGGGTGTCCACCATATCTCCACCTGCAGAGTCAGCACAGCCCTGTGCCAACAGGACCTGTGTGACATCACAGTCATGTGATCAGTCACATGGTCTGGGATTAAATGGCTGGCCTTGAGAGGCAGTCAGGGTGTTGTTTTTTGGAGAGGAAAGACTCCAACATGGTGGCTCCAGGTGGAGCTGAAGGCACATAGTGCTCTGAGCGAATCCCTCAGACTATTGGACTTTGTTATACGTCATCTTTTTATTTTGCCGCGATGCCAGAAGGCCATGTTTACTTTGCTGAACCCTGCTATGGTTTATGCTGTACCCCAATAATCCAGCAGGTGATTCACCACAAGAAGCGTTCCCGTGTCTACCTTGGGAAGCAGCTGAGTGAGTCAACCCCTCACAATATAATATACATACACAAACATAGATACACACACAGATAGAGAGAGCACAAGAGAAGTTCAATATTTTATATATATTTTCATATTTAACCTTTTTTAAAAATTTGGCTTGATTGTTTTAGTCCTTTTCCGGGTGGGACGTGAACCTCTTGCATTTGAATAAACAGCAGAGATCGGAGCAAGCTCTGATGGCTGCTGTTTGGGGGCAGGTGGCAGCTGTATAACGCAGCCGGCATCTGCAGTGAATGCAGAAGGCTCAGCTCATGACCCCACTGCATTATAGGATTAAATTCCATATTGGGAATGGATTAATATATACATATTATAAAAAAAAGCAGGCAGCACTCGAATAATGCCTACTCTTTTCCTTTGATATTACTTCTACAAATGGATATTTGTTTGGCGGACCTTGCACCCTAAATTCCTTTTTATGGTGCAGCTCCATTTTTTCTATATTATATATATATATATATACACTTATATTTTCATTCCCTGGGAATAACACCACCTTCTTGGTTTTAATAATTAAATTCAGACATTGCCGAACACGATTTATTTAGTTAACCTGCAACAAACAAAGTACAAAAAAAAAAAAACAGGTAACAAAAAACAAAAACAAAATAAATCCCTGGAAATAATAAAGGAATCTTAAGGTCACCAAGGTCTAATCCGATATAGGCTGCATTAGGACTCCGGAGCTGCAGTCCTGATTCTGCAGAAGTCATAGCTGAAATCTCCCAGTATTCATTACATAAACAAAGCTGCTCCAGTAATGTAAAATTAGGGTAGTTTCCGGAATATGAATCATCAGAATAAGGAAGGAATCATGGGAGATTTCAGCTCTGAAGGCTGAAAAGCAGCTCTGTGGTATAAAACACATAACATATTTACATAGGAGTTTGGAGTGGTCAGCACAATGATGTAAGATGATAAAAGATGCAAAGAACTTTGATTCTCCAAAACAACTCGCTACAATAGAAATGATGGCTACAAATGAACAGAACATGGGCAGTTCATGGTACCACATAGCTCATTGCAGCAAACATTACGTATCTGATGGCTGCACATCATTAGTGCATCATCTCGCTATATAGCCTTCAGTCCCTTCCTGCAGCCGGCGTCGGTCCACACCGCAGGGAGTCCGTTCATACCTGGAAAGCTCTGCCGCTTGCCCCTACCTGATCATCCATACCGCTGCAGGGGCGCAGAGCTACAAGGCGGCTCACACGTAGTCCAGGAGTTCTGTTTCCATCTCATTCTCGCTTCCTTCTGAAGGATGAAATTCCTCCTCTTCGTCTTCCTCCTCTTCTCCAGACTCATACATGAGAGTCTCCTTGGTGTCACTAGGGGCGGAAGGGCTGGTGAACAGCGCTAAGGAGAAGAATATAAGGAGCATGGTCGGGGAAGTCAGCAAGAAACGTGCACTGACCACCAGAGGCTATGGGGGGCACACTCACAATGCAGAATGGAGCGGGGTAAAGTATATCACCACTGATAGCAATATCACAGCTTCATTACCCACTGACATGGGTTGTGCAGCCGTTCTCCCCCAGTTGAAGGCAATTATTGAGAAGGGAGCGTCAGCCGACACTCCCACTCCCATCATTCCCCCTCTGCATCTGAAGTCACAGTGTAGCGGGCGTGATAACATCATTACAACACGTCCTATACCGAGATGTGCAGAGGATCTGAAGATACCATGAAGAGACCGGAGCAGTGGGGGAATGGGCAAAGGTGAGTGTTTTTTATTTTAATGTGCGGTCTGTTGTATGGTATGCACCACTAGGTGGTGCCCATTATACTGTATGAAGCAATATATGGGGCCCATTATACTGGGTGGAGTATTATATGAGGTACATTATTCTGTATGGAGCATTATATGGTGCTCATTATACTCTATGGAGCACTATATGGGACCCATTATACTGGAGTATTATATGGGGTACAGTATTCTGTATGGAGTATTACATGGTACTCATTATACTGTATGGAGCAATATATGGGGCCATTATACTGTATGGAGCAATCAATATATGGGACCCATTAAACTGGAGTATTATATGGGGCTCATTCTGTACGGAGCATTATATGATGCTCATTATACTGAATGTAGCAATATATGGGGCTGTTATACTGTATGGCGCATTATGTGGTGCCTATTATACTGTATGGTGCACTGTGTGAAGCTATTATACTGTATGGAGCACTATGTGGGGCACGTTATACTGTATGGAGCACTATGTGGGGCACGTTATACTGTATGGAGCACTATGTGGGGTACATTATACTGTACGGAGCACTAGGTGGTGCCCATTATACTATATGGAGCAATATATGGGGCCCATTATACTTGATGGAGTATTACATGGGGCTCATTATTCTGTATGAAGCATTATATGGTGCTCATTATACTGAATGGAGCAATATATGGGCCATTATACTGTATGGCGCATTATGTGATGCCCATTATACTGTATGGAGCAATACATGAGGCACATTATACTGTATGGAGCATGTTACACTGTATGGAGCACCAAGTTTGACCATTATTCTGTATGGAACATTATGTGGGGAACACTATAATGTATGGAGGACTATGTAGGGCACATTATACTGTTTGGATCACTATGTGGAGTACATTATACTGTATGGAGCACTATGTGGGGCCATTATACCGTATGGAGCACTATGTGCGGCACATTATACTGTATGAAGCACTATCTGGCGCATTTTATACTGTATGGAGCACCAAGTGGGACCCTTATACTGAATGGAGCATTATGTGGGGAACATTATACTGTATACACTGTGTGCAGAATTATTAGGTACCGTAAGTTGTAATTTGATCACATGATACTTTTTATACATGTTGTCCTACTCCAAGCTGTTCAGGCTTGAGAGCCAACTACCAATCAAGTAAATCAGGTGACGTGCATCTCTGTAATGAGGAGGGGTGTTGTCTAATGACATCAAAACCCTATATAAGGTGTGCTTAATTATTAGGCAACTTCCTTTCCTTTGACAAAATGGGTCAGAAGAGAGATTTGACTGGCTCTGAAAAGTCCAAAATTGTGAGATGTCTTGCAGAGGGAGGCAGCAGTCTTGAAATTGCCAAACGTTTGAAGAGTGATCACCGAACAATCAAGCTTTTCATGGCAAATAGCCAACAGGGTCGCAAGAAGCGTGTTGTGCAAAAAAGGCACAAAATAACTGCCCATGAATTGAGGAAAATCAAGCGTGAAGCTGCTAAGATGCCATTTGCCACCAGTTTTGCCATATTTCAGAGCTGCAACGTTACTGGAGTAACAAAAAGCACAAGGTGTGCGATACTAGGGGACATGGCCAAGGTAAGGAAGGCTGAAACACGACCACCTTTGAACAAGAAACATAAGATAAGACGTCAAGACTGACTTTTCAAAGGTTTTATGGACTGATGAAATGAGAGTGACTCTTGATGGGCCAGAGGCTGGATCAGTAAAGGGCAGAGAGCTCCACTCCGACTCAGACGCCAGCAAGGTGGAGGAGGGGTACTGGTATGGGCTGGTATCAAAGATGAACTTGTGGGACCTTTTTGGGTTGAGAATAGAATGAAGCTCAACTCCCAGACCTACTGCCAGTTTCTGGAAGACAACTTCTTCAAGCAGTGGTACAACAGGAAGAAGTCGGTATCGTTCAAGGAAAACATGATTTTCATGCAGGACAATGCTCCATCACATGCCTCCAACTACTCCACAGCGTGGCTGGCCAGTAAAGGTCTCAAAGAAGAAAAAATAATGACATGGCCCCCTTGTTCTCCTGATCTGAAGCCCATAGAGAACCTGTGGTCCCTCATAAAATGTGAGATCTACAGGGAGGGAAAACAGTCCACCTCTGGGAACTGTCTGGAGGCTGTGGTGGCTGCTGCACGCAATGTTCATCGTAATCAGATCAAGCAACTGACAGAATCTATGGATGGAAGGCTGTTGTGTCATCATAAAGAAAGGTGGCTATATTGGTCACTAATTTTTGGGGTTTTGTTTTTGCATGTCAGAAATGTTTATTTATAAATATAGTGCAATTATATTGGTTTACCTGGTAAAAATAAACAAGTGAGATGGGAACATATTTGGTTTTTATTAAGTTGCCTAATAATTCTGCACAGTAATAGTTACCGGCACAAACAGATATCCACCTAAGATAGCCAAATCTAAAAAAAAAAAAACACTCCAACGTCCCAAAAATATTAACCCCTTACCGGCATCGGACATACTATACCGTCCGATGCCGGCTCCCCTGCTTTGATGCAGGGCTCCGCGGTGAGCCCGCACCAAAGCCGGGACATGTCAGCTGTTTTGAACAGCTGACATGTGCCCGTAATAGGCGCGGGCAGAATCGCGATCTGCCCGCACCTATTAACTAGTTAAATGCCGCTGTCAAACGCAGACAGCGGCATTTAACCACCGCTTCCGGCCGGGCGGCCGGAAATGACGTCATCGCCGACCCCCGTCACATGATCGGGGATCGGCGATGCTTGTATATTGTAACCATAGAGGTCCTAGAGACCTCTATGGTTACTGATTGCCCGTCGCTGTGAGCGCCACCCTGTGGTCGGCGCTCACAGCACACGTGCAATTCTGCTACATAGCAGCGATCAGCAGATCGCTGCTATGTAGCAGAGCCGATCGGGTTGTGCCTGCTTCTAGCCTCTCATGGAGGCTATTGAAGTATGGCAAAAGTTAAAAAAAAAAGTTTAAAAAAATGTGAAAAAAATAAAAAAAACATAAAAGTTTAAATCACCCCCCTTTCGCCCCAATCAAAATAAATCAATAAAAAAAATATCAAATCTACGCATATTTGGTATCGCCGCGCTCAGAATCGCCCGATCTATCGAATAAAAAAAAGTATTAACCTGATCGCTAAACAGCGTAGCGGGAAAAAAACTCGAAACGCCAGAATTACGTTTTTTTGGTCGCCGCGACATTGCATTAAAATGCAATAACGGGCGATCAAAAGAACGTATCTGCACCGAAATGTTATCATTAAAAAGTCATCTCGGCACGCAAAAAATAAGCCCTCAACCGACCCCAGATGATGAAAAATGGAGACGCTACGAGTATCGGAAAATGGCGCAATTTTTTTTTTTTTTTTTTTTTTTTTTTAGCAAAGTTTGGAATTTTTTTTCATTACTTAGATAAAAAATAACCTAGTCATGTTTGGTGTCTATGAACTCGTAATGACCTGGAGAATCATAGTGGCAGGTCATTTTTAGCATTTATTGAACCTAGCAAAAAAGCCAAACAAAAAACCAATGTGGGATTGCACTTTTTTTGCAATTTCACCGCACTTGGAATTTTTTTCCCGTTTTCTAGTACACGACATGCTAAAACCAATGATGTCGTTCAAAAGTACAACTCGTCCCGCAAAAAATAAGCCCTCACATGGCCAAATTGACGGAAAAATAAAAAAGTTATGGCTCTGGGAAGGAGGGGAGCGAAAAACGAACACGGAAAAACGAAAAATCCCCCGGTCATGAAGGGGTTAAGCTTTGATATTTATGAGTCTTTTGGGTTGATTGAGAACATAGTTGTTGATCAATAAAAAAAAAAAATCCTTTAAAATACAACTTGGAGCACTATGTGGGGCACATTATACTGTGTGGAGCACTATGTAGAGTCCATTGTACTGTATGGAGCACTATCTGGCCATTATACTGCATGGAGCACTGTGTGGGGCCATTATACTGTATGGAGTACTAAGTGGGGGGTCATTATATGTGGGGGGCCATTATACTGTATGGAACACTTTTGTGGCTACTATACTGTGTACAGCACTATGTAGGATCTTTATACTGTAAGGAAGGCAATGCACGACTTTATACTGTATCGAAAACTATATGGAGCCATTATACTGTATGGAGCACTATGTGAGGCACATTATACTGTATGGAGCCCTATGTGAGGCCATTATACTGTATGAAGAACTATGTGGGGCACATTATACTGTATGGAGCACTATCTGGAGCACGTTATACTGTATGGAGCACCAAGTGGAACCATTATACTGTATGGAGCATTATGTGTGGAACATTATACTGTATGGAGCACTATGTAGAGTTCATTATACTGCATGGAGTACTATGTGGGGTCATTATACTGTATGGAACACTTTTGTGGCCATTATACTGTGTACAGCACTATGTAGGGCCATTATACTGTATGGAAGGCAATGCAGGACTGTATGCAATGCAGGACTTTATACTGTATGGAAATAGGGATTTTTGTGTACTCACCGTAAAATCCTTTTCTCCGAGCCAATCATTGGGGGACACAGGGCCATGGGTGTTATGCTACTGCCACTAGGAGGACACTAAGTAATACAGAAAGAAAAGCTCCTCCCCTGCAGTATACACCCTCCTGCTGGCTCCAAGTGAACCAGTTCGGTAACAAAGCGGTAGAAGCTTAACATTTAACCAGGATGAACTATGTCAAAACCAAGGCAACACAGAAAACCAAAGCCGTTAGGCTAACAGGGTGGGTGCTGTGTCCCCCAATGATTGGCTCGGAGAAAAGGATTTTACGGTGAGTACACAAAAATCCCTATTTCTCCTACGCTTCATTGGGGGACACAGGACCATGGGACGTCCTAAAGCAGTCCCTGGGTGGGGAACAATCAACTGTAATTGCTCCTTGTACCCACAGGTTACAGGTGCGGCACAGCCGCCTGCAAAATTTGTCTGCCAACGGTCACATCTGCCGAGGCCTGAGAATGCAGACTGGACCAGGTCGCAGCTCTGCAAACTTGTGCTCCCGAAGCTTGGTGCCGGAGCCTTAATCCCTGCTGGGACAGAATGACCTCTGACTCGGTAGGACTCCTGAATAGCTGAACGAATCCATTTTGCTATTGTCGCCTTGGAAGCGGGAAACCCCTTCCTTGGCTCTTCCTGGAGCACAAACAGGGCATCCGACGTGCGGAAGGACGCCGTCCGCGAGACATATCGCCTAAGGCTAGGGTCACATTGCGTTCAGGGGCAACGTTAAACGGAGTATGTTACACCGCAGCATAACGCGGTGTAACGTACTCCGTTAACGCCGCCATTGAATGCAATGTCGGACGCATCGCCTAGCGCACGCTCAGAATGGGCGTGCGCTAGTGATGCGCCGTCATTGAGTGACGGAACCGAGATACTGGCTGCAGCGTTTCCGGGTCCGTCACTGATAGCGCAGATGGAGCTAGCAAAAGCTCCATCTGTGCTAGCGTGATGTAGCGCAGGCACTTGCGCTAGCAGCAGCCCGTTAGCGTATGTGCTGAACGGGCTGCTGCTAACGCAATGTGACCCTAGCCTAAGAGCTCTCACTAAATCTAGTGTGTGGAGGGCCTTCTCGATGCGATGTACTGGTGCCGGACAGAGACGGTAAGACAATCTCCTGATTAAGATGAAAGGATGAGATAACCTTTGGCAAAAAGGACGGGGATGTTCTCAAAACCACCCTATCCGGATGAAAATTCAGGAACGGAAACTTGACAAGACAGAGCCGCCAGCTCTGAGACTCATCTAATGGATGTGAGCAAGACCATGGGACGCCGCAACCAGGAAGGCAACCTTCCTTGAAAGAAAAGACAGGGAAACCTCCTGCAGAGGTTCAAAAGGGGCCTCCTGCAAGACTCCAAGGACCAGATTAAGGTCCCATGGTTCCAACGGCATCTTATAGGGCGGCACCCTAAGGGAGACTCCCTGAATGAACGTCTTCACTTGTAATCTGTTAGCAATCCTGCGTTGGAACAGAACGGACAGGGCTGAAAACTGCCCCATGAGAGAACAAGGGCGAGACCCAAGTCCAAACCCGTTTGTAAAAATTTGAGGAAGGAAGGAATGGAAAATTCAAGAGGAGAACGTCCCCGGTCGTTGCAACAGGAAAAGAAGGTTTTCCAAGTGCGATGATAAATGCGCATAGACATAGGTTTTCTAGCGCTGATAATGGTAGAGATAACTTCCGGAGAGAAACCTGCCTGGGTTGGAACCGAGGACTCAACGGCCATGCCGTCAAACACAGGGCCTCAGAGTTCTGTGGTAAATGGGGCCCTCTTAAAGGAAGGTCTGGACGATTCAGTAATTGCCAGGGAACATCAGCGACTAGTTGAACTAGTTCTGCGTACCACGCCCGGTGCACCAGTCTGGCCCAATTAGGATTACCGATACTCCCTCCGCTCTGATCTTCCTGATGACTCTCGGCAGTAAGGGGAGCGGGAAAAATATGTACGGAAGCCAAAAATGACGCCACGGGAGAACGAGTGCATCTGCCCCGATTGCTGCTGGATCGTGGGACCGAGCTATGAAGTCGGGAACCTTTGGAATTTAGCCGTGAGGCCATCAGATCCAAGTCAGGGGAGCCCCAACGACAGCAGATCTGGTGGAAAATCCCCGGATGGAGAGACCACTCCCCGGAGTCGAGGCCTTGACGACTGAGGAAATCTGCCTCCCAATTGTCCACTCCCGGGATGTGAACCGCAGAAATCATTGAGCGGTTTTCCTCGGCCCAACGGAGAATGTAGCCTACCTTGTTCATGGCTTCCATGCTGAAGGTTCCCCCTTGTCGGTTGATGTATGCCACTGCAGTGGCATTGTCTGACTGCATCCTGATGCGACGACCCGCCAGGAAGGGAGAGAATTGGAGAAGAGCTAACCTGATTGCCCGAATTTCTAAGATGTTGGTCAGAAGGCGGGATTCGTGAAGTGACCGGCGGCCCTGAGCAGTGTGATGTAAGAACACCACTCCCCAGCCTAGAAGACTGGCATCTGTTGTCACAACTAGCCAATGTACTGGAAGAAAAGACTTCCCTTGATTCAGGGAGGACTTTAATGTCCACCATCTGAGAAACTGACACGCTGGGGAAAGAAGAACCGACGGTCGAGGGAGAACGGGTTCCTGTCCCAAACTGTAAGGGACGGAAGTGTATTTGGGCAAATGAACCGCCTCCAAGGCTGCTACCATCCTGCCAAGGACTCTCATACTGAAACGCAGAGAATGAGTATGCGATTGGGAGAGCTTCCGAGCTTCTCGCTGTAAGGCTGAGATCTTTTCCAGGGGAAGAAGCACCAACCCCTGGGACGAGTCCAGTATCATTCCTAGAGAGGAAATTCGCTGAGCTGGTACTGGGGAAGATTTTTGAAGTTTATCTTCCAAGCCAGGCGAGAAAGAGAATCTATTGTGATGTTCACGGCCTCCTTGCAGGTGCGGAAAGAGGGGCCTTTGATGAGGATATCGTCAAGATGCGGTAGCATCACCACTCCTCGGGAGTGGAGTATGGCCACTGCAGCAGCCATGACCTTTGTGAGTACCCTGGGGGCGATGGCGAGGCCGAAGGGCGGAGCTGTTGTTCCTGAACTTCGAAGCGAATAAACCTTTAGTGGGAAGGTAAAATAGGAATGTGGAAGTACGCCTATAGACGCCAGGAACTCGCCTTTTCCCATGGAGGCAATGACAGAACGAAGCGATTCTATCCGAAACCGTCGCACCCTGACGAACGTGTTCAGCAGTTTTAGGTCCAGTATGGGCCGTACTGTAGCATCCTTCTATGGAACCATGAAGAGGTTTGAATAAAAACCTTGAAACCGTTCGCTTTGAGGGACCGGAATAATAATTCTGTCTTTACTCAGAGAGCATATAGCTTGGAAGAATTCTGAAGCTTTTGCCCTGGGAGGATGAGATAAGAAGTCTATCTTGTATCCAGAGAACACTAAGTCGCGGATCCACTCGTCGTGAACGACCGAGAGCACGCGGCACTGAAAGAAAGCAGGCGGCCGCCTACTTTGAGGGTGTCCCCCGGATACCACAGGGAGTCATTGTGTGGAAGATCTGCCCGTTCTGGAGCCTCTGGATCCCGACTGCCTAGGTCTGCCACTCCATCAAGGGAAAGGTGTACAAGAGGCCTGGAAACCACTGTCTGCACGTTGTGCCCGGCCAGAACCGGGAGATGTGGAAGTAGAGGACCAGTTTGAGTTGAAACGAGAAAATCGGGACTGAGCCTGTGGTTGTGGAAGAAATCTACTCTTCCCTCCAGTGGCGTCGGAAATCATTTGGTCGAGCTTTTCGCCAAAAAAGGCGACCGCTCTTATATGGTAGAGAAGTCAATGACTTTTTGGAAGCAGAATCCACACGCCAGTCCCTGAGCCACAAGGACCTCCGGATGGTGATGGCGTTTGCTGCTGCTTGAGAAGCGCAGTGAGCGGCATCCAGGGACGCGGTTACTACGAAATCTCCAACTCTGGCTATTTGAGTAGCGAGGTCCGCTATCCCAGGGGAGAGATTGGAATCCAGCACTGCTGAAGACAAGACTTCAGCCCAGTGGGTCATAGACTTAGCCACCCACGTAGCGGCAAAAGATTGGAAGAGTGCAGCTACTGAGGCTTCAAAGGCTGAACACGCTATAGTGTCGATCTGACGATCGTTTGGTCTTTTAATATAGGCGCCCTCCCTCCGAGAAGGATAAAACAGATTTAGTAGCCAGGCGCGATCGGGGGAGACTGCGACCAATCTTTTCTTGGATTCTGGGCAAAGGAATATTTTGACTCCATGGGTTTCTGCCCTGTGAATCGTTTATCTGGACGGATCTTGCGAGAATCAACGATTTCCTTAAATTCGGGAGAGTGGCGAACACTCTGTGAGCTCGCTTGGTCCTCTTAAAGGACACGGCATGATCCGTTTTAGATAAAGGTTCCTCCTCAAGCTTCAAAGCCTTATTAACTGACTCAATGAGAGTCGAAAGTCTCCTGATCGTGATGAAATTCCTGATCTAGGGATGTATCAGAATCGTCCTCTGAAGTAAGTTCTCTACTAGCCCCAATGGAAGGGGAGCGAGAAATGGAGCTCTCAGAACCCGAAGCCCGGTGATGGTCTGGGGATATGGCATGAGTTCTTTTTCTGGAAGGGCCAGAGCCCCTTGGCAAGGTACGACCGCTAGAGTACAAGGGGTTCTGATCATCAGAAGCGTCCTCCGAAATAGTGCCCTGGTTAGAGGAGGGGTTTCGGAACGATTCTAACGCTTTTGCCAGGGATGCCATAGACCGGGTAAGGGAGGTAGCCCACTCAGGGGGACAAGGCTCACTGGGTTCGGTATCAGTAACAGGTGGTTCCTGAGCCATCACCGATAAACAAGCTGTGTATAATGCAGTATTGTGACCCCGGGGTAGTGACAACTTAGGAGCGGGACTTGCCGCAAAAAAACATAGTGTGGGTTTTCCCAGACTTTTTGAGGCTTTGATTGAGACGTAGCATAGCCTAGAGGAGAGCGCTTACTAACAGGGGAAGGGTTAAGCTATGTTTCTGGAGCTTACCCATGGTCCTGTGTCTTGAGTCCCCAGGGGAGGTCCGCAGTGTGATGCCACGGGAGTTATGCACAGGAATTGCTAGTCCTGAAGGCTGTGATTGAAAAGGCTGGAGCAGCGCTGCAGCATCAGCCCTGTGGGTGTACCAAGATGGCCGCTGAGATCAGGAAGTAAGAGTGTCTCTCAGGGAACGAGAAGCGCCAGAAAGAGTGGGCGGCGGTAAATTCCAGTGGGCGTGGCCAAAACTCTGGCCTGTATGAAGGGGAAAAGCCAGGGGCTAAATTTTAAACCTGCGGTTGCGGCCTGCAGCGCCGCGACCACTATTAGCGCCATTCTTAAGCCACACTCCCTGAGTGAATTGCCACTCTGTAGACCACCCACGGACCCGGGCTTTAAGGTGCGGACCTCCCATACCCTGGGGACCAGGACCCCCCAGCGCCTTGGCCCCCGCAGTGTATTCACGGTAGATGTGGTGGGCCGGTGCCCAATCCACCGTCGCCATAGTCAAGGAGGGGGTGGAGGACTTCTGCCGCCTTGCGTCATCCGCTATATCAGTGGTGATGCAGAGGGGGGCTACACGAACGCCATACATATTCATGTCCGGCTATGCACCTGGCTCCAGGAGAGGTAGATGGAGGGCTACTCCATGTGGTCGCCTGCTATGGAGGGGGGGAGATCGGAACGCGAAGGAACCGTCGCCCGCAAGGTGAGCTCAGGGCTGGCATCCAACATTGCAGGAAAGGATACGGGAGGAACGCTCCACGTACTTGCCTTTTGATGATTCAGGGGAGATCGGAACATAGAAAGGAACCATCGCCCCCATTCACTCCGTTAAGGAAAAAATAGAATAAAAAGTTAAAAATTAAAATAAAAACGGTGGGGTCTGAAACAGACCAAAATGCCTCCTACAGACATTAAGCAAGAACTGGTTCACTTGGAGCCAGCAGGAGGGTGTATACTGCAGGGCAGGAGCTATTCTTTCTGTATTAGTTAGTGTCCTCCTAGTGGCAGCAGCATAACATCCATGGTCCTGTGTCCCCCAATGACGCGTAGGAGAAAACTATATGGAGCATTATGAGAGGCACATTATACTGTATGGAGCACTATGTGAGGCCATTATACTGTATGGAGCGCTAAATGGCACCATTATACTATATAGAGCACTATATAGTGCCCATTATACTGTATGGAGCACTATGTGGGTCCACTATACTGTATGAAGCAGTATGTGAGGCCCATTATACTGTATGGAGCAATATGTGGAACACATATTGTATGGAGCACTATGTGGGGCACATTATACTGTATGGAGCACTATGTGGGGCACATTATACTGTATGGAGCACTATGTGGGGCCATTATACTGTATGGAGCACTATGTGAAGCATATTATATTGTATGGAGCACTATGTGGGGCCATTATACTGTATGGACAGCTAAATGGCGCCATTATACTATATAGAGCACTATATTGGGCCCATTATACTGTATGGAGCACTATGTGGAATCTATTATACTGTATGGAGCACTATACTGCACGGAGCACTATGTGGGGCCATTATACTGTATGGAGCACTATGTGGGGGTGTCATTATATGTGGGGGCCATTATACTGTATGGAACACTTTTGTGGCCATTATAATGTGTATAATGAACTGCACTTACTATTCTGCTGGTGCAGTCACTGTGTACATACATTACATTACTGATCCTGTACTGATTCTGAGTTACATCCTGTATTATACCCCAGAGCTGCACTCACTATTCTGCTGGTGCAGTCAGTGTATACATACATTTCTTATAGCCTTCTAAGCAGATGAATTTCCATCTCACCTGGTCTCTTGGAGCGGATGATTTGCTTGATCATGAGGGACATTGAGTCCCGGAGTTGGTCGCTGGTCTTCGGCAGACACCAGCCATCCCGTTCTGTACATTCACTCTCGGCACCATGATTACGACTAATGATTTCCTGCAGACTACAGCAGAACATTCGTCACATTGTATGACAGGCCCTCCTGTGATAATGTGCTTGTACAAGCAGGCTAAGCAGGTTGCTTGTGATACTGAACCTCAGCTCCATTCCCCCAAACAGAGCTGAGCTACAATACAGGACACGAGCAAAGAAAGCTGCCATTTTTTTTCTAATCTTGGACAATATCTCTAAATACATTCATTGGTACCACACACCTGTCCACATTCAGATCACACAACTGATAAAACATCTGGCGGTACGGAGGTAAATTCCCTTCCCGGAAAATGTAAACCGACTCCTGGGATAAGAGAGAAGGTGAAAAATTAGATATTTCATTCTGATAATGATGAATGTACGGCTTCAGACAGATAGACTATATATTACAGGAATCTGGCACTAAACCATACAAGGATACTCCCCTCAATGTAAATAATGGAATATTGCTAATGATTGATGGGGTGTTCATCCCAGTCTAAGGAATTAAGGGGCTGCAACACTGATGTGAGTCGATCCACACCACAGCTCTGTTGACACTGATTCTCAAGATTGGCGGATATCCCAGAGGATTGACTCCTTGCGACACGCCACCACTTAATAGGAGAATACCTCATTAAGGTCAGCCATTGCTCTTCACAAAACAAGTTTCCATGCACAAACTTGCCCCACAAGTTTAGCTAACAGAAGTCCCTTAAAGGGATTATCCGATGCCTCTCACTTCCAAGTCAGGTCTCGTGCACCTGTCTCCTCAGTGGCTAACTGATGCCATGTGAGGAGCACCTCTCACCTCCTGATTTAGAATGGAGATTACTCTTTAAGTACTTGGTAAGTCACATATGGGAACCCTTACATCTACAGTAGCGGTATGTTACCCTGGATGTACAGCGCTCACCTTCAGCCGGTATTTATTAGGTGGAAGCTTTTTAGTCTCTTTAGAGCCCAGTGATCCCAATCCGTGGGTCAGGTCCTGCATACTGACTGCTTGTGGCACTGACGGGGGGGACAAAAGGAGTGAATACTCAGTTCATGAAGATTAAGCAAAACAAAGCAAAGAGTGACACTACTGTATGTATGTGTTCACACAAAGTATCTGTGCTCCATGAGTTCTGCAGCAGAGGAGAGTAGGCTGCCCTCACCCTATAGGACTGTGTAAATCTGGCACCAGGGCTGCAGCTCCACATCCCATCTACTGTTACGTCCCACTAAAGGATTTGAGGTCACAATGGCTGCAGGGCAGCACAACAGAAGATGGTTTTCTCCCCAATTGCAAAAAATGATGAACGTGATGGCACAGAAATCCAGCAGGAGAGGATGATCCCTATCATTACCTACAGTATGACATCTTATGACTCGCAGACCCAGGTTACTGGAAGCCATGAGATAATGCACAGTGGTGCGCCCCTCAGCTACATTTTGACCAAAATGTAACAGGGCTTAGAAAACAATGGGTTTCCCATAATTGCCAAAATTGGAAGAAAATGGGAGGCAGCACGGCACTCTCTGTTATAGCCTATGGGGTACCACTAATGGAAAAGAGGGATTAGTGATTTGGGATTAGTGCAAAGCCTCCTAATGGGAGTTGTAGTTTTGTAACCATTTGAGAGCCACAGATTGGGGAGCTCTGGGATAAGGCTTTAAGATGTCATTTGCATTGCTGGCAGTTTCCCAATTTCAAGAACTGCCATGATTGCAGCACCTTAACCCCTTTCTGACATCGGACGTACTATCCCGTCGAGGTGGGGTGGGCCCCTATGACCATGGACGGGATAGTACGTCCAGCGCGATCGGCGGCGCTCACGGGGGGAGCGCGGCCGATCGCGGCTGGGTGTCAGCTGCCTATCGCAGCTGACATCCGGCACTATGGTTACCTCCCTCCCTGCCTCCCTCCCTGCCTGCTCCAGGTCCAAGATGGCCGCGGATCCGGGTCCTGCAGGGAGGGAGGTGGCTTCACAGAGCCTGCTCAGAGCAGGCACTGTGAAGCAGCCTGCACTGCTATCAGATCGGTGATCTGACAGAGTGCTATGCAAACTGTCAGATCATCGATCTGTGATGTCCCCCCCGGGACAAAGTAAAAAAGTAAAAAAAAATTTTTCCAAATGTGTAAAAAAAAAAATAAAAAAAAATATTCCTAAATAATGAAAAAAAATTATATATTATTCCCATAAATACATTTCTTTATCTAAATAAATTTAAAAAAAAACAATAAAAGTGCATATATTTAGTATCGCCGCATCCGTAACGGCCCGACCTATAAAACTGGCCCACTAGTTAACCCCTTCAGTAAACACCGTAAGAAAAAAAAAAAAAAACGAGGCAAAAAACGACGCTTTATTATCATACCGCCGAACAAAAAGTGAAATAACACGCGATCAAAAAGACAGATATAAATAACCATGGTACCGCTGAAAGCGTCATCTTGTCCCGCAAAAAACGAGCCGCCATACAGCATCATCAGCAAAAAAATTAAAAAGTTATAGTCCTGAGAATAAAGCGATGCCAAAATAATTATTTTTTCTAAAAAATAGTTTTTATCGTATAAAAGCGCCAAAACATAAAAAAATGATATGAGGTGTCGCTGTAATTGTACTGACCCGAAGAATAAAACTGCTTTATCAATTTTACCAAACGCGGAACGGTATAAACACCTCCCCCAAAAGAAATTCATGAATAGCTGGTTTTTGGTCATTCTGCCTCACAAAAATCGGAATAAAAAGCGATCAAAAAATGTCACGTGCCCGAAAATGTTACCAATAAAAACGTCAACTTGTCCCACAAAAAACAAGACCTCACATGACTCTGTGGACCAAAATATGGAAAAATTATAGCTCTCAAAATGTGGTAACGCAAAAAATATTTTTTGCAATAAAAAGCGTCTTTCAGTGTGTGACGGCTGCCAATCATAAAAATCCGCTAAAAAACCCACTATAAAAGTAAATCAAACCCCCCTTCATCACCCCCTTAGTTAGGGAAAAATTTAAAAAATGTATTTATTTCCATTTTCCCGTTAGGGCTAGGGTTAGGGCTAGGGTTAGGGCTAGGGTTAGGGCTACAGTTTGGGTTGGGGCTAAAGTTACAGTTAGGGTTTAGATTACATTTACAGTTGGGAATAGGGTTGGGATTAGGGTTAGGGGTGTGTCAGGGTTAGAGGTGTGGTTAGGGTTACCGTTGAAATTAGGCTTAGGGGAGTGTTTGGATTAGGGTTTCAGTTATAATTGGGGGGTTTCCACTGCTTAGGCACATCAGGGGCTCTCCAAAAGCGACATGGCGTCCGATCTCAATTCCAGCCAATTCTGCGTTGAAAAAGTAAAATAGTGCTTCTTCCCTTCCGAGCTCGCCCGTGTGCCCAAACAGGGGTTTACCCCAACATATGGGGTATCAGCGTACTCAGGACAAATAGGACAACAACTGTTGGGGTCCAATTTCTCCTGTTAACCTTGGCAAAATACAAAACTGGGGGCTAAAAAATAATTTTTGTGGGAAAAAAAAGATTTTTTATTTTTACGGCTCTGCGTTATAAACTGTAGTGAAACACTTGGGGGTTCAAAGCTCTCACAACACATCTAGATGAGTTCCTTAGGGGGTCTAGTTTCCAAAATGGTGTCACTTGTGGGGGGTTTCTACTGTTTAGGTACATTAGGGGCTCTGCAAACGCAATGTGACACCTGCAGACCATTCCATCTAAGTCTGCATTCAAATGGCACTCCTTCCCTTCCGAGCCCTCCCATGCGCCCAAACAGTGGTTTCCCCCCACATATGGGGTATCAGCGCACTCAGGACAAATTGGACAACAAATTTTGGGGTCCAATTTCTCCTGTTACCCTCGGGAAAATACAAAACTGGGGGCTAAAAAATAATTTTTGTGGGAAAAAATTTTTGTTTTATTTTTACGGCTCTCCATTATAAACTTCTGTGAAGCCCTTGGTGGGTCAAAGCGCTCACCACACATCTAGATAAGTTCCTTAGGGGGTCTACTTTCCAAAATGGTGTCACTTGTGGGGGGTTTCAATGTTTAGGCACATCAGTGGCTCTCCAAACGCAACATGGCATCCCATCTCAATTCCTGTCAATTTTGCATTGAAAAGTCAAACGGCGCTCCTTCCCTTCCGAGGTCTCCCATCCGCCCAAACAGTGGTTTACCCCCACATATGGGGTATCAGCGTACTCAGGACAAATTGTACAACAACTTTTGGGGTCCAATTTCTTCTCTTACCCTTGGAAAAATAAAAAATTGGGGGCGAAAAGATAATTTTTGTGAAAAAATATGATTTTTTATTTTTACGGTTCTACATTATAAACTTCTGTGAAGCACTTGGTGGGTCAAAGAGCTCACCACACCTCTAGATAAGTTCCTTAGGGGGTCTACTTTCCAAAATGGTGTCACTTATGGGGGGTTTCAATGTTTAGGCACATCAGGGGCTCTCCAAATGAAACATGGCGTCCCATCTCAATTCCAGTCAATTTTGCATTGAAAAGTCAAATGGCGCTCTGCTTCCGAGCTGTGCCATGCGCCCAAATAGTGGTTTACCCCCACATGTTGGGTATTGACGTACTCCGGACAAATTGTACAACAATGTTTGGGGTCCATTTTCTCCTGTTACCCTTGGTAAAATAAAACAAATTGGAGCCGAATTAAATTTTTTGTGAAAAAAGTTAAATGTTCATTTTTATTTAAACATTCAAAAAATTCCTGTGAAGCACCAGAAGGGTTAATAAACTTCTTGAATGTGGTTTTGAGCACCTTCAGGGGTGTAGTTTTTAGAATGGTGTCACACTTGGGTATTTTCTATCATATAGACCCCTCAAAATGACTTCAAATGAGATGTGGTCCCTAAAAAAAAATGGTGTTGTAGAAATGAGAAATTGCTGGTCAACTTTTCACCCTTATAACTCCCTAACAAAAAAAAAATGTTGGTTCCAAAATTGTGCTGATGTAAAGTAGACATGTGGGAAATGTTACTTATTAAGTATGTTGTGTGACATATCTCTGTGATTTAATTGCATAAAAATTCAAAGTTGGAAAATTGCGAAATTTTCATAATTTTCGCTAAATTTCCGTTTTTTTCACAAATAAACGCAGGTACTATCAAAGAATTTTTACCATTGTCATGAAGTACAATATGTCACGAGAAAACAATGTCAGATTCACTGAGATCCGTTGAAGCGTTCCAGAGTTATAACCTCATAAAGGGACAGTGGTCAGAATTGTAAAAATTGGCCCGGTCATTAACGTGCAAACCACCCTTGGGGGTAAAGGGGTTAAACAACTCACCTGGCTTCTTCAGAGTGATGGGCAAGCTGTAGTTGTAAGTGCTCCGTTTGGCTTTGACCGGCATATCGTTTGGTGTGTACCCTGTTTCAGACAGAAGAGGTGGTTAGGAATATCACCATATTACTGCAAAAGAAATACCTAAGTTATTCTGTTGTAAATGGGGTTGTGCAGCACCGCTTATTTCTGCATTAGTCATAGGGAGGCAGCTGTATGGCGGATGGACCAGAGGCCGTAGTAACCGACCGATGCCCGACAACTATTACGCAGACGTCAGGTAGAAGAGAACACAAGAGGTGTCAGATGGCTGCACTGGCAACAGTTCTTCCCGGCATACAGCAGTAATGACAGGCAATGCATAACCACTAGAAGAAAGCTAGTGTAAATTATTGCCAATATTAATAATTTTCAATGGAGAGTATACGAAAATGTCCCCCACGCCCCGCTGCTTACCGGACTTCATCCCACAGCGGATCCGGAAATCAAGAACCTGGTACATTTTAGCTTCTGGATTTTTCCTGGGGTCATAGCCAAACCGCACCCAAAGACTTCTCCAGGGCCCAGTCAGCTACAATAAGGAGCAAACAAATAGTGCAGCCCAGAAGAAACAAGGACATGAGAAATGGTATTTGCATCAAAGAAAACAGGCAAGACGAAAAACCAAACCCTGGGTTATAAAGGCCAAATAGAACTTAGCTTTATACAAATTATACTTATGTAGCACTACCTCATTAACTTATGCTCCAGTTACAACCAGAGCAGCAGCCAACATTCTAAGCTTTACAACATATAAACCTTATCAGACAACCCATATGTCTTGCCAATACTGACCATGTAATAGGCAAAATATGGCAGCAATAACTTCAGCTTGTCAGGGTGGATGCTGACGTTGGCTTTAATTGCGTTTCGGGACCAAATGGGTCGGCAACTAAAGAGCTGAAAAAAGAACAGAATAATATAGTAAATCTCTGTGATAAACAAATATGTCCCTGGTGTGTGATAAATACACAACATGGAGGAAAGTAATGGCTCATATGTCTTAATCATTGAATTCTGGTTACGTCTTGAGCCCCATTGCAGCGGTGTTTAACATCCGGCCCCTCGCCCCAACATATAACATCCGGCCCCCAGTATATAACATCCAGCTCCTTGCCCCCAGTATATAACATCCAGCTCCTCGCCCACAGTATGTAACTTTCGGCCCCTTGCCCCCGGTGTATAACATCCAGCCCCCAGTATATAACATCCGGCCTCTCACCCCCTGTATACAACATCTAGCCCCTAGCTCCCAGTGTATAACATCCGGCCCCTCGCCCCCTGTATATAACATCCGGCCCCTTGCCCCCCATATATAACATCTGGCCCTTAGCACTCAGTGTATAACATGCGGCCCCTAGCTCCCATTGTATAACATCCGACCCCTCACCCCCTGTATATAACATCCAGCCCCTAGGACCCAGTGTATAACATTCGGCCCCTTGCCCCCGGTATATAACATCCGACCCCTTGTCTCCCGTATATAACATGCGGCCCCTAGCTCCTAATGTATAACATCCGGCCCCTCACCCCCTGTATATAACATCCAGCCCCTAGGTCCCAGTGTATAACATGCGGCCCCTAGCTCCCAGTGTATAACATCCGGCCCCTCGCCCCCTGTATATAACATCCGGACCCTTGCCCCCTGTATATAACATCCGGACCCTTGCCCCCCATATATAACATCCGGCCCTTAGCTCCCAGTGTATAACATGCGGCCCCTAGCTCCCAGTGTATAACATCCGACCCCTCGCCCCCTGTATATAACATCCAGCCCCTAGGTCCCAGTGTATAACATCCGGCTCCTTGCCCCCAGTATATAACATCCGACCCATTGCCCCCCGTATATAACATCCAGCCCCTAGCTCCCAGTGTAGAACATGTGGCCCCTAGCTCCCAGTGTATAACATCCAGCCCCTCACCCCCTGTATATAACATCCAGCCCCTCACTTCCATTGTTCATCATACGGCCCCTCAATCCCGGTAAACAACCTCCATCCCTTTTTCATGTCGTCTGCTTTATAAACATGTGCATAAAAGTTACTAATGGTCTGCTGGCTCCATATTAACGTCTATGGATGTAGGGTGGGAAATGAGAAAAGTTCCAAGAGATGGAAGGTGCACATACTTTTGTCCATTTACTGTACATATGGTGCACATCTGATGATATGTTACCACTGTAGAACGTACCCTCCTCATCTCCTGCTCTACTTTCTTGTCCACAGAATTGGTACACAGCTTCTTCCAGTTCTTGACAGCTGCTGGGTGAGGATCAGTGGGCACCTCTCCATCTTCAAAGTTAACAAATATGGCATTGTGGGGCCTGCGGGCCCTGCTTAACCCAATCAGATTCTCACTGGACAGATGTGGAGGCTGATAACCATCCCTGAAAAAACAGGAGAAAAAAAAAGTGCAGTACCAGACAAAGATGGTGCTGTGCAGCCGCAAGCGCTCATAAGGGAAATGCACTTGGTTTCTAAAACTGTCCCATATACAGCAAGTGCCCTGGGGGTCAGCGGAGGTATTGCAGGAGCTGGCTCTGATGCATTCCTTGTTCTGCAGGTGACGGAGCGTCACTGAGGAGGGGGAAAAAAAAAGTAAAAAATATCCCTCTCAGGATCAGTGGGAGACTCAGAGGCCAAACCGCCATCAGTCAGAATAATGGCAAATCGTAGTGATATACACCATCACTTTATAAAGATAGGAAAACCCGTTAACCCCTTCACGACATGCACAGTAAATGTATGGCAAAAGTCAGAAGCAGGTGAATGGAGTGGGCCCACAGGTAGACCCCCCAAACTCGGAGGGTTATGGCTGTGTGTTACAGTCAGGACTCGCGCCACCTGCAATTGTTAACATGTTAAATGCCACTCTGACAGCGGCATTCACCATGTGCCGGCATGGGATCACAGGTCACCACCGATGGATTGCTATGACAGCCGGGGGTCCATTGAAGACATGTTATTATGAGCTTCAAATGAGACCGTTATTTCTGCTATATACAGTGATGCTGTGGCTTTACGGTATATAAAACAAGTGATTAGACGATCACAGCTTCAAGACCCTCAAGGAGACTAACAAGAACTTTAGAAAAAAAAGCCATGTAGTGGCTAACAAAGGCAACTACCTGCAGGTTGTACCCGACACAGGTCACTGACCGCTCCTGCCAGACATTCAGCTACTCCCTGTCAACAGATCTGCAGTTTCTCTTCCTGATGCCAGGTCGAGACTACTGGGGTCATGATGACTGACAGCCGGCTTCCGCTGCCTTATCGGAAGAAGACGGCTGTCAATCAGAATGACACCAGTAGTCCTGTCAACAGGAAGAGAAACGGCAGCTCTGTTGACAGGGAATAGCTGCATCTCTGGCAGGAGCGGTCAGTGACCGGGTACAACAGGCGGGTAGTTACCTTTGTTAGCAACTACATGGCTTTTTTCTGAAGTCCCGGATATCCACTTTAATGTAGAATTAGTCATAGATTAGGAATTAATATAAACTGTTAGGGCTAGCCGTTGGTGAGCGTGGTCGCCAATTTGTGTCCAAGATAGCGTGCCAACCTCCGCAGTTAGGAAGGGACATCCTAGCGGGAACTTTTAGGGTGAGGTAGGAAACAAATAATTCCATATTTCTCTCGTTAAGCATAAAGCTCTGCATTATCTCTAAATATTATTGTTTTGACCTCTATAGTCTCATGCTTCAATTGGTTTTTGACTATTTTAGTGTTATGATTTAATAAATGTTTATGTTTTAGTGGGATTTTCAATCTGATAAGCTGTGTTTGTTAACCCGTCACTCATTAAGCCTAGTTTTTCCTCAAAAAAATAAAAAAATACATATATGTGGCATCGCTGCATTCAGAAAAGTCCGATGTAACAAAATATAAAAATAATTAACCCTTATCGGTAAATACTAAGTGACAAAAAATTTCAAGAACCCCAAAATAACTATTTTTAGCATAGTTTCCACTGTCCCCCGATGAAGAGATATAGAGAAAATGCTACAACAAGTGATTAAAACATCACATCTATCCCAAAATGGCATCAATAAAAACGTTGCATCCCCCTGAAAACAATCAGGCTATGTTCACACTTTGCGGATTTTGCTGCGGATCCGCAGCGGATTTGACCGCTGCGGATCTGCAGCAGTTTCCCATGAGTTTACAGTACAATGTAAACCTATGGGAAACAAAAAACGCTGTGCACATGCTGCGGAAAAAAACGCGCGGAAACGCAGCGGATTACATTCAGCAGCATGTCACTTCTTTTCTGCGGATTTTCACCTGCTCCAATAGGAAACTGCAGATGAAAATCCGCAGAAGAAACCGCAGTAAGAACCGCGATAAATCCGCAGTAAAAACCGCAACGGGTTTTCACTGCGGATTTTGAAATTCTGCTGCGGAAAAATCCGCAGTGGAATCCGCAAAGTGTGAACTTAGCCTAAGCCATCGACAGAAAAATGAACCTGTTATGCATCTCGGAAAATGGCAACTCAAACCAAAAAAAAAAACTTATGATTTTTTTCACGACTAAAATAATTTTAAAAAAACTGCACGTTTGGTATCGACATAATCGTACTGATGAGCAGAATCACATTGCGAGGTCATTTTTGCCATAAAACGTACACCGTAAAAACAAATTCCCAAAAAATACAATGTCAAAATCACAGGGTTTTGGGTTTTTTTTACAATTCCCCTCACTTGGAAATTTTTCCTCTTTTCCAGTACCCAATGTGGTAAACTGAATGGAGTCATTGAAAAGTACAACTCGTCGAGGAAAAAACAAGCCCATGTAAGTCTATGTGGGTAGAAAAATTAAAAAAAGTTATGGCTCTGGGAAGAAGAGGAAAACAAAAACGTAAAAAAATAACAGAAATTGGCTGTGTCATAAAGGGGTTAAAAAGTGAATAATAAGCAGATTGTAGCATTGAGCTGTCCGAGATTCACATTTAAGGTATCCAGTCACGAAGCCTCTCGCTCCATCAACCTACTGAAATGACGCTAAGGACACCGGCAACTACAGGTTTATACAGCTGGGATCAAGCTGGGGTCAACTACTACAATCCAAACCTGTGATTGATGTTAGGACGATAATAATAATCCACCGGGTTGTCCAGGCGCGAGAATATAGGAGGAGGGATATGGAGGGGGATGTCCTGATGGAAATATTCTTCTTTCTCCGGCTTCTTCAGTAAAACTCTGTCATAGAGAGAAGTCTGAGACCCTCCCATCTCACCAGTGAACGCCAAATACTGGAAATCTGACATTCCTGAAAGCCAGAAAAAAGACAGTTTAGTCAGTCTTCCTGTTTGCCTATTATGCATTCACAATTCTACAGGCTGCAGAGCTCAAATATCCCAGCATTCCCTGTATGATCAGAATCTGCACTGCAAACTGGAATTCTAGGGATCTAATGAGGAATTACTCTCCAAGCAGAATAGTGAGTGCAGCTCTGGAGTATAATACAGGATGTAACTCAGGATCAGTGCAGAATAAGAAATGTAATGTATGTACACAGTGACTACACCAGCAGAATAGTGAGTGCAGCTCTGGAGTATAATACAAGATGTAACTCAGGATCAGTGCAGGATAAGTAATGTAATGTATGTACACAGTGACTACACCAGCAGAATAGTGAGTGCAGCTCTACAGTATAATACAGGATGTAACTCAGGATCAGTGCAGGATAAGTAATGTAATGTATGTACACAGTGACTGCACCAGCAGAATAATGAGTGCAGCTCTGGGGTATAATACAGGATGTAACTCAGGATCAGTACAGGATCAGTAATGTAATGTATGTACACAGTGACAGCAACAGCAGAATAGTGAGTGCAGCTCTGGAGTATAATATAGGATGTAACTCAGGATCAGTAATGTAATGTATGTACACAGTGACTGCACCAGCAGAATAGTGAGTGCAGCTCTGGGGTATAATACAGAATGTAACTCAGGATCAGTAATGTAATGTATGTACACAGTGACTGCACCAGCAGAATAGTGAGTGCAGCTCTGGAGTATAATACAGGATGTAACTCAGGATCAGTAATGTATGTACACAGGGACTGCACCAGCAGAATAGTTAGTGCAGCTCTGGAATATAATACAGGATCAGATGATGGACTGGGATATCAGACACCAGTAATAACACTACCATGAAAAAAATCCACAAACCTTGAAACTTATAGACGGTGCCCACGACCCCCAGAATCTCCATGCTGATGGTTCCCTCTGGTTCTCCAATATCAGGGTGGGATGACTTTTTCTTACGAGTTTTCTTCCTCACCCGCAGGATCATGGTGGTGGTTGGGAAGCGGTTGGCACAAAGAGGGTGGCAGTATGGGTCTTTAGGTCTGAAGTAGAGCTCAAGCCTCTTTGCGGGGTCGGCGTATACCTGTCAGAACATCGTAGAAACATCAGAACTACAAGTGACAGCATGCACTGTTCACTGCCCACAAAGAATTCTGCGAAGTGTAAATATATAACCAAAGATCAGATGGAATGATAGAACACAGTATTATCCTGCATGGGGGACCAGTAATAGTGCAACACCACCTGTAAGATGGAATGAGTGGCAGCACTCACCCGGGACACTCCTTCCTCTCCTCCCAGGGTCAGCAGCATCCTGCCCACGTCCTGCACCAGCCCCGGATACTCTACGCATACCATGGGCTTCTGCTGCCGTGCGAGCGACACTACACCGGAGCCCTCCATGTTTGCGAGGACGAGTCCGTCACTCTCTACCCGCCGTCCTGCTCGTGAGCCTGCACACAAGGTTCCGCAGAACAAAGCGTTACTCATAGCGACCAATCACATGCCGTGATTCATTTTCTAATCCGCGCTGAAACAATGTAAACTCGGATCTTATTGGTTGCTATGGACCACGGAAAAAATGTCCCTTCAGTGTTGTGTTTATCCATGAGGCCTGGTGTAAAATTCCTTTAATCAGGATTTACTGTTACCTGGTCATATACACGAGTATAAAATAGAGTTCCAAGAAAAATGCAATTTTTCTATTAAATACAAAGAAGGCGATGTAAAACATTAAACGAAATGTCATAGGACAGGAATCACGGCAAGTGCCTTAAAAGTAGATATATTACCGCCACACAAACAATAAGTGCCGGATATAGAAATGGCGCCTGTAAGGCTACTTTTACACTTGCGTTGTTAGGCGTACATCGCAATGCTTCGTTTTGAAAGAAAAACCGCATCCTGCAAAGTTGCCCGCAGGATGCGTTTTTTCTCCATTGACTTGCATTAGCGACGCATTGCGACATATGGCCACACGTCGCATCCATCGTGCGACGTATGCGTCGTGTTTTTGGCGGACGCGACGCACAAAAAAAGTTCAATGTAAAGTTTTTTTTGTGTGTCGTGACTGCCATTTTTGACCGCGCATGCGCGGCCAAAACTCCGCCCCTCCTCCCCGCTCATCGCAATGGGCAGCGGATGCGTTGTAAAACTGCATCCACTGCCCACGTTGTGCTACATTTAACACACTGTCCATCGGGCCGACGGTCCCGTGCCGACGCAAATCTGAAAGTAGCCTAAATCAATACAGTTAAATCAATTAACCATGCACATAGCGAGGAACAGGAGTCCAGGAACAAAGATGGAGGTGGTGGTACAATCAGAATAGTATGGCCTAAGCTGTGCACTTGGTATCTACTGCATGGCTGGAATAGTGGGCACCGCGCCCTAACACCCCTACTCGTGTTTCACTTTGCTTCTGTCCGGCCCCTGTTCTCTAAGGCCACGTTCAGACGAGGAGTATTTTACCTCAGTATTTGTAAGCCAGGAGTGGGTGATAATACAGAAGTGGTGACGTGTTTCTATTATACTTTCTCTAGTCACCTTCCACAACGGCATGCGGAGGTTACCTCTTTGCCCTAATGGGGAACAGGAAATACGGAGAGGTTAAAAGCCCCCCCCCCCCCACACTTGCCAGTGTCTTTCCTGCTCCCCATGGGACAGAGAGAGGTTCTGTGTGCTGTGGTGACCGACGACTACAGGACCTGACTGGGCTTTGCCTCTGCTAAAAGCGGGCGGCATGGGTCGTGTCTCACCTCCCCATTCTTGCTGCTCCCGTCGCGCTGCTCTGCGGTGTCCTCAGGACCTCCTCCTGGCCTTCCCGCACCCCCTTGAGGGTAAAGCAGGCCAGTGATCCCGACCGGAGTCCTCTCTGAGCTCTCCGGTCTCCTCTCCCTCTGCCGGTGTCCAGGAAGTGATCGTGCGCGTCACTTCCGGTTTATTCTGCTGCTGAACGCAGCACTTCCGCCGGCGGCGCCTCGTGCAGGACGCCGTTCCCATACCTCCCAACTTTTGAGGAAGGGAAAGAGGGACAAAGTTAGTGGCGCGCACAGCGCGCCGCGGCAAATTTTAGCCACACCTCTGACCACACCCATTTCACAACTAGTCACGCCCCAACCACACCCATTTAGCACTTCTGATCACAATGTTTCGTAAACAATAATTATAAAGAAAAAAAATATGGCCACACAGTGCTCCATACTGTATAATGGCCACACATGATGCTCCATACTGTATAATGGCTCCACATGATGCTCCATACTGTATAATGGCCCCACATGTTGCTCCATACTGTATAATGGCCCCAAATGATTCTGCGTACAGTGTACTGGCCCCACGTGATGCTACATACTGTATAATGGCCACACATGACGCTCTATACTGTATAATGGCCCCAAATGATGCTGCGTACAGTGCACTGGCCCCACGTGATGCTCCATAAAATATAATGGGCCTACATGATGCTGCATACTGTATAATGGCCACACATGATGCTCCATACTGTATAATTGCCCTAAATGATGCTGCGTACAGTGTACTAGGCCTCACGTGATGCTCCATTCAGTATAATGGGCCCACATGATGCTGCATACTGTATAATGGCCACACATGATGCTCCATACTGTATAATGGCCCCAAATGATGCTGCGTACAGTGTACTGGCCCCACGTGATGCTCCATACAGTATAATGGGCCCACATGATGCTGCATACTGTATAATGGCCACACATGATGTTCCAGACTGTATATTGGCCACACAGTGCTCCATACTGTATAATGGCCACACATGATGCTCCATACTGTATAATGGCTACACATGATGCTCCATACTGTATAATGACCACACATGATGCTCCATACTGTATAATGGCCACATTATGCTCCATACTGTATAATAGCCCCACATGATGCTTCGTACTGTATAATGGCCACACATGATGCTGCATACTGTATAATGGCCACACATGATGCTCCATACTGTATAATGGCCACATATGATGCTCCTTACTGTATAATGGCTCCACATGATGCTCCATACTGTATAATGGCCACACAATGCCCCATACTGTATAATGGCCACACATAATGCTCCATAATGTATTAATGGCCACATTATGCTCCATAATTTATAATGGCCCCATATGATGCTGCGTACAGTATACTTGCCCCATGTGATGGTCCATACAGTATAATGGCCCCACACGATGCTCCATACAGTATAATGGCCCCACACAATGCTGGGCACAGTATAATGGCCACACATGGTTACCCCACCCCTATCATTGCCTTCTCCATCACTACACACACACACACCTTTCACCGCGCACCCTCGCAGTAGCCGGCAGCTTCCACTCCCACGGCGCTGAATGGTGTCATCCAGCTGCGCCGCTGACTGCTCACGTCGCTGCAGCTGTGATACGCCACTGATAAAGACCTCTCCATGTCTCCTGTGCCAGTCAGTGTCAGAGCGAGGAGCAATATCTGCTGATCCGACACAGCCAGCGTCCGCTCCATACACCTCCTACACACACGACTCTGCTCCATACAACTTGCACATGCGGCTCCGCTCCGTACACTTCTTACACATGCGACTCCGCTCCATACACCTCGTACACACACGGCTCCGCTCCGTACACCTCATACACACACGGCTCCTCCCCATACACCTCATACACACACGGCTCCTCCCCATGCACCTCGTACACACACGGCTCCTCCCCATACACCTCGTACACACACGGCTCTGCTCCGTACACCTCGTACACACATGCTCCGTACACCTCGTACACACACGGCTCCGCTCCGTACACCTCATACACACATGGCTCCTCTCCATACATCTCGTACACACACGGCTCCACTCCGTACACCTCGTACACACACGGCTCCGCTCCATACACCTCATACACGCACGGCTCCACTCCGTACACCTCGTACACACACGACTGCGCTCCATACACCTTGCACATGCGGCTCTGCTCCGTACACCTCGTACACACACGGCTCCGCTCCGTACACTTCATACACACAGCTCCGCTCCGTATACCTCGTACACACACGGCTCCGCTCCGTACACCTCGTACACACACGGCTCCGCTCCATACACATTGCACACGCTGCTCCGCTCCGTATACCTTGTACACACATGGCTCTGCTTCGCACACCTCGTACACATGTGGCTCCGCTCTGTACACCTCATACACACACGACTCTGCTCCATACACCTTTCACACTCTGCTCCGACCCGCACACCTCTTACACACATGGCTCCGCTCCGTACACGTCTTACACACACGACTCTGCTCCATACACCTTTCACACGCTGCTCCGCTCGTCACCCGGTCCGTGACCCTGCTAGGGGGCGCCCAATGGAAGGGTAGTGAAAGTTGTTAGGTGTTTGTGACGCCACCTGTGGTGTTCGGTCAGGGCGACCGACGCTGCTTGGGGTCCGCTGGGGTGATGTGATGGCAGCTAGATGGTATACCTTCCCACAGGTGAAGTGAATCCCCAGGGCTTCCCAGTGGTGTAGGTGGCGATGGTGTGAGGCGCAGTTAATAACGAGGACAAAGGGTTGCAGTCTCTTTACCTCTTTACTGGTGACTTCAGGATCCTCAATCCGGAGCACTGTTAACAGGGCTGTCTGAGACCGGCCGGTCCGAAGGCACATCCAGAGTTCCCTTTGCAGGTGGAAATCAGTGCCTACCACTAGCGCCTGTTTGTTGTAGTCCTTCCCTGCTGAGCATTCGGGATAGTCCTCACAACTGTCGTTTCTGTTCTGATGTTCTGCTTCGTCCCCCAGTTATGGCTAGGATGCACCCTCATGACGGGAAGGCTCGGAGCTATTCTGGGACCCTAGAGATGTCCCTCTCCACGCTTGCCCCCTATGTCTGCTTAGGTGATGTATGTTAGACAGCCAACCTATAATCAACTGTCCTGCCTCTGTTTGAAGTAATGCTTGGAGTCATTTAATTCCTTGGCGTTCTGGCCACCGGCTACGCGCCTCAGTAGGATGTTGCCGATCTCGGGGCACGACTCCTACTGGTTCTCCTTTGTGCTTTGATCTCGTTTCTCACTTCTCCACAATATACTTCGCTTCGTGTCCTTTCTTTAAATGCCGCCGCAAGGTAGTGCAGGCGCGGCTCTGTAACGATCTGTCCTTGTCGCTAAGTCACTGCCAGGTTCCCACGCCTGACAGGGACCCCTCTGACTCTTCCCCGCAACACCCTCTGCCACGGGATGTTGCCTGGACCAAACCCAGTCAGCTTCTGACTAACTTCCTATCCAACCCCTATTTTTACCAAAGTGTGAGGAGTGGCCTAATAAATAGAACCTTTTGCTCCCCCTGGTGGCCGGAGTGTGAAATGTAGTGTGTGACTGTGATACCTGGTCAGGTGAACTCCTTTAGTGCCATCAGACGTACCATCACTCCCCTTAGTGGCAGAGCGACATTACTGCACCGACCAGGTCTCTGGGGCGCTGCATACACACGCGGCTGTGCTCTGTACACCTCGTATACACGGCTCCGCTCCATACACCTTTCACACGCTGCTCCGCTCCGTACACCTTGTACACACGCGGCTCTGCTACATCCACACTGTAAACACCTCCTGACCTCACACTTACGCTTACCCTCGTCCGACGCCATGACAACCAGCAGAGTCCTGTACACGGAGGTCCTCCCGATCATGTGACCCCCTGACTCCTCCCATCCTGTGACCTCATCACAGGTCCTGTGCGCACAGAGCAGCCAATATGTGGTGTGCTGCTCAGCGGGTGCAGGGACTCAGGGAGCTGACCGGGTGATATTACACACCTCCCAACCAGTGCGGGACAACTAATGTCCTGCCTGGGATCGCTGGGCTGACTGTCAAAATCGGGACAGTCCCGCTGGATCCGGGATGGTTGGGAGGTATGCGTTCCTCTACCCCAGGACCAGGAGGGGAGGAGGGAAGTAACCTTCGCTGGGGGCAGGGACCTTCTGTCCGATATAAAACCTGCCTGAAAATGTTGCAAGTAAGACTGTCCTGATGGAAGGCAACACCTGCCCTGCGCCTGCAGAGCCCAGCGCTGCCCCTGCCACAGTAAGTGTTGCAGGCACGGGGGTCCTTAGATAGATAATCTAGGGGTTTTTTGTTTATCTGGCTACTCTCCCTATCGTTCCAGGGAGACAAGTCTACCCCTACGACTTCTATGAAGAAAAAATGTGCCATCTGCAATATTAAAATTGCCCTCGTTATGGGATAAAAAAACTCTGCCAATCATGTCCTGACAAAATAGTCAGAGCAGAGCAGCCTTCCCTCTTGGAAGAATTCTGCTCACTAGTTAAGCAAGAGGTGCAGTCTTCCCTGGCGGCCTTTACCCCTCCACCCCCACCACCACTTTCTCCAGCAAAGAAAAGAAAGATTCAGGTTGAGGATTCTGAGTCTGAATCAGACCTCTCCTATGCCTCATCCTCAGGTAGACGGGAGGAACCCATGTCTCCCATAACCTCTGAAACCAGAAAATATCTTTTTTCCTCTAATTGGATTGAGGATCTAGTATCTGCCATATGCAGCACTATGGGGCTGGAGGAGGAGTCAGAACCACAGCCCATTCAGGACCAGATGTTTGGTGGAATAACCAAGGGGAAACGTGTAGGATTCCCGGTACACTCTAATATAACTGACATGATTAATCAAGAGTGGGAACTGCCAGAAAAATGCCTCAGCATTCCCTCTGAGAAGAAGTACAGATTCCGCTTAGAAGGGGATTCAGTCAAATGGGACATTCCCAAGGTCGACACACAAGTGGCAAGAGTTGCAAAAAGAACAGCCCTTCCATTTGAAGATTCCTCACAGCTGAAGGATCAAATGGACAGGAAAATCGAAAGTCTATTGAAAAAATCCTGGGAGACTTCTACGGTAGCCTTAAAAGCCAATATCGCTTCGATCTGTGTAGCTAGAGCCCTCTTCCGCTGGTTAGGGGAGCTAGAGTTCCATATATCTCAAGGTACTTCTAGGGGTGAACTGCTGGACTCTCTACCCAGCCTTCTTAGAGCTACTGTTTTTTGGCAGATGCCTCCATAGAGACCGTCAGAATTGCCGCTAGCTCTCTAGTACAAACTAATTTAGCTAGAAGAGCTCTTTGGCTCAAGATGTGGTCTGGGGATATCACCTCCAAAGCCAAATTATGTGCTATACCATTTAAAGGTGACTATGTCTTTGGGCCTTCTCTAGACAAGATCTTGGAAAAGGCAACACAAGAAAAACGCTCTTTCAGAACAAAAAAAAACCCTAAGAAAAGTTTTTTTCGTCCCTCACAGCCCCAAACCTCTCAAAGAGGAAAAGGCAAGTCTGGGAGGTGGAGCTATCCGAAGGGCGGAGGGAAAAATATCCTTATCCCCCAACAACAGCAGTCCCAACAGGAAAAGCGGTGACTTCGACCCAGTGGGGGGGGGACTCTCAAATTTTTTCCATCAGTGGCAAAATGTCACCAGTTGCCCCTGGGTCCTCAATGTTATCAAAGAGGGCCTGTTGATAGAGTTCATTTCCTCCCCTCCACGGGGTCTAAAGGTCACCTCCCTTCCCTCCCTAAGAGACCAAACAATATTGCTAGCAGGTCTTAGAGATTTAACAAAATCAAATGTGATATCTCGAGTTCCGGAATCAGAAAGAGGTCTGGGACATTACTCCCGACTATTTCTGGTACCCAAGCCTTCAGGCGAGTCTCGTATCATCATAGATCTGAAAGGACTCAACCAGCATGTGAAATACCGAAGGTTCAAAATGGAATCGGTAAAAACTGCAATTTCTTTGATAAGTCCTCACTCCTTCATGTCAACTATCGACCGAAAGGATGCATACTTTCATATTTCGAGTCACCCAAAACACCGAAAATATCTCAAGTTTGCGGTACAAGGGAAACATCTGATAGAACATTATCAATTCAACTTCCTTCCGTTTGGAATCTCCTCTGCACCAAGAGTTTTTTTCCAAGATATTGGCGGAGGTAGCATCCTTTATCCGGAATCAAGGCATCTGTATAGTGCCTTATCTGGACGACCTGCTAATAGTAGCCTCCACCAAAGCGATACTAGAGTCTCATGTATCGAAGACTCTCAATGCTCTAACATCCCTAGGGTGGGTCCCGAATCTGAAGAAATCCCAGCTACGGCCCTCCAAATCCAGGAAGTTCCTGGGAGTCCTCCTAAACTCCGCAAAGCAAATGTCTTTTCTTCCAGAGGACCACCTTCTAACCTTGGTAACAAAGGTCAAAACATTCAGAGACATAAGATCTCTCATGCTCAGGGAAGGCATGTCACTTCTAGGTTCCATGACAGCCTGTATCCAATCAGTACCCTGGGCTCAGGCCCACTCCAGAATCCTTCAGGCGCATATTCTGCAGAATTAGAACAGCCATCCCAACTTATTAAACAAAAGACTATACACGCCGGGTCAAGTTAAAGCCTCCCTAGCATGGTGGATAAACCTGAAAAATCTTCAAAAAGCGGTCAGTTGGACTCAGGTCCCGTTGACTACAATTACAACAGATGCCAGCAAGAGAGGCTGGGGAACCATGATAAACAATACCCCCTCCCAAGGACTCTGGGACCTGGCAACGAGGAGGAAGTCATCCAACTACAGAGAACTAAAAACTGTAGAGGAGGCCTTTCTAGCAGGGGGTCAACTTATCAGGGGACATCACGTTCGAATATATTCGGACAATATGACTGCAGTTGCTCACATCAGACACCAGGGCAGTACGAAAAACAACAATTTAAGGAACATATCTACCCGAATATGCTCCTGGGCAGAGAGATACCTACTGTCTTTGACGGCAGTTCACCAGAAAGGCTCTTCCAACACCCAGGCAGACTATCTGAGTCGCAAGGATATACAGCCGGGAGAATGGAACCTGAGCAACCGGAGCTTCAAGATGCTCGTAGACAGGTGGAGTCTACCAGAAATCGACCTTGTCGCATCTCGCCAAAACACGCAGGTCAAAGCCTTCTTCTCCCTAAACCCCAGGGACGGCTCCAGAGGGGTAGATACTCTAGCCCAGAGGTGGAATTTTCGCCTGGCCTATGCGTTCCCACCGATCCCAATTTTAGCAAAGGGCTTACGGAAAATCTGAGAAGAACAAACACCAATTATATTGGTAGCCCCGTTGTGGCCAAAAAGGAGGTGGTGCAACCTGATTATCGACCTACGAGTAGACGGCCCGGTCCAGTTACCATTAGGAAACGACCTTCTCTCGCAGGGACCCATTCATCACCTGGATCCCCACAAATGGAATCTGGCGGCATGGTTACTGAAGCCCAGGTGCTGAGAGCTAAAGGGCTATCAGACTCAATGGTTGCTACACTTCAAAAAAAAATTCATCTTTCTGTCTTCCTGAACTACCAGATCCCCTCAATCTGAATTTGTTGCAAATTCTTGATTTTCTACAAAAATGCTTAGAAATAGGCCTCAGGCCTAGCACTTTAAAAGTCCAGGTCCCCGCCCTCAGTTCTATTTTTGACCAGGATCTGGCAGGTCATCGCTGGATTAAGAGGTTCATGACGTCAGCCTCCAGAATGAACCCTAAAACACAATCGTTGGTGCCCCTATGGGACCTTAATTTAGTATTGCAGGGGCTTACAGGTCCACCCTTTGAACCTTTATCCTCCTGTTCTCCACAAAATCTCATTTACAAGACAATTTTTCTGGTGGCTATAATCTCGGCAAGAAGAGTAGGAGAACTCCAGGCCCTGTCAATGAGAGAGCCCTACTTGTCTATTAGGGATGACTCCATAGTACTACGTCTCGACCCCTCCATTCTTCCAAAAGTAGTCTCAGAATTCCATCACTCACAGGAAATTGTCCTACCTTCCTTCTGCCAAAATCCAGCAAATCCAAAAGAAGAAAGTTTTCATACTCTTGACGTCAGACGTGTTGTAAAATACTACTTAGAGCAAACCTGCTCTTATAGAATTGATCAAAATCTATTTGTCCATCCCTCCGGACAAAATAAAGGGAAAAAGTAGCAAAAAGCACTATTGCTAGCTGGATCAAGAAAGCTCTAGCAGAAGCATATCTTGCTCAAAAAAAAAAAAAACCCCAGTGGGGAATAAGACCCACTCGACCAGATCCACTTCAGTCTCCTGGGCAGAAAGAGCAGGCGCCTCCGCGGAACAGATCTGCAGGGCAGCTACGTGGGCTTCTTTGCATACTTTCTCCAAACATTATAGATTGAACATATTGCCCAACAAACATTTAGTCATCGGCTGGAAAGTTCTCCAGGCTGTTGTCCCTCCCTAGTGCCAAATTAGTTGGTATTCCTCCGTATGTCGTCATGGAAGGTGACTAGAGAAAATAGAATTAGACTTACCGGTAATTCGTTTTCTAGGAACCTTTCACGACGGCGATAATTCCCTCCCTATACTCCTGGATAAAAATCTGTGATTCAAGGTAAACCGGTGCTATGGTTTTCAATTATAAGTCCCTGGCAAGTGGGAGGTGGGAGGGCCTTTTAACCTCTCCGTATTTCCTGTTCCCCATTAGGGCAAAGAGGCAACCTTCGTATGCCGTCGTGGAAGGTTCCTAGAAACCGAATTACCGGTAAGTCTAATTCTATTTTTCCACTGATTGTTCCTCTCCTGGTTTTACTGAGGTAAAAAAAAAACCTCACCTAATACTGACGTGTGAATGTGGCCTCAGGTATATTTGTTTTAATGTTTTATATGAATTTAATTTAAAAAAAAAAAACCTTTTTTTTTTTAATCTCTATTTACTTCTCTTTTTTTCTGGGACTTCTTCTCCTTTCCCGGGTTATGGTGATATTTGTTTGTGATTTACGTGTACCTTTTTCTGAATTTCAGTTCGTTGTGGCATGCATTAAGCAGTGAGGTCTTCACCGCGGTAACAAAATCTTTATACAACCAAGGACGAGATCTTCGATAACCGATATTGCTCATTTTCGTAAAGAGCCAGCGGGGGGCATCATATCCTAAGAAAACAAATAGTCTGCACTCCACAGAAACGTCTACAGAAGCTTCAATTTTATAACCTCAATTTCAATTACAGATTTTTGCTGGGATTAATAAAATTACAAGTGAGGAACCATTGGCTTGCAGAACACAGAGGTGCCAGTTACGACAGTCTGTATTCTGCTGGATGTGATAAGATGTTTATGGGATTTTTATTGACGTACTACAGAATTCTATCACTGGCCACCGTGCCTGCTCCGTAGGGGCTGCGGGAGTTAGGACGTCACTGCATCAGTACTTCAGTGGTAGTTGAAGAGGCTGCTATGAGGTCTCTGGAGAAACCACAGCCTCTTTGCAGACTGATAGGCCTCTGTTTTAATAGATAGGAGGTACGTGATCTCCACGGGTGCTGCAGTGTCAGTCATCAGGCACCAGGACAACCTATTGCATCTGCATACGAGTGTGGTGCTGATAATCATCGCGGGGCCAGCACAAGGATTTTGCGGGCCCTTGACTGCTAGAGTCCCACGGGGCCCTTTTTTGCTTTTGATTTTTTTCCTGCCCGACTTCCAATAGCTATAACTTTTTCGCCCAATAAAGTTCTATTAGGTCTTGTTTGTTTTTTTTGTTCCTTTATAGTCCCATCTATTTATTCATCTATTTTTAGTAAGGCAAAGTGACCAATAAACAGCAATTCTGCCATTTCGATTTATGTTATTTATATTTTTTCATTTTAGCATATGAGATAAATATCATAGTTTATTGGTTCCTACAGTTAGACACGTGGATTTTACAAAATATATATAGATTTTTTTCCTTTCTTAGATTTAATAACATTCTAGTAAAAAGTAAAACACTAGAATATTGTTTTTAAATTTAGCGCTCTCCTATGAAACTGGGCCATAGCTGTGTAAATACATGGCAGACACGGGGGTCCTCAGTCGGCCCTTGGCTGCCATGATAGGCCAACTTGTGATTCTACTGATAAAGAAATCAGCTGGACTTCGAAATGTGTAGAGATTAAACTGCAATACTTATAATGATTCATTTTCTGGACATTCCCATTCATTGAGATGCCAGCAGTGCAGCATAACCGTCTCTCCACACTATTTGATGACAAAGTCATCAGCACTTTGTTTCCAACTTCTTAACCCTGCTGTTGTCTTCGGTCAAAAAAGACCGACCTTGAACTTCAATATTCTTTAAAATATTCAAGATGCGGCTCTGAAACCTATGGCCGACCGACCCATCTTCATTTAAGTCAATCAACCACAAGTTTCAGAACCGCATCTTGAACACCCCAAAAAATACCAAAGTTCAAAATCGGTCTCCCCAGACTGAAGACAGCAGCAGGGTTAAATGAAGCTGCCACAAATCAGCATCTACGGTGTTAAACTGCTGCAATCAGAGCTAGCTGCGATCATAGACGGGTACTGGCTGTACAACACTGCCGGCTCCAGTGCTGTCAGTTTTTGACATGTAGTGCACTCAGGAATGAGTGAGCACTTGCCAGGTGCAAAAACTAGCCCTTATTCAGCAAGTGAAAGAAGCCTATTTTTTCTTTTTTTACACTTCTTTTTCTCTAAATGCAGAAAGCTGAAAGTCCCCCCTCAAAAAAAGGAAAAAATTAACAGTAATGTCCTTGGAGATGGAGAGCCATAGATATAGAATGTAACACCCTGTGCTACGAGACTGGCATTAATAAGGAAATTTTGACGCTCAATGTCAGTAGGAGGCAAGAAAGCCTTCATGATTTTCCAGCACATTTCTCACGTGGGATTGGAAATACAGTGACTGCTGAGATGTTATCCTGTTAAGAAGCAGAAGAACCATTTTAGAAGTGACGAGAAGTGTCAATTTTGAAAAGGAAGGAGAGCTCAGTGTGGTTGATAGTGGATGGCGGCTTTCGTTATCAGTGCCTCCCAGTATCCCATGAGGAGACTACACCCCATCCTCACCCAATTACTCAGCAAGTTTTGCCTGCTGCAAAACACAAGGGTGAACAAATCTCACAGTCTGAAACGACCGCTGCAAAATCTACAGACGTTAAGAAATTAGTATGTGAACCCCCAAAAATCTATATCCTATGCAAAGGGAAATTGGGGATAACTTCCAAATAACTACAACCAGGTTTTTGCACAGTGATTGAAGTTTAATGGTTTGCCCATGTGTATGGGGGCCACCCGACTCTCTCCCTAGATCATCTGCCCGGGGAGAGACCGAAATCCCCCTTCCCTTATAGACGGTCAGCCAATGCCACCTGTTTGGATGACTTTTAGCCCCTTAAGCATCTGGCAAGTTTTCATCATTTTTTTTTTTTTTTGCACTATTGTTGTTTATTCCCCTTTTTTGCCTCGATAGCCATTGTGAGGCTTGTTTTTGCAGGACAAGTTGTAGTTTTGATTTACAGGATTCATTTAACCATATAATGTACTGAAAAAATGGAGAAAAAAATTCAAGATAGGTGAAATGGTGAAAAAAAAAATCCATCTTTTTTTTTTTATTATGTTTATTGGGCAGTAAAAATGACCCGATAATATGATTCCCCACCTTGGTACGATTATGGCAATAACAAATTTGTATAGTCTTCTTTTAATTATTATTTATTTAGTAGATACAAAAAAATCAGATTGTAATAAAAACTATTTTTGGTTTGTGTCACCATTTCTTAGACTTTTTTTATTTTTCCGTCCTTGGAGCTGTGTCAGAGCTTGTTTTTGCACCCTGAGCTGACGTTTTTATGAAGACCATTTTGGTATAGATACGACGTTGTAACCACTTTTTATTCAATCCTTTTTTTTTTAGAGATCTGGAATGGGATTTCTGCTGCTTGGACTTTCTTTCTTACGGTGTTCACGTCCTGTGTTATATTTCAATAGATCAGACTTTTACGGTCAGCAGCAATAGCAAATGTGTAAATTTCTTTTCTTCCCTTTTTTTAATTTACAGTGAGCTTTGGGAGATATGGGGTGATTCAGACTTTTACTTTTTTTATATATATTTTTAAAAGAAGCTATTTTTTCCTTATCCATGGATTATAAAGAGCTTACAAAATTGTAAAATCCAGAGATTCGTTTAATCTGACATTTGATAATCCGGAAAATCTGATCCAATATTGATTGAAGAAAGTGAAGTCTTTGCTAAAATTAACCCTTTACAGCCATATCATAACGTGTCCTAACAATCTTCCCCCCCCCCCCCCTTCACCCTCTTCCACCCACTTCTGCCTTGTGATTGACTGCTCATTACCCAATGTCTTTGTGGCTTTATATTTTAAGCTTTCTTATTTTTGCTGCCAGGAAATGGTTAATATCTCCAGCACCCAGCGATCCTTTATTTCCCCTGGCCTGGATCATTTGCGCCCAACTTCTCTTGGAGTCCTCGTGTTCCTAAAAGATAAACTCTGAGAAGCACCAGCCGACCACAGCCTAAAATCCCGGGGAGATAACCGAGATATTTTTACATTTCCCTTTAGTTGTTTTATTGGGATTTTGTCATTCAGCTGTGTGTTTGTATATATAGGCAGGAGATGCCCAGGTTATACCAGCTGTAGATATATACAGGTGCATCTCGCAGAATTAGAATATCATCAAAAAGTTAATTTATTTCAGTTCTTCAATACAAAAAGTGAAACTCGTGTATTATATAGAGTCATTACAGACAGAGTGATCTATTTCACGTGTTTATTTCTGTTAATGTTGATGATTATGGCTTACAGCCAATGAAAACCCAAAAGTCATTATCTCAGTAAATTAGAATAGTTTATAACACCAGCTTAAAAAAATGATTTTAACATCAGAAATGTTGGCCTACTGAAATGTATGTTCAGTAAATGCACTCAGTACTTGGTCGGGGCTCCTTTTGCATCAATTACTGCATCAATGCGGCGTGGCATGGAGGCTCAGCCTGTGGCACTGCTGAGGGGTTATGGAAGCCCAGGTTGCTTTGATAGCAGCCTTCAGCTCATCTGCATTGTTGGGTCTGGGGTGTCTCACCTTCCTCTTGACAATACCCCATAGATTAAGGTCAGACGAGTTTGCTGCCAATCAAGCACAGTGATACTGTTGGTTGTAAACCAGGTATTGGTACTTTTGGCAGCGTGGACAGGTGCCAAGTCCTGCTGGAGAATGAAATTTCCATCTCCAAAAAGCTTCTCGGCAGAGGGAAGCATGAAGTGCTCTAAAATTACCTAGTAGACGGCTGCGCTGAATTTGGTCTTGATAAAACACAGTGGACCTACACCAGCAGATGACATGGCTCCCAAACCATCACTGATTGTGTAAACTTCACACTAGACCTCAAGCAGCTTGGATTGTGGCCTCTCCACTCTTCCTCCAGACTCTGGAACCTTGATTTCCAAGGTCTAGTGTGAAGTTTCCACAATCAGTGGTGGTTTGGGGAGCCATGTCATCTGCTGGTGTAGGTCCACTGTGTTTCATCAAGACCAAAGTCAGCGCAGCCATCTACCAGGAAATTTTAGAGCACTTCATGCTTCCCTCTGCCGACAAGCTTTTCGGAGACGGAAATGTCATTCTCCAGCAGGACTTGGCACCTGTCCACACTGCCAAAAGTACCAATACCTGGTTTACAAACAACAGTATCACTGTGCTTGATTGGCAGCAAACTCGCCTGACCTTAGCCCCATAGAGAATCTATGGCGTATTGTCAAAAGGAAGATGAGACCCCAGACCCAACAATGCAGATGAGCTGAAGGCTGCTATCAAAGCAACCTGGGCTTCCATAACACCTCAGCAGTGCCACAGGCTGATCGCCTCCATGCCACGCCGCATTGATGCAGTAATTGATGCAAATGGAGCTCCAACCAAGTATTGAGTGCATTTACTGAACATACATTTCAGTAGGCCAACATTTCAGATTTTAAAATCATTTTTCAAGCTGGTGTTAGAAAGTATTCTAATTTTCTGAGATAATGACTTTTGGGTTTTCATTGGCTGCAAGCCATAATCATCAACATTAACAGATATCAACACGTGAAATAGATCACTCTGTCTGTAATGACTTTATATAATATATGGGATTCACTTTTTGTATTGAAGAACTGAAATAAATTAACTTTTTGATGATATTCTAATTTTGTGAGATGCACCTGTACTTATATTCAGGAGATGCTCAGGTTATACCAGCTGTACATATATAATTATATGCAGGAAATGCCCAAGTTTTACCAACTGTACAGTATATACAGGAGATGTCCAGGTTATACCAGCTGTACATATATAATTTTTATACACGAGATGGCCGCAAGGTTATACCAGCTGTTCATATATAATTATATACAAGAGATGCTCAGGTTATACCAGCTGTACATATATAATTATATGTAGGAGATGCTCAGGTTATACCAGCTGTACATATATAATTATATGTAGGAGATGTCCAGGTTATACTGGCTGTATATACAGTGGGTACGGAAAGTATTCATACCCTTTTAATTTTTTTCACTCTTTCACTGCAGCCATTTGGTAAATTCAAAGAAAGTTCATTTTTTTCTCATTAATGTACACTCTGCACCCCATGTTGACTGAAAAAAACAGAAATGTAGAAATTTTTGCAAATGTATTAAAAAAGAAAAACTGATATATCTCATGGTCATAAGTATTCAGACCCTTTGCTCAGCATGGAGTAGAAGCACCTTTTGAGCTAGTACAGCCACCAGTCTTCTTGGAATGATGCAACAAGTTTTTCACACCTGGATTTGGGGATCTTCTGCCATTCTTCCTTGCAGATCCTCTCCAGTTCTGTCAGGTTGGATGGTGAACGTTGGTGGACAGCCATTTTCAGGTCTCTCCAGAGATGCTTAATTGGGTTTAGGTCAGGGCTCTGGCTGGGCCAGTCAAGAGTGGTCAAAGAGTTGTTCTGAAGCCACTACTTTGTTATTTTAGCTGTGTGCTTAAAGTCATTGTCTTGCTGGAAGGTGAACCTTTAGCCAAGTCTCCAGAGCATTCTAGAATAGGTTTTCATCCAGGATATCTTATCTCTGTACTTGGCTGCATTCATGTTTTCTTCAATGGCAACCAGTCGTCCTGTCCCTACAGCTGAAAAACACCCCCATAGCATGATGCTGCCACCACCATGCTTCACTGTTGGGATTGTATTGGGCAGGTGATGAGCAGTGCCTGGTTTACTCTACACATACCACTTAGAATTATCACCAAAAAGGTCTATCTTCGTCTCATTAGACTAGAGAATTTTATTTCTCATAGTCTGTAAGTCCTTCATGTGTTTTTTAGCAAACTCTATGCAGGCTTTCCTATGTCTTGCACTGAGGAGAGGCTTCCGTCAGTCCACTCTGCTATTGTCGGGGTCGTCACGACAATATCCTTCCTTCACCAGTCATTCCAAATTAGATTATGTGAGCATTGGTACCGCATAAGAATGAGTCAGACAAAGGCTGGTTCAAACTCAGTGCATGCTCGTGTGTCTACAAGGTGTAGCAACGTCACAGCAACTGAACTCTTTATTTCCTATACACAACATTATATGGTCCATTGGGGGAAGGTGTGCAGAGGGCGGGGTTAGGCAGGGTTTAAGCAATATGTCTAGTATTCAGTCTTTCTGGTTGGTCCTGACGTCATCTGATGGATCCTCCTTTCTCCACGTCACTTTAAGTTTCGACTTCAACAGAAATGATACTTTAGCTTCTGGAATGCGAAACTTGCTTCTCATCAGAAGCAGAACTAGGGCAAAGGTGAATACTGGCAGCCATGTTAAATACAGTTACATTTGCATTAGCAAGCAAAGGGAAAAAAACTTATTGTTTCACAGCATAAGAAAATATAAAAGTACAAAAGTGTATAAAGATATATATTTTCACCTTGACAATCCCCCCTAAACACTAAGTTTTTTCCTAAAAAGAAAGATCCTTCGAGACTGTCCATGTGATGGGGAAAGGGGAGGTGGATTTCTTCATCCAGCCACCTCAGAAGCTCTCCCCTTTTGGGAGGCCTCCAGGCAGCTGAACCCTTCACTAGCTTCACATGGAGTTCTCCCGCTGTCCCTAAACTAAATCTCTTAGCAAGATCTGAGAATAAGGGGTTTTGTCTAATTTCTTAAGGGGGACATACTTAGGGATCTCCCCTGGATCAGTGCCATCGTACTCTGGTGGGTCTACTTCTTGGTTGAGGAAGGTGCCAGTCGGAGTTGCCTCAGTGATAACCTTTTTATACAGGGGAATAACACAACAGAGGATTATCGATCCAACTACAAGAAGGGCAATCAGTACCAGACAAGCTTGTTGAAGAAATCCTTTGAGCCCACCCAACCAGCCGGAAAAGAAATATGTGTCTACTCCAGCATTAGTTTTTAATTCTGCTGCTAACCCATTTATCTTTTTAAGGGCTATCATGGTCTTTCCATTTACCCCAGAGTTCTGACGGATATAGGTACAACATTCCTCTCCCACCATCCCACAGACTCCTCCTTTCTCAGCTAAGATCATATCAAGGGCTAATCGATTTTGGAGGGTCATTCTAGTGTTAGGGCCCAATTCCTCAACTATACCCTGGAAAGCATCACAGATAAAATTGACAAACCTTTATTCACTGTAATATATGTCACCTGTGGGATTATGGAAGCAAAGCCAGCATAGATCTGGTTCTGGGCTTTAAATTGGTCAGGCACCCCCTCGGCACTCCAATAGCATCAACATATACTAATGGATCTTCTTCATAAATCATGTGGAGCTGATCGAGACTTCTCCTCTTTCTGGTATATTCATCAGGTGTCTCTGGATCCCAAGGTAAAATCTTGAACTGCATAGCTAGTTTAACAAGGGTGCATTGACCTGTCCAGGCATTAGGCAACCTAGAAGGGAGCTTACCATCTCCACATAACCAATAAATATCGTACACATACTGTGTATGATTAGCTAGCAAGTCAGTATCTAGGGAACTGTTCTCTTTGCAGAAACCTGTCTCGAAGACCCCTACTGGTGTACCTGTAGTGTCGTGGGAATTATAGCAGGTATAATTATCAGCTAATACGGTTATTCCTCCTGGGACCTTTAGTTTGGGTGCTTCATGAATTAGTGGGACATAATCTGAGCAATCAGTGGACTTTAGACCCTTCAACAGATTCATAACACAGGCAGTGGTATTGTCATCAGGGAAAAAAACAATGCATGTGTGTATAGATGTGTATTCGCTGCAGCACAAGCAACACATCCTACAGAGATATTCTGGACTCTTACCCATTCTAACCATAAATTTTTCCTTGGGGCTGTTTGTATTTCTATGGAGAAGACTTCTAACACATATATAATACTGGATGATTCCCTCTACCACCCGTTGAGTCTCGGGGCACTTGACTACATCGCAGAAATCAAATCGCCAGATATTTACCGGGGCCGTTAGGTTTACCCAGAGAATGGTGGCATCGGGATTCTTATTTACAATAGGGGCCGAAAAGGGTAGGGGCGAGGATAGCCCCTGGCCCTAGGACCAAAAACAACAACAACATTTTTCTTTAATCACTGCTGCGACTAAGCGCTGGTCCGGTCTCTTTTACAGTGTGAAGCGTCGATCCAGGTGCTCTTTGCTTCAAGTTTTACTGACATAGGAGTGATGAGGAAGACTTGGTAGGGACCGTTGTACAAGGGTTCTAGTCCATGCTTTCTGACATGGCTTTTCACGACCATAAGACCACCAGGCTTCAAACTGTGACAAGTGTCGGTTTCTGCTGAATTTGGAAGGGAAGAAGAAACTAAAACATGGGTGTTAGCAACATTTTTACTAAGCTGAATAACATATTGAACAGCACGATCAGTTTCTTCTGACAACTACTGAGACTGAAATTTGCAACTGAGGGCCTAGCACCAAACAATATTTCATTAGGGGACAGGCCATGTTTTGCAATAGGGGTAGTACGAATATATAAGAGCCCTGGCCATGGAGCCGTAGTCTCCTGCATCATTTTGGTCAATTGTCCCTTCAGTGTGCCGTTCAGCCTCTCAACTTTCCTACTAGATTGCGGATGGTACGAAATATGGAGGGCTACAGCGGATCCAAGCATTGTCAGAACCCCCTGATACACATGAGAAGGAAAGGCCGGGCCTTGGTCACTTTCGACAACTTCTGGAACACCATATCTGCATTTGACTTCCATCACCAGTTTCTTTGCTGTGGTCTTTGCAGTCACGTTGGTAACGGGGAATGCTTCCGGCCAATTAGAGAACATGTCGACAACCACCAGACAATATTCATACCTTCCAGACTTGGGCAACGTGATGAGGTCCACCTGGAGCCTTTGGAAAGGATAGTCAGGCTTAGCAAGATACTTTGGGGGTACACGTTGAAGTTGACCGGGATTGCAGGTCTGACAGATATTACATACACGGTTGAGTGCTGTCAGGACTGTAGAAATACCTGGAGCCCAGTAGAATTTTTGTACCAGGTCAAGGGCCTGTTTTCTTTTTTTTTTTTTTCCTCGATGTGTGGGCCCATGTGCCCACGTGGCAATAGCAGGGTACATCCGCTTAGGGAAACACACAAGTTGGTCCTTTTTCCAGAGACCATTGTCCATACATGCTCCATCAGCTTCCACTGTTTCACTTCTTCCTTTGGAGACATTCTCTGCATCGTCATTAAGCGGTCTCGTGGGGTCCGACAGAAAACCTCAGTCTGTCGTGGATCATCAGGTTCCTGTAGAGTCAGTGTTTCTTGTAACTGTTTACGCTGAGAGCGTGTGGTCACCATAGCTGGTATGGTCAGTTCAACGGGTAGGAGAGCAGCAGCTTTTGCTTGCATATCCGCAAAGGTGTTACCAACAGTCTGTGGACTGTTCCTAGGACCGTGCTCCTTAACTTTGGTAATGGCCACCTGAGTAGGTAATTTGATTGAGTCCATGAGGGTTTTAACAGCTTCAGCATTCTTCACTGGAGTCCCGGCGGTAGTAATAAACCCTAGATTGGCCCATAGGGCTCCGAAACCATGAGCAATACCAAATGCATACTGTGAGTCCGTGTATATATTAGCCCGCCTGTCTTAGGCCAGAACACATGCAGTAGACAGAGCCTGAAATTCTGCTTCTTGTCCTGACAGGGAGGGAGGGAGTGCAGCTCCGTGCAATACAGTATATTCCGTAGTAACAGCGTATCCGGTGTGAAATCTGCCAAACTCATCATATCTTGAACCGTCTTTCAGGGCTTTGTAGAAAAATAGCATTATGCGGGATGCGTCCGGTATCCACTGACAACAATAAATACATAGTCCAAGGAAACGCTGGAGTTCAGTCTCATCTTTTGGGAATGGAGGGGAGCTGACGGCTATTTTTCTTTCTTCTGTGAGGTGTCTGGCACCCTGAAGGAGACAGTGACCCAAAAATATCACTTGACCAAGGCAGAACCGACGTTTCGAGGCCGAAACCCGACAGTTCAGATCTGCCAGATACTTGAGAAGGCTAACAGTGGCAACAATGGCTTCCTGCTCTGTCTCTGCACACAACAAAAGATTACCCACATACTGAAGCAACGTGACATAGGGATATTCTAACTGCCAGGGTTAAAGACACTCGCCCATATTTTTTTTTGCAAACTGATCGGGAAAGGGCGTGTAAGATACACATCTCATTAGATTCATCTGAATAGGGGTTATATAACATAAATACTACTCGACCATCATCTTGGAATTATACTCTGGAGCGGAACTGTGATAATAAATCTGCCCTCAGTAAATTTACCGGACATGTAGGAGAGATTACGAACTGAGCAGTAACTTCAGGGAAGGGTCCCACAGGGATGGGTTTTGTGAGAGTATATTTATTGGGTCTGCCATCTACTCTAATTAAAACAAGCTCTTGATCTGAGAATTGACATAGTGAGGGAGATTCCCAGACATAGGGTTAAAAAGGGATATTGGAGTATGAGACTGGATTTGTGTAAGGGAGGGGGGCTGGAGCTGGAGCCTGGGTCACTGATAAGGAAGGGAGCTGTGTCCTTGAAGCTGCGGGGGCTAGAGAGCGAGTAAAAAATGGGTTAAGTTCTTCTGGAAACTTTGTACTACTTTTTTTTTTTTTCAATGCATCGTCCAGAATGGAAGTCTCAGTATCGGGTCTCATTGACATTATTGCCTCTTTCAATTCAGATTTAAGGCCGGACATCAAAGCTACTGCAAAAAGGTGTGAATGGGCTTTATTATACAGTGAAAACCCCAAATCTTGAAACACTACCATAAGACGCCCATAGAACTTCTCGGCAGTCTAGGATATATTGGTGCCTTGGGGTTAAGGGGCATAGGGCTTACAGTCGGGAGAATATTTACTGGGGAGGGACCATATTACCTAACAGGGAGCCCCCCTGTACCAAATTTCTTATTGTTTGCTTTCCCAACACATTAATCTCAGTCACTTTCTCAGTTCCTTCCTGCACCACAAACATCCAGTTTTTTGTCATAGTAATAGACAACTTTCCTTTTTTCAACGTAACAAAAACAGATCCGAATTCACGTCCTCTGTTAATCCTTAATTTGCTATATATATCAACCACTCAACTTGAAGCAGATGAATCTTTTAACAATCTTTCAATTACACTGATAACCAAACAATCTCTTACAAGTTTCCTTCTAAAACAAGACACCATATTTCACTTTAAACTTACAATAATTCTTTCTACTTCAATACAATATTGTACTATTGCACATACTACACAAGGATAGAAAATTCCGAGAGGACGCAGCGACTCGCCCCCTCCATACCAGAAACACAGAACAGATAAGAACATCACAGCATTCCTCAACACAAAAGAAAGCAATAGCGCAGCTGTTTGACTCCCTCCTCCCATCGGGTGTCCTACACACAGTAACAGAATACAGCAGTTCTCAGACTCAATTAATTTCTACGAAACCTTCACACAATTCATATGCCAGAACTCCTTAGAAAAACCAATGATTGAGGTATTTTATAACCAAACACAGGCTCTGCATCCTCTGATCCTCCCTCTCCATCAACCTCTTTCCATCCCTCGTTCTTTAAACCTCGCGCAACTCGCAGATGAGCTTGCGCTTGTTCTAACAATCCTTTATCTTTCAACATGCCCTTTTTGTTCTCTATGAGATGGTACCATGTAGACGGCTGCAATCTCCCTGACGAGGGCAATCCTACATGCTTGTACAACCTCTCAACATTCTTGACTGCCTTCTTCCCCTCCCGTGACTCTACTATTGTCTTGACTTCCACAGCATCCTCATCTAACTTATGGGGCACGGACTTCTTCTGCTTTAAGAGACGCAACATGACTCACATAATACTACGCCCTTCTGCAGCAGGCCGCTGACAGCGACAACAACACCGGGTCCTAAACACGGAGCTTCTCGTTCAATGTGCAATGAATAAAGAGCCTCGCGCTCGATATCCTGTCCCTAACCTGAACACCAGTGATTACAGTCTGTCCTGTCACAATATTCTAAACGTTGGGAGGCGGTCTCCTAGTGAGACCCCTCCACTGAGATTCTGGTGGTCCCCCTCTTGAGACGTCTTAATTACCAATGAGATTCTGGTGGTCCCCCTCTTGGGACGTCTTAATTACCAATGAGATTCTGGTGGTCCCCCTCTTGGGAAGTCTTAATTACCAATGAGATTCTGGTGGTCCCCCTCTTGGGACGTCTTAATTACCAATGAGATTCTGGTGGGCCCCCTCTTGGGACGTCTTAATTACCAATTTGTACAATATCACAGAGGCTGTGTCTCCTATCCCTTTCTCTCAGCCGCCCCCAATCTACAACTTTCTCAATCTTTCACTCTATCACTACTAGGCAATAGTCACGGGTAGGGTGGTTGAATGGCGTACAATGACCGGTGGAGGTGTGGTGTACACGAGGACGCGCAGAATGCGACGTCTCTCAGTTGCTGGTTCGAAGCGTGGCATGGGATCGCGCTAGGTCTCACCACTCGACCGGTCACCCCTCAGACCCAAGGAGACCACAGACAAACCAATAATGGCTGAAACACTAGCAAGTGTGACACATACATAGTATGTGATCTCCACTTACCGTGTTTGGAGGGTGATCAGTCCTCGAGGTCAGCCACTACGGGTGTTGTCCACGGACGTCCAGGCATGGGTCCAGGGGGTCTCGGATCGCGGGCCACGCCCCACGTTGGTTGCGCCAAATTGTCGGGGTCGTCACGACAATATCCTTCCTTCACCAGTCATTCCAAATTAGATTATGTGAGCATTGGTACCGGATAAGAATGAGTCAGACAAAGGCTGGTTCAAACATGCTCGTGTGTCTACAAGGTGTAGCAACGTCACAGCAACTGAACTCTTTATTTCCTATACACAACATTATATGGTCCATTGGGGGAAGGTGTGCAGAGGGCGGGGTTAGGCGGGGTTTAAGCAATATGTCTAGTATTCAGTCTTTCTGGTTGGTCCTGACGTCATCTGATGGATCCTCCTTTCTCCACGTCACTTTAAGTTTCAACTTCAACAGAAATGATACTTTAGCTTCTGGAATGCGAAACTTGCTTCTCATCAGAAGCAGAACTAGGGCAAAGGTGAATACTGGCAGCCATGTTAAATACAGTTACATTTGCATTAGCAAGCAAAGGGAAAAAAACTTATTGTTTCACAGCATAAGAAAATATAAAAGTACAAAAGTGTATAAAGATATATATTTTCACCTTGACACTATAAAGGCCTGACTGGTGGAGGGCTGCAGTGATAGTTGACTTTGTGGAACTTTCTCCCATCTCCCTACTGCATCTCTGGAGCTCAGCCACAGTGATCTTGGGGTTCTTCTTTAGGCTATGTGCTCACGCTGCGGAATGGTGTGTGGATTTTTCCACACTGTTTTTGGTAAATCCGCAGGCAAACCGCACTGCTGATTTACCGCGGATTTACCGCAGTTTTTGTGCGGATTCCACCTGTGGATTTCTATTGAGGAGCAGGTGTAAACCGCTGCAGAATCTGCACAAAGAATTGACATGCTGCGGAAAAAACAACGCTGCGTTTCCACACGTTTTTTTCTGCAGCATGTGCACTGCGGATTTTGTGTTCCATAGGTTTACATGGTACTGTACAATGCACGGAAAACTGCTGTGGATCTGCAGCAAAATCCGCAGCGTGTGCACATAGCCTTACCTCTCTCCCCCAGGCTCTTCTCCCACGATTGCTCAGTTTGGCTGGATGGCCAGGTCTAGGAAGACTTCTGGTGGTCCCAAACGTCTTTCATTTGAAAGGAACCATTTTGCCGTTATAAGATGCGGCCACCGCCTTTCAGGGCTTATCTACAGCATTCTATAATGCTGTAGATAAGCCCCCAATTCGACCTGAAAGATAAGAAAAATAAGTTATATTATACTTACCTGCAGGGCAGACCTGTTCGATGGGTGTTGCAGGCAGGGGCCTTACTACAACAGGTGCAGGGGTTGCAATCGCACCCGGGCCCTGGAGCCTAGGGGGCACTAACGTTCCCTTTGGCCTATATGAAACGACTATTGCTATTAAAGATTTAAAATATTTGGGCGACCCGTTGAAGCTGTCGCATCGGGGCCCATAAGTTTCAAGTTACGCCACTTGTCGCAAGTCTGGGTACGGCGCCTCCCATCTTCTTGTGATGCTACCCTCCTGCTTGCTTCATGGCTCCCCAGCATCGCGCTCCTGCACAGTCGTACTTATCTGCTCTGTTGAGGGCAGAGCAAAGTATCGCAGTGCGCAGGCGCTGGGAAAGGTCAGAGGCCCAGCACCTGTGCACTGCAGTACTTTGGTCTGCCCTCAACAGAGCAGATAGGTACGACTGTGCAGGAGCGCGATGCTGGGGAGCCATGAAGCAAGCAGGAGGGCGGCGATCATAAGGTGGGAGGTGTCGGACCTGGACCTGCGACAGCAATTGGACCGGACCGCCCCCCCGGTGAGTATAATAAAACTTATTTTTCTTATCATGCAGGTCGGACCAGGGGCTTATAGACAGCATTATAGAATGCTGTAGATAAGCCCTGAAAGGCAGTCTTATGGCGCAGGGGTGGGGAACTTTTTCCAGCCGGGGGGCCATTTGGAAATTTCTACCATCATCCAGGGGCCACTAAAAATGATCACCTTGAAAATTACCCCAGTATATTTAGTCAAACAATTAATTACGGTAACTCACCCTTAATGTGACGGCTGGAGCTCACAGGGGGGGGGGGGGGGGGCACAAAGATGAAAGGAGGGCACATACAGTTAAGTCCATATATATTTGGACAGAGACAACATTTTCCTAATTTGATTATAGACATTACCACAATGAATTTTAAATAAAACAATTCAGATGCAGTTGAAGTTCAGACTTTCAGCTTTCATTTGAGGGTATCCACATTTAAATTGGATGAAGGGTTTAGGAGTTTCAGCTCTGCAATATGTGCCACCCTGTTTTTAAAGGGACCAAAAGTAATCGGACAGATTAAATAATTTTAAATAAAATGTTCATTTCTAGTACTTAGTTGAAAACCCTTTGTTGGCAATGACTGCCTGAAGTCTTGAACTCATGGACATCACCAGACGCTGTGTTTCCTCCTTTTTGATGCTCTGCCAGGCCTTCACTGCGGTGGTTTTCAGTTGCTGTTTGTTTGTGGGCCTTTCTGTCTGAAGTTTAGTCTTTAACAAGTGAAATGCATGCTCAACTGGGTTGAGATCAGGTGACTGACTTGGCCCTTCAAGAATATTCCACTTCTTTGCTTCAATAAATTCCTGGGTTGCTTTGGCTTTATGTTTTGGGTCATTTTCCATCTATAGTATGAAACGACGACCAATCAGTTTGGCTGCATTTAGCTGGATCTGAGCACACAGTATGGCGGCTCTGAATACCTCAGAATTCATTCGGCTGCTTCTGTCCTGTGTCACATCATCAATAAACACTAGTTACCCAGTGCCACTGGCAGCCATGCATGCCCAAGCCATCACACTGCCTCCGCCATGTTTTACAGATGATGTGGTATGCTTTGGATCATGAGCTGGACCACGCCTTCGCCATACTTCTCTTTCTATCATTCTGGTAGAGGTTGATCTTGGTTTCATCTGTCCAAATAATGTTCTTCCAGAACTGTGCTGGCTTTTTTAGATGTTTTTTAGGAAAGTCCAGTCTTTTTATTCTTGATGCTGATGAGTGGCTTGCACCGTGCAGTGAACCCTCTGTATTTACTTTCATGCAGTCTTCTCTTTATGGTAGATTTGGATATTGATACGCCGACCTCCTGGAGAGTGTTGTTCACTTGGTTGGCTGTTGTGAAGGGGTTTCTCTTCACCATGGAGATTATTCTGCGATCATCCACCACTGTTGTCTTCCGTGGGCGCCCAGGTCTGTTTGCATTGATGAGTTCACCAGTGCTTTCTTTCTTTCTCAGAATGTACCAAACTGTAGATTTTGCCACTCCTAATATTGTAGCAATTTTTCGGATGGGTTTTTTCTATTTTTGCAGCTTAAGGATGGCTTGCTTCACCTGCATGGAGAGCTCCTTTGACCGCATGTTTTCTTCACAGCAAAACCTTCCAAATGCAAGCACCACGCCTCAAATCAACTCCAGGCCTTTTATGTGCTTAATTGAGAATGACATAACGAAGACATTGCCCACACCTGTCCATGAAATAGCCTTGGAGTCAATTGTCCAATTACTTTTGCTCCCTTTAAAAACAGTGTGGCACATGTTAAGGAGCTGAAACTCCTAAACCCTTCATCCAATTTTAATGTGGATACCCTCAAATGAAAGCTGAAAGTCTGAACTTCAACTGCATCTGAATTGTTTTGTTTAAAATTCATTGTGGTAATGTCTATAACCAAAATTAGAAAAATGTTGTCTCTGTCCAAAAATATATATGGACTTAACTGTAGCTGGGGGACACAGAGATCACGGAGGGGCACATTGCTGGAGGGGACAGAGATCACAGGGGGCACAGATCACATGGGAGCACAACTATCACAGAGGGTTACATAGCAGGGGGCACAAAGCTGGGAGCCACAGAGATCATATGGGGGGGCATATAGCTGGAGGGCACAGAAATCACAGGGGGGCATAGAGCTGGAGAGCACAGAAATCACAGAGGGGCACAAAGATCAAAGGAGGGCACATAGCTGGGGGGGACTGAGGTGACAGAGGGGCACAGCTGGGGCCACAGATCACATGTTAGCACAAATATTGCAGGGGGTACATAGCTGGGGGTCATAGCAGGGATCACAGGGGGGCCAGAGAAGAAATGAGGAATTCAGCTCAACGAGGTAGTAAAAAAAACCCTTTTCTTTATTCACTTGAAAAATATGTTCAGTGGAGGATAAAAACATAAGCGATTACAAAGGATAAAATGCGATATCAACGCGTTTCTGGTGATCAAGCACCCTTAATCATGATATCCAATGTGTGGCTTATCTTGCATTTTTATACTAAGATTCGGTGAACACACTGTTACACTGATTAATTAGCATGATTGCTAAACAAAGTGAAAACATAAGAAAGTGAATATAAATACAGATTAAAACAAATACTTTGGCTGGATGAAAATACAACATGGGCAATATATTTTTCACAATATTGAATAAGTAGCAGCAAAAATATCCCATATATATAGAATTTAATTTGATGTCATGATTTTATGAGCATGGAAAAATACACCATAACTGTTCGCTGATGTTTTTATCCTCCACTGAACATATTTTTCAAGTGAATAAAGAAAAGGGTTTTTTTCACTACCTCATTGAGCTGGATTCCTCATTTCTTCTCTGACTTCTCCACGCCTTGACACAGCGGTTCCGTGCTCCGAGTTCCCAAGGATGTCGATCATGGGGAGCTGGACTTTGTTCGATCACAGGGGGGCACAAAGCTGGGAACCAGAGAGATGCACATAGCTGGGGGTCATATATAATTATATACAGGAAATGCCCAGGTTATATCAACTGTGCAAATATAATTCTATACAGGAAATGCCCGGGTTATACCAGCTGTTCATATATAATTCTATTCAGGAGATGCCCAGTTTATACCAGCTGTACATACATAATTATATATAGGAAATGCCCAGGTTATACCAGCTACCATTACATAATTCTATACAGGAGATACCCAGGTTATACCAGCTGTACATATATAATAATATACAGGAGATGCCCGGGTTATACCATCTGAACATATATTATTATATACAGGAGATGCCCAGGTCAAACCACCATGGTCCATATCACAATATGGGTGATGTATCGCATATATGAACTGTACATCGCATTACTAAAGCTCCGTGTTATTTGGTTATGGTAGTGGAGGACATATTGTATACAATTTTGCACGTTTGCCATTCAGGACTCTATGAGAGCTGGGTGCCGCCTTTTTCATCTTACTCCTTTATTGAATCTCATGAGTCAGTTATGAGACGTCCACACTTTCTGACCCCTCCTCAAGGCTTTGCCCGCTGACATTACCCACTGGCAGTTAGCAGGCGGTGGGAAAAGATAAGGATATCACAGAACAGCAATGAGTGGAGTCATCACTGCTCCTCCCAAACCTCCAGATTTCTAAGACAACTCACTATCCAGTGTATCCTTACAGCAAAACATCACACTTCATTCAGACATTTCTGTGCCGCCATTACAGCTCCACCAGTGTTAATGCCAATATTCTTGGCAGTATATGGTAATTAAGGGGTCAAAGTCCCTGGTGGGCTAGTGTTTTGAAAAATCTCAATTTCTGGTGGTCTATGGTATTATGGAGCTGTGCTATAGCAGCCCTGGTGGTCAGTGTCAGACTGGGGTTCCAAGGGTCACCAGTAACCAACTGCAGGGCCCCACTTTTCAGCTGCATGCAAATGTGACATTATCTTCCATCAGAAACTTACAGAACAATGGACTGGCCAGATTGTTACATGAATAAGATGGCGCCTGTGTCTGTATATAGTGATTCATGTATATAGTGCGAGCACTGCTCATATGGAGGGTGGTGCCCACTCCTGCACAGGGGCCCACCGGAGGATTCTCCTGTTCTCCTATGGGCCAGGCCAGCTGGTGGTTAAGAGCAGCAACGGAGTAATGTAGAGTCTGGGGCTTTGAGCAGTGAAGGGGTTACAGTCAGGTAAGGGTTAGACACAGAGATGGGTCAGAGTCAGCATCAATCACCAGGGAGGCTAGACACTTACTGGCCAGATAACATCCCTATTGATGTTGTAGTGATATGCCATCAATGCCAGTATCCCTGGTGCTCTAGTGTTTTGATCTTGATTGTGTAAAAACATCTAGTGGCCTAATGCAGTAATGGGCTGTAGTAGCATCCCTGGTGGTCTAATACAGGAGTGTGGGAAAATGTCAGTGTTATTGATAAACAAGCGGAGTAAGGCATTATCTTCTGGGTTCCTGGTGGTCTACAGCAGTGAAGGAGTTAGCAACAATATCAATTGCCAGGAAGACCGGGAAGTTACTGGCCTGATGGCAGGGAAGGGGAAATGACATTTGGCAGATTACATACTTACTGGATAAATGGCAACCCTAGGTATGCTGGTAATATGGCAAAGCCAGCCAATATCAATGGGGTCTAGGGCAGTAAAAGGATAATGCCAACGCCACTGGTGGTCTAAAGTAGTTAAGGGGGTAAATCTTTTCGAAAGGTCAGTGCAAAAATTCCTTGTGGTCTAGTGGCTTGAAACCTTAACCATACCTGGTCACCTGGGAAGTTAGTGTATATGTTAGTATCCCTAGTGGTCTAGCACAAAGGGCATAAAGATATCAGCCCGAGTGGGCAAGGGCAAATGAAGATTAATGTCTGCATCCGTGGTGATCTAAGGCTGAGAAGGGGTTAATTACAACATCAATAACGCAACCTTATGCATGTCCTTGTGATATGCCAAAACTTGCAAAGCTAGCGAATATCCATGGGGTCTTGGTTACTAAAAGGGTTAATACCAACATTCTTATTGATCTGCTGGTAGAGAAAGGGTCAATGCCAACATCCCTGGTGATCGGGTATTTTGAAAAGGTCAGTGCTAAAATCTTGGGGGGTGTCTACAGTAGTACAGTAAAGGGTTACATTTTCAACATTGGTGGTATAAGGCAGTAGTAGGGTCAATTCAACATCTCTGTGGTCTATCATAGTAAGGAGTTAATGTCCCTGGTGGTCTAGGGCAGGGAAGGGGTAATAACTGCAGGCAGATTGAACATTTGCTGACCAGATGGCAACCCTGGGTACTTCCTAGTGGTATGCCACTACTAGGCATGGCTAGCTAATATTTTTTGGGGCAGTAAAAGGGATAAACACTAACATCCCTAATGGTCTGCAGTAGTTAAGGGGGAATGTTTTGGAAAGATTAATGCAAAAATCCCTGATGGGTTCAGTTAGACAATATCTGATAGCATCTCTGCTAGTCTAGGGCAGTAGAGGATAAGTCCCGCTGGTCTTGGAGAGGAGGGGGTTAAAGTCAGCAACCCTGGGGAACAAAAGTGGTAAAGAACTAATATCTGTGTCCCTGGTGGTCTACAGTTGGGAAGGGTTAGTAATAGCATCAATAACTGGGCACGTACTGCCCACATGTCAAACCTAATAATTTCGTAGCGACATGTCATCACTAGGGTAGTAAATGGGTTATTGCCAGTATCCCTAATGCTCGGTGTTAGTTAAAACATGAATGTCAGCAGCCCTGGTGACCTGGAGGCAATAAGGAGTCATGTTAGCATCACTGGTGGCAAGGGTTTAATAACCGGATCCATAACTCTGCAGACTATAAACATACGTGCCTGATGGCCACCCTAAGGATCTCCTAGTGAGACAGGTAGATCTCTGCATCCGAATTTGGCACTGCCCATCAATTCACCAGGGGTTAACAGGAACAAGTGAATTTCATGACCCATCTTTAAGGAGGAAGGATCTGATCTGCAAAGCAAATGTAAGTGCGTCCGGACCATTGGGATAAAATGCCTCCATTCATCCTCCGGTCCCAAGCAATGCAAATCTGAGCAAGAGTAAAAGTGAGTCTGACTCTTAGGGGTCCCAGAGCGACAAATGCCCATCCAGGACCCCGGCTGCAAATAATGACATCAGGCAGATAATTCTATGAAACGTCAGTGGAGCACTGTGGGGGGCCGCTCACTGCATGTGTGACCCCCTACAGGCACTCAGATGTGCCTGTAGGGGGTCTCCACTTCTCACTCTCTTACCTATTGAAATAGGCTGATAATGAGAGGAGCGCACCCCACCCCACAACAGGCGCATACATCCACACCACTCTTCTATCTACCACCACTCGCCATTTTCTTAGGCCTGTAGTACACACACTACCCAGCTTTCCCAAGCACCTGACAGGTATACGGCTAGCACTCACAGGGTAACACTGCCGGGCTGTACTTTCCCTCTTCAGGGTTGTGGGTACGTTTACAGCAGCAAGGAATAAACTTCTTACATGTTAGAATTAATATATGAAAAAGGGTACAGTGCTTCAAAAAAGTGAAAGAACAAAAGACACACGGCAAAAACATCGTACAACAGAAGGGGATAAAATAATGAAACCTCAAACATTGGATTGGTGAGTGATCCTTGCGGAGGAAATACTGCTGAAATAAGATCCTCACAGTTCCCCTGGGTCTGAGCCCTGGTGTCTCTGGAGAGATCATCCTCACCCCTCATCTCCTCGTCAGGTGAGTAGGAGATAATCATATGCACGGAAAGATGGGTGCAGGACAGAATTCTAATTTGTCATTTTCCCACGGTAACCTCCTAGTGCAGCGATGTCAAGCTCAAATACACAGAGGCAGGTACGGACTGGGGCTGAAATTCAGTCCTGGCATTTGGAATCACACAAGACCATGCTGTCCCCGTCCCCATGAACCAGATGAGATATATTAGTAATACGGCCCTGGATGGAGGAAAGGAAGACTTACTACTAGTGTTGAGCATTCCGATACCGCAAGTATCGGGTATCGGCCGATATTTGCGGTATCGGAATTCCGATACTGAATTCCGATACTTCCCGCGTATCGGATACCGGAATCGGAAGTTCCCAGAATTCAAATTGAACGCAGCAGCCAATGAGGAATGAATGAAAGTGTGGGCACATCCTGTTTAGCATGGTGGGCATGTAAGTACTGGCAAGGCTTGGATTGGCTGCTGAAATGATGTCACTCTGCACTATAAAAAAGCGCTGCCGCCATTTTGCGCTCACTCTGCTGTGATTTCAGTTAGGGACAGGACGCTGTGTTCTAACTGAGGGCCAGTTGAGCTAGCTAATTGCTTTATTTTCCTTTCCAAAGGCTAATTTAGCAAAACGCTGTGTGTTCTTCACTGTTCACCTTGCTCTTGCCTTGCAGCGCTGTTTTAACAGCGTTCTGCAAGGTCTCTGTGTGTGTGTGTGTGTGTGCAGCTCACTCTGTAGTCTGTGTGCAGCCATATACCCGGTTGTATTCAGCTCAGGGGGGGTTCACACTGCCTCACACAGTTGTTCTTTTTTGCTCTTAGTGCAGCCTGCTGCACATTTTTTCTCAAATTTCCTATTAGTGTTTTTCCACCAGTCTCCAGCTCTATTGTGGAAAAACACTACATAGGATAACCTAGAGGGGGGTTTTTGGGCCTTGCAGCGCCGTTTACGGCTGTCTGCACGGTCTCCGTGTGAGCCCAGCTCGCCCTGTAGTCTGTGTGCAGCCATAGCCGGTTGGATTCAGCTCAGGGTTCGTTACTGGCTCATACCTTGAGAAAAATTTTCCTTTTTTTCAAATAGTGCAGCCTGTTTAAAATTTGAAAAAAAAAATTCCTATTAGTGTCTTTCCACTCGTATCCAGCTAAATAGTGGAAAAACACTATATAGGATAACCTGAAGGAGGGTTTTTTGGCCTTGCAGCGCCGTTTACGGCTGTCTGCACGGTCTCCGTGTGAGCCCAGCTCGCCCTGTAGTCTGTGTGCAGCCATAGCCGGTTGGATTCAGCTCAGGGTTCGTTACTGGCTCATACCTTGAGAAAAATTTTCCTTTTTTTCAAATAGTGCAGCCTGTTTAAAATTTGAAAAAAAAAAAAATTCCTATTAGTGTCTTTCCACCAGTCTCCAGCTCAATTGTGGAAAAACACTACATAGGATAACCTAGAGGTTTTTTTGGGGGCCTTGCAGCGCCGTTTACGGCTGTCTGCACGGTCTCTGTGTGAGCGCAGCTCGCCCTGTAGTCTGTGTGCAGCCATAGCCGGTTGGATTCAGCTCAGGGTGCGTTACTGCCTCATACCTTGAAAAACAATTTCCTTTTTTTCAAATAGTGCAGCCAGTTTAAAATTTGAAAAAAAAAATTCCTATTAGTGTCTTTCCACTTGTATCCAGCTAAATAGTGGAAAAACACTATATAGGATAACCTAGAGGAGGGTTTCTTGGCCTTGCAGCGCCGTTTACGGCTGTCTGCACGGTCTCCGTGTGATTTAAACTAGCTCTGTAGCCCGATCTGCACCAAAAAAAAGGTTAAGTTCACCAAACACAACTTACACTTGTGTAGGCCACATTTGAAAAATAATAAAGTTTAGTCCACAATTTACAACATTAGTGTTTCTTACACCTGTTAGGAGGAGCATTACAGGAATAAGCACACTAAGGCCTTAGTACTTTTCTGCTTATCTTTATCTGTCAACCAAGATGAAGAGGGCAGGGAGTAAGGCACGTGGGCGTGGGCGCGGAGCAGGGAGAGGAGCAGGGAGAGGACGTGGTGATTCTGTGCCTGCTGCGGGCGCCGGTGACTCGTCGTCACTCAGTTTCAGCAGGGAACAGTCCTTCATGCGCAGCTTTGTCGGAGAGCGCCGTGCACCGCTGCTGCGTGAAGACCAAATTGAAGCCGTTGTCGGGTGGATGGCAGCTAACGCCTCGGCATCGACTTCAGTTAGTGCCACATCCTCTCAGGCACAGAGCACTGGAGAGCAGCCATCTGTCTCTTCACCACCTGCCAAATTGGCCAGGCAGTCAGAGAGCCCAGGACAGGAGCCGTCTCTACTTCTGTTCTCTGAATCTCTTGGCTTGGAAACAGGGGGCCAGCCAAGCAGCATTGGAGAAATGGAAGAAGAGGCAGTGTGCAGTGATGCCCAACACCTTTTTCTCTCTGACTCTGAAGAGGCAGGTGGGCCAGTGCCTCCGGTGACCACAGCGCAGTACGCATCTGATGATGAAACTCAGGTGCCGCTTTCTCGTGCGTACTGTGCTGCTGAGACTACCCAGGAGGAGCAGTTGGTGGCAGAGGGTAGTGGAGATGATGAGGTCCTTGACCCATCGTGGCGTGAGGAACAGGAAGGTGGTGGGAGCAGCTCAGAGGAAGAGCTTCCTCTTACGGGCCAAAGAGGGAGAGGGAGGGGGAAGACTGCGGAGCCTGTAGCCTCCACTTTGGCACCCGTTAGGAGCCTGTCTCTTTCCAAAGCCAAAAAGGGCGCTCCCAAGACTTGCAGTGCCTGGTCCTTTTTTGACACAGTTGCAGATGACATTTGTTTTGTCAAATGCAAGCTGTGTCATCATAAAGAAAAAAGAGGGAAAAATGTCAGCAACCTCAATACCACAAATATGTGGAAACATGTGCGGACCAGGCACGCGGTGGAGTTACAGAAACACACTGAAGATGTAGGCCAACCAACAGCGGCAGCTACCACCTCTTCAGCTCGTGTTGCCTCTTCCTCCAGCTCACGCACAGCTGGTTTGGCTTCCTCCCAGAGACCTTGTGTAATTCCACCCACAGCACCACCTTCCCAGTCATCCTCACACTCCCAGTCTACTCTACAGCCATCGGTAGTACAGGCATGGGAGAAAAGGCGGGCATTCTCGGCCAACCACCCCCGAGCACAGGCTCTGAATGCAGGCATTGCCAAACTGTTGTCCCTGGAAATGCTCTCGTTCAGGCTGGTGGAGACTGACAGCTTCCGTGACTTGATGGCATTGGCAGTCCCACAGTACAAGGTGCCCAGCCGCTTTTACTTCAGCAGGCAGGCTGTCCCTGCCCTGCACAGGCATGTTGAGGCAAACATAAAACATGCGCTACTGAACGCCGTCAGTAGCAAGGTCCACCTCACCACCGATGCGTGGACCAGTCAGCATGGACAGGGGCGATATGTTTCCCTCACTGCCCATTGGGTTAATGTTGTTGAGCCAGGTACAGATCGTGCGAGTGGCGCAGGACGTGTCCTGCCCACTCCAAGGATTGCAGGAATCCAGTCTGTACGCATCGACTCCTCCTCTTACACCAGTTCCTCTGATTCCTCTCTGCAGGATCCGTCACAGTCCACCCCCACATGGACCCGTGAACGTTTACCTATGACCGACATGAGCACAGCCGTGGCCAAACGTCAGCAGGCCGTCTTGAAACTAGTTTCATTGGGGCATCGAAGCCACACAGCGCAGGAGCTCTGGAATGCCATAAAGCAGGAGAGCGATGTGTGGTTACTGCCAGCGAATCTCCAGCCAGGCATGGTAGTGTGTGACAATGGCCGAAATCTGGTGGCAGCTTTGGCCCTTGGCAACCTCACTCACATCCCATGTCTGGCACATGTGCTCAATTTGGTTGTGCAGAGTTTTCTGAGGGACTATCCGGATCTTGATGCCCTGCTGCACAAGGTCCGCCTAGAGTGTGCTCACTTGCGGCGTTCCAGCTTGGCCAGATCCCGCATTGCTGCTCTGCAGCGCCGATTCCGCCTTCCGGAACACCGCATCATATGTGACCTACCTACCCGGTGGAATTCCACGTTACATATGTTGGAGCGGTTGTGTGAGCAGCAGCAAGCAGTTATGGAGTACCAGCTGCATCAGGCGCAAAGAAGTCGCAGTCAGCGCCGATCAGACTTCACAACCACAGAGTGGGCCACTATGAAGGACGTCTGCCAGGTTTTGCGTCCTTTTGATTATTCCACGCGGATGGCAAGTGCAGATGATGCACTAGTCAGCATGACTGTCCCCCTTATCTGCCTGCTTCAGCAAACTTTGCAAGGGTTAAGGGATGATGTGGTGGAAGAGGTGGAGGATGAGGAGTCACCTTTTCCATCAGCTTCTGGAGAGTCAGCGCCACGTGGTTCCTCACAAAGGGGTACGCAGGGGCCAATTTGTGAGGAGGATGAGGAGGAGTCAATGGAGGAGGAAGAGCTCCGTCCAGAGGAGGGAGCGACACAATTGTCCAGTGGTCAGTGTGTACAGCGAGGGTGGGGTGATGACGAGCGGGCAGAGATCATGTCTCAAGCAGGGGACAGCGTTTCTGGGCCGGTTGGCACTCTGCAGCACATGGTGGATTTCATGCTGCAGTGCCTGAGAAACGACCGCCGCATCGACCACATTCTCAACATGCCTGATTATTGGGTGTTCACCCTCCTCGATCCTCGCTACCGGGACAACGTCCAAAACCTCATCCCTGCGTTGACCCGGGAGCGTAAATTGCGGGAGTACCACGACACACTGGTGAATTCCATCATCTTCTCCTGTCCAACTGAGAGGAGTGCTGCTAGTGCTTTACAAAGCAGCTCAGTGCGTCGAGGCAGTGGGGGAGGCTCTGCCCAAAGAGGGAGCAGAAGCAGTGCCTCTGCCCAAGGCAAGCCCAGTATGGCACAACTCTGGCACACTTTTGTGTGCCCGCCCCAAATGTCTACACCATCACCAGCGGCTCCAGTCAGCAGGAGGCAACGGTTCCGTCAGATGGTGACAGACTACATGGCTTGCCCTCTTACTGTACTCCCAGACGGCTCTTCCCCGTTCAAGTTTTGGGTCTCTAAGCTGGATACATGGCCAGAGCTAAGCCAGTATGCATTGGAGGTGCTGGCTTGCCCTGCGGCTAGTGTCTTATCGGAACGTGTCTTTAGTGCCGCAGGTGGTGTACTAACAGACCGTCGCATGCGACTATCCTCCGATAACGTTGACCGGCTTACTTTCCTGAAAATGAACCAGGCCTGGATCTCGCAGGAATTTGCCACTCCTCTGCCTGATTAAGTAATTGGGTGTCATCCAGGTCTCCTGCTGTGTTCATCTTTCTACCACCTGAACTGCTATTCCTGGGCTCCAACACCGCCAGTTGCGGCTCAGAAGTGCAGGCTGCACAGTAAAAACATACGACCCAGTGTTATTGGGTTTCAGTAACGTCAGCTGATCCCCAGCTGTGTAGCCGGCAATGTGTCCTGCGACCGCCACGCTGGCACAACAACCTAAATGTAAGGGAACCTGTCCCCCCCCCCCCCCCCCGTCGTTTGTTACTGAAAGAGCCATCTTGTGCAGCAGTAATGCTGCACAAGGAAAAGGTAGCTCTTTTTTTTTAGCTCTTTGCACACGCAGAACTTAACACTTATAAAATGTGTTCACTGATACCGTTATACCGTCCCGGAGCTGGGACTTTCCTTCGTAATGTGACGCAGCACAGCCGTCATTCCTACCCCCTTGGTGCCATGCGCTGCCTCCTCAGCGTTGTTTTAAGCTGTCACGGAGCCTGCGCTGTTCTGTTATCCCTTGGGCATGCCCTATTTGCGCTGCCTGTCTTCTGACATAATTTGGTGTCAGGCTGGCTGCGCCTGTGCGGCCGCGGTGCCCGAGATCCCGCCTCGCAGTGTCTTCTGATTGAGTCACACTGCGGGCCTGGGATCCATGGGCATGCGCAGTGCATATCTTCCCCTCGGGCTCTCGCTCATTTCCCTCCGCCTTCTTTAGACTGTGCGCCGTCAGCTGATCCCTAGCATGCCACGGCCGTGACACCGCACAGTCTGAAGAAGAGGGAAGGAGGGGAGTGAGAGTCGAGGTTATGCACTGTGCATGCCCATGGTTCCAAGGCCCGCAGTGGGATTACGTTAGATGAGACTGCGAGGTGGGATCTGGAGCAGCGTGGACGCACAGGCACTGACAGCCTGACACCAAATTATGTCAGAAGACAGGCAGCGCTAATTGGGCATGGCCAAGGGCTAACAGAACAGCGCAGGCTCCGTGGCAGCTTAAAACAACGCTGAGGAGGCAGCGCACGGCATCAAGGGGATAGGAATGACAGCTGTGCTGTGTCCCATTACGAAGGAAATTCGCACCTCCGGAACGGTTTAACGGTATAAAGGGACACATTTTTAGTGTTTACTTCGGTGTTTGCAAGGAGCATAATTAAAAGAGCAACCTTTTCCTTTTGCATCCTTAGTGCTGCACAACATGGCTCTTTCAGCTACAAACGTCTTGGGGGGGGGGGTTAAAGGTTTCCTTTCAACTTGCTCCAATCAGGCTTCGGCCTACACTCTGTTCCTCTGCTCCTCCTGCTGTCCCTGGGCTCTAACACCGCCAGTTGGTGCCTGGAAGTGCTGTGTGCACAGTCAACAGTCGCTCCTCTGTTATTGGGGTTCAGTAACGTCAGCTGATCCCCAGCTGTGTGTGCGGCAATACCTCCAATCTGCTCCTCCTGCTGTCCCTGGGCTCTAACACCGCCAGTTGGTGCCTGGAAGTGCTGTGTGCACAGTCAACAGTCGCTCCTCTGTTATTGGGGTTCAGTAACGTCAGCTGATCCCCAGCTGTGTGTGCGGCAATACCTCCAATCTGCTCCTCCTGCTGTCCCTGGGCTCTAACACCGCCAGTTGGTGCCTGGAAGTGCTGTGTGCACAGTCAACAGTCGCTCCTCTGTTATTGGGGTTCAGTAACGTCAGCTGATCCCCAGCTGTGTATCCGGCAACGTGTCATGCGACCGCCACGCTGGCACAACTAAAATGTAAGGGGACCTGTCCCCCCCCCCCCCCCTAGGCGTTTGTTACTGAAAGAGCCACCATGTGCAGCACTAATACTGCACAAGGGAAAGGTCGCTCTTGAAATTATGCTCCTTGCAAACGCTGAACTACACACTCATGTAATGTGTCCCCTCACACCGTCCAACCGTCCCGGAGGTGGGACTTTCCTTTGTAATGTGACGCAGCACAGCCGTCATTGCTACCCCCTTGGCACCGTGCGCTGCCTCCTTAGCGTTGTTTGATTCCGTCATGGACCCTGCGCTGTTATGTTATCCCTTGGCCATGCACAGTTTGCGCTGCCCGTCCTCTGACATCATTTGTTGTCGTCCTGGCTGCGCCTGTGCGTCCACGCTGCCCGAAATCACACCTCGCAGTGTCGTCTAATGTGATCCCACAGTGGGCCTGGTATCCATGGCCATGCGCAGTGCATATACTAGCCTCTCACTCCCCTTCTTCACGCTTCTTCAGACTAGGCGGCGTCAGCTGATCCCTAATAGCATGCCACGGCCGTGACGCCGCACAGTCTGAAGAAGCAGGAAGGAGGTGAGTGAGAGGCGATGATATGCACTGCGCATGCCCATGGATCCCTGGCCCGCAGTGGGACTACATTAGATGACACTGCAAGGTTGGATCTCGGGCAGCTTGGACGCACAGGCACTGCCAGCCTGACACCTACATGATGTCAGAAGACGGGCACCGCTAACTGTGCATGGCCAAGGGATAACATTACAGTGCGGGCTCCGTGACAGAACCAAACAACGTTGAGGAGGTGGTGCCCGGCACCAAGGGGGTTGGAATGACGGCTGTGCTGTGTCACATTACAAAGGAAAGTCCCACTTCCGGGATGGTTTGACGGTGTGAGGGGACACATTATATGAGTGTGTACTTCAGCGTTTGCAAGGAGCATAATTTTCGGAGCCACCATTTTCCATGTGCAGTATTACTGCTGTACAAGATGGCTCTTTCAGCAACAAATGCCTGGGGGGGGGGGTTAAAGGTTCCCTTTCAACTTGCTCCACTGCAGGCTTCGGCCTACACTCTGCTCCTCTTTGATTCCCTGGGTTTCAACACTGTCAGTTGCCACCTGGAAGTGTTGTCTACACAGAAAAAAACACTAGGTGATGTGTCAGTGGGGTTCAGCACCGCCAGCTGTTCCCCTGCTGTGTAGTCGGCAACGTGTCCAGCACAAGCCACGCTGGCACAACAGAACAAAAGCTGCCACCAGTGCAGGCTTCGGCCTACACTCTGCTCCTCTCCTCCTCCTGCTGACCCTGGGCTCAAACACCGCTAGTTTTTGCCCGGAAGTGCTAGCTGCACAGAGAAAAACACCAGCCAATGTGTTAGTGGGGTTCAGCAACGCCAGCTGTTCCCCTGCTGTGTAGCCGGCAACGTGACCTGCAAACGCCATGCAGGCACAGGAACTGAAATTAAAAGGGAACCTGGCCCCACCCCCCCAGGTGTTTCTATGTATAACAGCCACCTAGTACAGCAGTACTGCTGCATTTGTACAAGGTGGCTGACTTTTTCTCCTTGCCCACGTGGAACTCAACACGTACAAAATGTGTCTCATTGAGACCATTCCACTGTCCCTGAGGTGTGACTTTCCTTTGTAATGATACGCAGCACCCCCCTTGGTAGCGTTTCCCGTCTTTTGTCATCATGGTTAGCTGGCTGCGCCTGTGCATCCGCCCTGCTAGAAACAACGCCCCTCGTTGTCATATTTATTTTGTCAGCGAGGGTGTGGTTTATGGGCACGAGCAGTGCATATGTTCGCCTGTCTTAACTCATCTCCTTCCGCCTTCTTCAGACTGTGCGGCCTCCTGGCCGTGGTAGGCGATAAGGGATCAGCTGAGGCCGCCCAGTCTGGAGCAGGTGTAAGGACATGTGTAAGCGGCAAACCTATTTACTGCACAAGGCCACGAATCCCAGCCACGCAGTGTGATTTTTTGAAAACACACTGTGGGTCTGGGATTCATGTCCATCGCTAACCGCAACGGCCGACATGAAATGAGGTCAGAAGACAGGAAGCGCTCACAGCGCATGGCCAAGGGATCACAATAGCGCAGACTCCTGTACAGCAAATAACAACGCTCAGGAATCTGCGCCCAGTACCTAGGTGCAAATTTTGACACCTGTGCTGCGTCTCGTTAAAAAGACAAGTCACGCCTCCACAACTGTTTGACAGTATAATGGGCTAAATAGTGTACGTGTTTTAGTCAGCGTGTGCAAGGAGCAAAACAAATAGAGCAACCTTTTACTTGTGCAGCATTAATGCTGCACAAGGTGTGGCTCTTGTACCTTGCAACACCTGAGGGGGGGGTTAAAGGTAACCTTTGAAATTGGTTCAACTAGGCTTCGGCCTACACTCTGCTCCTCTACTCCTCCTGCTGACCCTGGGCTCAAACACCGCTAGTTTTTGCCCGGAAATGCTAGCTGCACAGAGAAAAACACCAGCCAATGTGTTAGTGGGGTTCAGCACCGCCAGCTGTTCCCCTGCTGTGTAGTCGGCAACGTGTCCAGCACAAGCCACGCTGGCACAACAGAACAAAAGCTGCCACCAGTGCAGGCTTCGGCCTACACTTTGCTCCTCTCCTCCTCCTGCTGACCCTGGGCTCAAACAACGCCAGTTTCTGCCCGGACATGCTAGCTGCACAGAGAAAAACACCAGCCAATGTGTTAGTGGGGTTCAGCACCGCCAGCTGTTCCCCTGCTGTGCAGCTTGCAACGTGACCTGCAAACGCCACGCAGGCACATGAACTGAAATTGAAGGGAGCCTGGCCCCCACCCCCAGGTGTTTCTATGTATAACAGCCACCTTGTACAGCAGTACTGCTGCATTTGTACAAGGTGGCTGATGTTTTCTCCTTGCCCACGTGGAACTCAACACGTACAAAATGTGTCTCTTTGAGACCATTCCACTGTCCCTGAGGTGTGACTTTCCTTTCTAATGATACGCAGCACCCCCCTTGGTAGCGCTTCCCGTCTTCTGACATCATTGGTTGGCTACTTGCGCCTGTTCGTCCGCCCTGCCTGAATAAAATGCTCCTCGTTGTCTTAATTATTTTGACTGCGAGGGTGTGATTGATGGGCACGAGCAGTGCATATCTTCGCCTGTCTTAACTCATCTCCTTCCGCCTTCTTCAGACTGTGCAGCCTCATGGCCGCGGCATGCGAGAAGGGATCAGCAGAGGCCGCCCAGTCTGAAGCAGGTGTAAGGACGTGTGTGAGCGGCCAAAATATTTACTGCTCAAGGCCACGAATCCCAGCACCGCAGTGTGGCTTTATGAAAAGACACTGTGGGTCTGGGATTTATGGCCATCGTTAACCGCACCGGCCAACATGAAATGAGGTCATAAGATGGGCAGCGCTAACAGGGCATTGCCAAGGGATAACACAAGAGCGCAGACTCCTGTACAGCAAATAACAACGCTCAGGAAGCTGCGCCAAGCACCAAGGCGTTATTTTGGACACCTGTGCTGCGTCTCATCAAAAAACCAAGTCACGCATCCACTACAGTTTGACTGTAGAATGGGGTAAATTGTGTATGTCTTTCATTCAGCGTGTGCAAGTAGACAAATTAATAGAGCAACCTTTCACTTGTGCAGCATTAATACTGCACAAGGTGTGTCTCTTGTACTTTGTAACACCTGAGGGGGGGGTTAAAGGTTTCCTTTGAAATTGGTTCAACTAGGCTTCGGCCTACACTCTGCTCCTCTCCTCCTCCTCCTGCTTCAACACGGGCTCTAACATCGCTAGTTTTTGCCCGCAAGTGCTAGCTGCACAGATAAAAACACACGCCATTGTGTTAGTGGGGTTCAGCAACGCCAGCTGTTCCCCCAGTGTGTAGCCGGCAAAGTGTCCTGCAAACGCAACGCAGACACAAAGCTGCCTCCAGTGCAGGCTTCGGCCTACACTCATCTCCCCCTGCTTACCCTTTGCTCCAACACCGCTAGTTGGGGCTCTAGGAAGACAATCTTTAATAGGCAAGGCAACGCATCCGGGTTCCAGCACCGCCAGCTGGTTCTCGGCAGTGTTCTTGTCACAGGTACTCCCTCGTGCCAAGCCTGGTTTCAGCACCGTCAGCTGTTTCCGGGTTGTGTCAACTTCACTGAGACGCCTATGCTTGCCCCGTCGTGGGGCGGTCGAGTTAGCCAACTCCAGGGTGCCTCCAGTTTAGGAGCTTCCTATGTGGGCTGCGTGAACTGGTAGTCAAGGCTGGTTCTGTAGTGCCAGTAGGCCCAGCTCCCCCTGTAGGACTGTTGGGGTTCGGTAACTGCGGCTGCCTCGCGGCCTAGCTGTTCTCTCCTCTCCTGTGGGCCTTGGGGTCCACCACCTGGTTCCAGCACCGTCAGCTGGTTCCGGGCCGAGCCTTTGGCTTAGGTGCCTCCTCCTGGGTATCCGAGTTCCGCCAACGCCAGGCGGTCCTTGGTAGTGCTTTTAAGCGCGGGCACCTACAGCTTAGCAACCGGGTTCCAGCACCGTCAGCTGGTCCTCGGTCGTGCCATTGGCTCTTGCACACTGGGGCAACGCATCCGGGTTCCAGCACCGCCAGCTGGTTCTCGGCAGTGTTCTTGTCACAGGTACTCCCTCGTGCCAAGCCTGGTTTCAGCACCGTCAGCTGTTTCCGGGTTGTGTCAACTTCACTGAGACGCCTATGCTTGCCCCGTCGTGGGGCGGTCGAGTTAGCCAACTCCAGGGTGCCTCCAGTTTAGGAGCTTCCTATGTGGGCTGCGTGAACTGGTAGTCAAGGCTGGTTCTGTAGTGCCAGTAGGCCCAGCTCCCCCTGTAGGACTGTTGGGGTTCGGTAACTGCGGCTGCCTCGCGGCCTAGCTGTTCTCTCCTCTCCTGTGGGCCTTGGGGTCCACCACCTGGTTCCAGCACCGTCAGCTGGTTCCGGGCCGAGCCTTTGGCTTAGGTGCCTCCTCCTGGGTATCCGAGTTCCGCCAACGCCAGGCGGTCCTTGGTAGTGCTTTTAAGCGCGGGCACCTACAGCTTAGCAACCGGGTTCCAGCACCGTCAGCTGGTCCTCGGTCGTGCCATTGGCTCTTGCACACTGGGGCAACGCATCCGGGTTCCAGCACCGCCAGCTGGTTCTCGGCAGTGTTCTTGTCACAGGTACTCCCTCGTGCCAAGCCTGGTTTCAGCACCGTCAGCTGTTTCCGGGTTGTGTCAACTTCACTGAGACGCCTATGCTTGCCCCGTCGTGGGGCGGTCGAGTTAGCCAACTCCAGGGTGCCTCCAGTTTAGGAGCTTCCTATGTGGGCTGCGTGAACTGGTAGTCAAGGCTGGTTCTGTAGTGCCAGTAGGCCCAGCTCCCCCTGTAGGACTGTTGGGGTTCGGTAACTGCGGCTGCCTCGCGGCCTAGCTGTTCTCTCCTCTCCTGTGGGCCTTGGGGTCCACCACCTGGTTCCAGCACCGTCAGCTGGTTCCGGGCCGAGCCTTTGGCTTAGGTGCCTCCTCCTGGGTATCCGAGTTCCGCCAACGCCAGGCGGTCCTTGGTAGTGCTTTTAAGCGCGGGCACCTACAGCTTAGTAACCGGGTTCCAGCACCGTCAGCTGGTCCTCGGTCGTGCCATTGGCTCTTGCACACTGGGGCAACGCATCCGGGTTCCAGCACCGCCAGCTGGTTCTCGGCAGTGTTCTTGTCACAGGTACTCCCTCGTGCCAAGCCTGGTTTCAGCACCGTCAGCTGTTTCCGGGTTGTGTCAACTTCACTGAGACGCCTATGCTTGCCCCGTCGTGGGGCGGTCGAGTTAGCCAACTCCAGGGTGCCTCCAGTTTAGGAGCTTCCTATGTGGGCTGCGTGAACTGGTAGTCAAGGCTGGTTCTGTAGTGCCAGTAGGCCCAGCTCCCCCTGTAGGACTGTTGGGGTTCGGTAACTGCGGCTGCCTCGCGGCCTAGCTGTTCTCTCCTCTCCTGTGGGCCTTGGGGTCCACCACCTGGTTCCAGCACCGTCAGCTGGTTCCGGGCCGAGCCTTTGGCTTAGGTGCCTCCTCCTGGGTATCCGAGTTCCGCCAACGCCAGGCGGTCCTTGGTAGTGCTTTTAAGCGCGGGCACCTACAGCTTAGCAACCGGGTTCCAGCACCGTCAGCTGGTCCTCGGTCGTGCCATTGGCTCTTGCACACTGGGGCAACGCATCCGGGTTCCAGCACCGCCAGCTGGTTCTCGGCAGTGTTCTTGTCACAGGTACTCCCTCGTGCCAAGCCTGGTTTCAGCACCGTCAGCTGTTTCCGGGTTGTGTCAACTTCACTGAGACGCCTATGCTTGCCCCGTCGTGGGGCGGTCGAGTTAGCCAACTCCAGGGTGCCTCCAGTTTAGGAGCTTCCTATGTGGGCTGCGTGAACTGGTAGTCAAGGCTGGTTCTGTAGTGCCAGTAGGCCCAGCTCCCCCTGTAGGACTGTTGGGGTTCGGTAACTGCGGCTGCCTCGCGGCCTAGCTGTTCTCTCCTCTCCTGTGGGCCTTGGGGTCCACCACCTGGTTCCAGCACCGTCAGCTGGTTCTCGGCAGTGTCTTTTGCTCTTGTACCTTCTGCTCCCCATCCTGGTTCCAGTACCGTCAGCTGGTTCCGGGCAGAGCCTTTGGCTTAGGTGCCTCCTTCTGGGTATCCAAGTTCCACCAATGTCAGGTGGTCCTTGGTAGTGCTTTCAGGCACGGGTACCTCCTGCTTAGTAACCGGGTTCCAGTAACGTCAGCTGGTCCTTGGTAGTTCCATTGGCTCTTGGACATTCGGCTACCCATCCGGGTTCCAGTACCGTCAGCTGGTTCTCGGCAGTGTCTTTTGCTCTTGTACCTTCTGCTCCCCATCCTGGTTCCAGTAACGTCATCTGGTTCCGGGCAGAGCCTTTGGCTTAGGTGCCTCCTTCTGGGTATCCGAGTTCCGCCAACGTCAGGCGGTCCTTGGTAGTGCTTTTTAGCACGGGTACCTCCTGCTTAGTAACCGGGTTCCAGTAACGTCAGCTGGTCCTCGGTAGTTCCATAGGCTCTTGAACCTTCGGGTAGCCATCCGAGTTCCAGTTCCATCAGCTGGTTCTTGGCATTTTCTCAGCCTTCTTGTACCTTCTGCTACATTTCCAAGTTGAAGACCCTAACGTCGACAACCCGGAAGACCACCCCGATGACGACGACCCGGAAGACCACCCCGATGACGACGACGACGACGACGGCGGAGACGACGACGGCTGAGACGACGACGGCGGAGATGACGACACTGGAGACGAAGACCCTGGAGACGACAACATGGAAGACCGAGAAGCAGAAGAACAAGAGGCTGCAGAACAAAGAGCAGAAGAACATTAAGCATAAGACTTAATATCAGAGCAAAAGATATTATCTAAATTATATGCAGAAGAAGACTAAGCAGTGTATGGGGGTGAGTCCGTTCCTCCTCGTGGTGCCCCTGGATAAAGCCTGATGCTGCAGGCCAAACTGAACGCGGACAAATGTAACTTTTGTGACTGGCAGAACGGAAGGTGTAATCTTCCAACTTTTATAGATAACAACTACGGGAATGCCTGTCACAAATGAGAATATGATGAAGAAGTAGAATAGGAAGAATAATAACAGTGGAATAAAAAGAATATGTAGAATAGGAAGAATAATAATAGTTGAAGAAAATGAATATGAAGAATGTAATAAAAAAAAAAATAGGTAGAAGATGAAGAAGAAGATGAATAAGGTGAAGAAGTTGATGTCAAGGATGCTGATGATGATGAAGATGAAAGTGTGGGAAAAGAAAAAAAAAAAAGAAAAAAAAGAAGGGGAAGGGCGTGGAATAGTGAAACATCAATATCTGACAAAATAAAAAAAATTTACATACTCAATATCTTTTTCAATCCGAACGTCTTTAAAAAAAAAAAAAAAACATGCTATTCTATTTGATTGGACTAATCCTCATTGCCTTTAATGTCTCCGCCACCTCCCCAATACATCCTACATTATTCTTAGTTGTTTTCCTTCAGGTAGAATGAACCTACAAGGAAAGAAAGGGTTTATTTTAATTCCGATATTTTGGTCCCATTGACTTGCATTGGGATCGGGTATCGGTATCGGCGATATCCGATATTTTTTGAATATCGGCCGATCCAAACCGATACCGATACTTTCCGATATCGGAAGGTATCGCTCAACACTACTTACTACAAGGCCAAGATTTCTAATGATACCCGTGGCCTGGTGGGGTAAGTGACGGAGTCGGCGACTTTCTGCTCCATCACAACAGTTAATAATATGAGTGTCTTGAGAACACCGATTATGCTAACAACGTACCAGACAAGGCGGCCCACGACCAGACAGGCCCTTCTGGCATTAGCCAGATGGCCAGTCCAGCCCTGCACAGAGGGTCAAAACTAAAGCTTGGACAAAGTTCAAAGACATTTATTAAAAAATGTCTGCAATTTGGGAAGTTTTTCCGTATCAAATATAACCAGGAACCTTTTAATATGGAAACAAACAAAGGCATTGTCGCACCAAAGTACAATTTAATTAATAGATCTTAGAATAAAATATTGGAATATAATATACAGTACAGACCAAAAGTTTGGAAACACCTTCTAATTTAAAGATTTTGCTGTATTTTCATGACTATGAAAATTGTAAATTCACGCTGAAGGCATCAAAATTATGAATTAACACATGTGGAATTATATACTTAACAAAAAAGTGTGAAACAACTGAAATTATGTCTTATATTCTAGGTTCTTCAAAGTAGCCACCTTTTGCTTTGGTGACTGCTTTGCACACTCTTGGCATTCTCTTGATGAGCTTCAAGAGGTAGTCACCAGGAATGGTCTTCCAACAATCTTGAAGGAGTTACCAGAGATGCTTAGCACTTGTTGGCCCTTTTGCCTTCACTCTGCGGTCCAGCTCACCCCAAACCATCTCGATTGGCTTCAGGTCTGGTGACTGTGGAGGCCAGGTCATCTGGCGTAGCACCCCATCACTCTCCTTCTTGGTCAAATAGCCCTTACACAGCCTGGAAGTGTGTTTGGGGTCATTGTCCTGTTGAAAAATAAATGATGGTCCAACTAAACGCAAACCAGAAGGAATAGCATGCCGCTGCAAGATGCTGTGGTAGCCATGCTGATTCAGAATGCCTTCAATTTTGAATAAATCTCCAACAGAATCACCAGCAAACCACCCCCACACCATCACACCTCCTCCTCCATGCTTCACGGTGGGAACCAGGCATGTAGAGTCCATCCGTTCACTTTTTCTGCATCGCACAAAGACACAGTGGTTGGAACCAAAGATCTCAAATTTGGACTCATCAGACCAAAGCACCGATTTCCACTGGTCTAATGTCTTTTCCTTGTGTTCTTTAGCCCAAACAAGTCTCTTCTGCTTGTTGCCGGTCCTTAGCAGTGGTTTCCTACCAGCTATTTTACCATGAAGGCCTGCTGTACAAAGTCTCCTCTTAACAGTTGTTGTAGAGATGTGTTTGCTGCTAGAACTCTGTATGGCATTGACCTGGTCTCTAATCTGAGCTGCTGTTAACCTAAGATTTCTGAGGCTGGTGACTCGGATAAACTTATCCTCAGAAGCAGAGGTGACTCTTGGTCTTCCTTTCCTGGGGCGGTCCTCATGTGAGCCAGTTTCTTTGTAGTGCTTGATGGTTTTTGCAACTGCACTTGGGGACACCTTCAAAGTTTTCCCAATTTTTCGGACTGACTGACCTTCATTTCTTAAGTAGTGATGGCCACTCGTTTTTCTTTACTTAGAATTTGTATTATGGCAAGAAAAAAAACAGCTAACAGTCTATTCAGTAGGACTATCAGCTGTGTATCCACCAGACTTCTGCTGAACACAACTGATGGTCCCAACCCCATTTATAAGGTAAGAAATCCCACTTATTAAACCTGACAGGGCACACCTGTGAAGTGAAAACCATTTCCGGTGACTACCTCTTGAAGCTCATCAAGAGAATGCCAAGAGTATGCAAAGCAGTCATCAAAAGCAAAAGGTGGCTACTTTGAAGAACCTAGAATAAAAGACATAACAAAAAAGTGTGAAACAACTGAAATTAAGTATATAATTCCACATGTGTTAAATCATAGTTTTGATGCCTTCAGTGTGAATTTACAATTTTCATAGTCATGAAAATACGGAAAAATCTATAAATGAGAAGGTGTGTCCAAACTTTTGGTCTGTACTGTATAAGAGCAGTAAAAAGCAGCATATGGTCCAATGTCCTAATTTAAATACGTATTGGATCACCGTAATAAAAAATTAACCCCTTTCTGACATCTGACGTACTATCCCGTCCATGTGGGCTGGGCCCGTCTAACCATAGATGGAATAGTACGTCATAGCCGATTGGCAGCTCACACAGGTGGTGTACGGCCGCTCGAGGCCGGGTGTCAACTGTGACAAAGTGCCAGGAGCAGTCACAGACCGCTCCCGGCACTTTAACTCCCGAAACACTGCGATTAAACATGATCGCAGTGTTCCAAAACCGGAACAGGGGCTGACAGCCCCTCTGCCTTTAGATCGGAGACCCCACGGCATGCCACGGGGTCCCGATCGCTGCCATGGAGACCCGATGTCATCATGACAACATGCATGTTAGCAGAGCTGAGAGACTTCCTGTCATGCGCAGTGCATGTCAGGAAGTCTCCAAGGTCAGTGTGCAGGGATTGCAGCGCTGACAGCTTCTATAGCATGCACAAAATGAGTGTCCCATACTGGGACAAAGTGTAAAAGTAAGAATGAAATAAAAAATATTAAAACAAAATAAAAAAAAAAAAAATCAATATTTATTCCATCAATGAATATTTGAATAAAAAAAAAAATCTAAACAATAAAAGTACACATATTTGGTATCGCCGCGTCCATAACGACCCGACCTATTTTTAATATAAAATAGTTTTTATTGTATAAAAGTGGCAAAACATAAAAAATATATATAAATGAGGTATCGTTGTCATCATGCTAACCCGAAGAATAAAACTGCTTTATCAATTTTACCACATTTGAACGGTATAAAAGCCTCCCCCAAAAGAAATTCATGAATTGCTGTTTTTTGATCATTCTGCCTCCCAAAAATCAGAATAAAAAGTGATCAAAAAAGTCATGTGCCCAAAAATGTACCAATAAAAGCGTCAACTTGCCATGCAAAAAACAAGACCTTACATGACTCTGTGGACCAAAATATGGAAAAATGATAGTTCTCAAAACGTGATGAAGCAAAAACAATTTTTTTCAATAAAAAGTGTCTTTTAGTGTGCGACAGCTGCCAATCATAAAAACCCGCTATAAATAATAAATCAAACCCCCCTTTATCAGCCCCTTAGTTAGGGAAAAAATAATAAAATAAATAAAATGTATTTATTTCCATTTTCCCAATAGGGTTAGGGTTGGGATTAGGGGTGTGTTGGGGGTTAGGGTTGGAGTTAGAATTGGGGGGTTTCCACTGTTTAGGCACATCAGGGGCTCTCCAAACATGACATGGGGTCTGATTCCAGACAATTTTGAAAAAAAGTTGAAAAATCGGCACTCCTTCCCTTCCGAGCTCTGCCATGCGCCCAAACAGTGCTTTACCCCCACATATGGGGTATTTGCATACTCAGGACAAATTGTACAACAGCTTTTGGGTCCAATTTGTCCTGTTACCCTTGGTAAAATAAAACAAATTGGACCTGAAGTAAATTTTTTTGTGAAAAAAAGTTAAATGTTCATTTAAAAAAAAAAAATTTCCAAAAACTCCTGTGACGCACCTGAAGGGTTAATAAACGTCTTGAATGTGGTTTTGAGCAGCTTTAAGGGTGCAGTTTTTAGAATGGTGTCACACTTGGGTATTTTCTATCATATAGACCCCTCTAAATGACTTCAAATGTGATGTGGTCCCTAAAAAAAAAAAAATGGTGTTGTAGAAATGAGAAATCGCTGGTCAACTTTTAACCCTTATAACTCCCTAACAAAATATAATGTTGGTTCCAAAATTGTGCTGATATAAAGTAGACATGTGGGAAATGTTACTTATTAAGTATTTTGTGCGACATATCTCTGTGATTTAATTAAGGGCATGAAATATTCAAAGTTGGAAAATTGCGAAATTTTCAACATTTTCGCCAAATTTCCATTTTTTTTTTCTGCAAATAAACGCAGGTAATATCAAAGAAATTTTACCGCTACCATGAAGTATAATATGTCACGAGAAAACA